>NC_050577.1:1844753-2144753 GCF_011100635.1 Trichosurus vulpecula | reverse complement strand
AGGTTCAGCCCTGGCCTGGGCTGCCCAGGGCCACTTATGTTTCTTGCAACAGCTGAGGAATGCTGGGTGGCAGCCTCTTCTGGGAAGATCTTCCCTCTGGTCAGAGGCCAGCTCTGGACAAACCTTGCTCTCTCATTCCCAGGAGGACCATCTCCTGGCCTCCATCCCCTGGGGCCGCGGAGCAGATGCTTTTGCGTCAGGCACCATGATGTGGACCAGCCGCCCTGCTCTGTGCCTACTCCTCTGGGTGGCTGTGGTGACTCTCCAAGTGCATGGCCAGCGGAAGAAGGGGCCAAAGGGAAACCCATCATCATCATCCAGGAGAGGTGACCCGCAGGGTGAGAGTTTTCTTACGACTGTCTTTAGTTATCTAGAAGGATGCCATGAGGTTTTGAGAAATCTCAAATCAGTGTGACTTGTCTTGGCTCACATCCGTTCCTTGGGCTACCCAGTTGGCCGCCTTGGGTTCACCCTGTCTCAGAGACTTCCAAAAGAGAACCTCCCAGAAGTGTGTGGTCTGAGAAGCAGTCCAGCACTGGGGCTTTGGAGCATGTCCTGCTGGGCATCCTTCTGGGAGACGGCCACCTTTCTGGGCCACCTTCCCCCTCTAGCAGGACTGGCGGTGGGCTGAGGGTTGGCAGACCATAGTTTGGTGTGTCCTGCCTTTTGGGGGATGGGCAGGGGAAGGACGGGTGAGCCTCGGTGCCCAGACAGGGTTTTACAGCGCTGTCTGGGCCTTGCTTTCGGCATCCTCCATGCATGCAGGGCTGCCCCCCATCTCAGACAGCCCCGCGGCCTCACTCCTAGAGGTGCTCTCTGGCCTCATCCGCTCCTTCTGTTTCAGGCTCCACCTGCCTCATTGACATGCTCTTCATCGTGGACAGTTCCGAGAGCTCTAAGATCACCCTCTTTGACAAACAGAAGGAGTTTGTGACTAGTCTCAGTGACAAGATTTCCCACCCTCCTCAGGGCGCCTTGCAGGAATACGATGTCAGGATAGCGGCTCTGCAGTTCAGCAGCTCTGTCCAAGTGGACCAGCCCTTTGCATCATGGAGAGACCTGCAGAGCTTCCAGCAGAGGGTCCGCTCCATGAACTTCATTGGACAAGGCACCTTCTCCTACTACGCCATCTCCAATGCCACACACCTGTTTCAGAAAGAGGGCCGTGATGGAGGTGTGAAGGTGGCTGTGCTCATGACCGATGGCATCGACCATCCGAAGAATCCTGATGTCCGTGGCATTTCAGATGCAGCCCGGAATCTGGGTGTCTCATTTGTCACCGTTGGCCTTTCCCAAGTGGCCAATGAAGCCAAACTTCGGCTGATCTCGGGCGAGTCTTCTGGCAAACCTATCCCACTACTGAGTGACCCTAACGTTATTGAGAATGTGCAGCACCAGCTGGTAAGTTAGCCATTCATTCATACACTCTGGGCTTCTTCTTTGTGTGTGGGATTGGGCCCCGTGAGTCAGAGATGGAGGGGCCAGTCCTGTGTGAGCTCAGGAGTGACCCTGGTCTCTCTTAGCTGCAGAGGGAAGAAGAGGGTCTCTGCTTCTTTCAGAGGTGTGACAGCACGTTAGACAGTGACCCAGGGTCTCCCTGGTCCATGTAACCAGGAGGCTTTCCTGGAGGTGTGACAGTGCGTTAGACAGTGATCCAGGGTCTCCCCAGTCCGTGTTACCGGGCAGCTTTCCTGAAGGTGTGACAGTGTGTTAGACAGTGATCCAGGGTCTCCCCAGTCCATGTAAGCAGGAGGCTTTCCTGGAGGTGTGACAGCGTGTTAGACAGTGACCCAGGGTCTCCCCAGTCCATGTAACCAGGAGGCCTTCCTGGAGGTGTGACAGTGTGTTAGATAGTGATCCAGGGTCTCCCCAGTCCATGTAACCAGGAGGCTTTCCTGGAGGTGTGACAGTGTGTTCGACAGTGACCCAGGGTCTCCCCAGTCCGTGTTACCGGGCAGCTTTCCTGGCTGAGTAACACCAGAGCCATCAGATGGTGGAAGGGTCACTTCCTTCCCTCCTGTGTCCTCTGTGACTTCCCAGAGCAAAGCTCCCTTCTCTGACCACGTCCCCACTCTAGACAAGGGCAGGGACTGTCTTGAGTTGCTCTTTTTATCCTCAGAACTTGGCCCATCCTCACTGATGCTTATAAACATCATCACGCTCTTTAGTACATTCTAGCATTGTATTGACCTTTGTTCAGGTGGGAATAGCAGAGTCAACTAGTGTTCCACTGTGGCTTTCAGGTCTTTCTCAGCTCTACCTGGGTGCGTCAGCCTTTGCCCTGACCACATCTTTGGGAATTTGGGGGCTTGTTTCATCCCAAAGCATTCCTCTGTAGCCTGCCCTTAATGCATCCCTGGAGTTTTTAATTCCCCCTCATGATCCATTCCTTTGCCTAATTTGGGGTCCCTGGCAAACTGCAGCCACCAGTCTGTCTGTCCTTTCGTGCTCACTAAGCGTTTGTCTGGGCTTGGCATTCTATCACTTGCTCTCTGCCTCTGCTGTGCTGGACAGCACTGGACCCTTCATTCCAAAGTGTTGCTTACGCTAGAAACTGTGGAGATGAATACCATTAGCCATGACCCACTCGCCTCTGGGCTTCCGTTTCCTGAGCAGAGGAGGGTGCCTGTCTGACCCCTTTGTGTCGCCCCTACTGGGGTGTGCTGGTGAATGCTTAATAACTTCACCCCAAAAATGTACTGTGACACATTATAAAATATAATCTTCATCACTCCTTAATTCTAGACAATGAACAAAACAAAAACTTAAGCCCGGATTGCAGCATTGCTGATTGCAAATACTCTCACTGAAATGTGAACAACCCACTCTCCTGAGCTTGGGGCAGCTGCCTCCAGCCCCTCCTCTTCTCCTGTCCCCCCACCTCCAACCCTTGGGGAAGTAAGGCTGCCCTTCGGGTCTCCAGCTCCCTCTCTCTGTCCCGATCTTACCCTCTCGTGGGTCACAGAGGTAGGAAGGCCTGCAGGAAGAAGCCACCTTTTCAGAACATCTCACCTAAAAGGATCGTAGGCTGGCTCACTCTATACACTTTGCTTGGTTCTGTGGTTTCTGGTCAGGTTTAGACAGGGGAAGCAGATGAGTTTCTGTTTCCTTCTATTCCACCCCACTGTCCTTGACCACCTGTTGAAGACTCTGGGAGCCCGGAGTCTGTGTGCGTAGCCTCCCCGACCCCAGCTGGCCCCTAGCTCTTAGCTTCTGAGTATGAGGTTTGTAACCCTCTGCTGAATCACTGACTCCTTGGGGGCCCTGTGTTTCCTTCTTCGAACCCAGGGCTTTGCTTAGAGCAGGCACTTAATTGATAATGTAATTTAATTTAATTCACTATTGCACACCTCTAAGCCTAATTCAAGTGGAAAGGGCATGAATCTGGAGTCAGAAGACCTGGGTTCAAATCTTGATTTTGCCTCTTAGACTTCTGTGTCTTTGACCAAGCCATTCAACCTCTCTGGGCCTTAGTCTTCCCCTCTGTAAAAACGAAGGGTTTGGACTCACTGCCCTCATAGACCCCTTCTAGCCCTGAAGAGATGAGCCAGGAGCTGGGGCTATCCCCTTTCCCTTTCAGTCTGTCTCCCTTCGGAGCCCTCCCTTCTGCCTCCACCTAACCTAGAACCCCTCCACAACGTCATCACTGTGGGATGACTCCTCCCCACCTTCCTCCTCACTGCTCTCTGTCTGCTGCTAGCCTCGATCTCCTTTCTTAGACGCTGACCCTTTGCCAACAGCTCCTGCAAACCCACCTATGGCAGGAAGCGGCTTCTCCACCAGTGTTGGGCTCCTGCCCACACTACAGGACAACTGGGCCCTATAGCCACCCTCCACCCCCACTGCCCAGGGACCCTGGAGCAGTGCCGACTTTGTGCTTTGTTGGCAATTCCTTGCGGCCAATGGCGTTGTCATGGAGATGGCGAATTCAAAGCTATAGGAGACCCCAGGATTGTCATGTCTATATGGTCACCACTGTTATGATTTAACTGCAAAATCACAAACTTTCTGAACCAAAGAGTCAGACCCCCAGACCTAGCAGGGACCCAGAGGACCCCCAGAGTCAGACCCCTGGACCTAGCAGGGACCAGGAGGTCCCTAGCCCCACACAAGAATCGTCTCCAGGATACCCTGGACAAGAGCCCAGGGGCCCCACCCTCACGAGGCAGCCAATGGGACTTCTGGACCCTTTCCTTTCCATCCCAGGGAGTTTCTCCAGATGTTTTGAACTGTCGCCTCCCACCGCTCCTGGTTCTGTCCTCTGGGGACAGATGGCCTTTCTACGGAATAGGTTTTCAAAGACTTGAAGCTGATTCTCTGGTCTTCCATCCCCATGCCTCCCCCCAGGGGCTTTCTCTGCCTCAGGCTGAGCCCCTTGGCCCTTCCAGGAGAGTTTTCAGTTGAGCCATGGCAAGCTTTCCCTGGCCCGTGTTGTCCCTGCCAAGTTGGCTTTGTGAAGCCAAGCGGAGAACTTTCCCAGCCTTCTTATAGGGGCTGTATGTGGAATAGATTTCTGGATGGATGGCTGGAGGCGTTACTTTGTGACCTGACCTCTCTGGGTCTCAGTTACCTCAGTCCTAAGATGAAGAAGTTGGATGAGGGCCCCTTCCAGCGTGAGACTCAGGATCCTACGAAAGCAGAAGCTTCCAAAAAACAGTGGATGGGGGAACAGGAACTGTGAGACTTCTGAGTTCACCCACAGTGATGAAATGGGATATTCAGTCATTTTAGAAATAGACCTTAAAATTCTTCCTGCTACATATTTAGAGTTTTCTTTTGGTTCTGATATTTGATTTAAAAGAATGAGAACTTTAACTAAGAGTCCTTTGGTTTGCTCAGCCCTGTGCCACGGGCAATGGGTACACTGGGAACACCAAGCTTGCTCAGGATTCCCCAGTGGGGAGAAAGGCCAGCCAAGGCTCACCTCTCAGCATAGGGCTTGGCTGTAGCAGATGGAGAGACAGAGAAGCCTCAGGTCGGTCAGTCCCTGTGGAGTCTTCGTCTGACAGAGGGAGGCAAGGAGCTTAGTCTCTGCAAGTGTGAGGGGGCAGATCTCTGCCTGCCTCTGTGGACCAAAGGGGTCTGCATGTGGCTAGCTGGCCTCGAACATGGATTTCATCTAGAATTTCCCTTGCTTGTGGCTGGAGAGTAAGAGTGAGTCCCCTGTGATGGATGTCCCCCGGGTCCCTGAGCAGTCAGGACAAGAGGCTGAGAGAGTCTGGACAGAGCAGACTGGTGTGATGACCACAGGGGGAGTGACTGGGGCCTTGAAACTTTTTCTTGGGGAGCTCTCCAAGACCCTAGTGCCCCCATGGCCATCGCCCCCTCCCCTCTTCCCTTTGAGAAGACACTGGTAGGGGTCAGGATGGGAGGAGGGAAATGGGAGCAGTGTGGGACAGTGGGAAGACTGTTCTTGCAGTCACAGGATATGAATGAACGAAAAATTATTAAGCACTTTCTATGTGCCAGGCTCTGCTAAATATCAGGGATTCGAATATAAAAAAAAAAAAGCTAGCCCCTGCCCTCATGGAGCTTAGGATCTAACAGGAGAAGGCAGCCCGGAGGGGGAAAAGGTCACCAGGGAGGGATTTTGGGGAGTCACAGAGACGGTGAGCTGGGATAGGACAAGCCTGTTGGGGTGCTATTGATTTGTCTGCCAGGCCCAGAGCAAGAACTGGAAAGTGGGGGTCCTCTTCTATCCGCCTCCATCTGCTTGGGTAGGGGCAGCGAGGATCCACTGCCCAGGTTAATGCGCTTCTTTTTCTTTTCCTTTTCAGGAAACCCTTTTTGATAAGAAGGTGAGCATGACCTACCTGCCTTCCTCTGCCTTCCCTTAGCATACTGCCACTGACCCCTGTGTGAGAAACGTGCTCGCAGAAAAATAAGGCATTAACCAATAAACCCAGGAAAGCATTTGATTTCCTTCTTGCCAGAGCGGGCATAGGCACCCTTGTTTAAGGCAAATACACCATTTTGTACGCCTTGCCCCGGTCACATTCCCCTCCCCTGTTCCCATTGGCTGGAATCCAGGCTTCACAGTCTATCCCAAGATGCCTGAAATCCATCCACGTGGGTCTCCGCCTCTGATTACATTTCACATTTGGGCTCTCCCCACCCCACCCCACCCCCATTCTGATTTCCTTTATACTTTGACAAGTCACAAATTCTTTTAAAAGAATTTCCTCAATTGATAAGAGGCTGAACCCAGGTCATTAACACAAGAAGAGTACCAATACACAAGATGAGGGGTTGTGGACACAAAAGAGACAACTCCTGGATTTTCATTCAAAGTATTCAAAGGAAGGAGAAGTTCTCCTTTAGATATGCTAATAAGCAGGCGCCCACATCCCCTAGAGTGAAATGATAATCAACATTCCCAAGACTTTCCCTCTAACCTGTTTTCCTGCATTCGGGCAGCAAATAATAATTTTTCTGGTATTACATATTTTCTGTGGAAACATCAGGCAGCTCCCAGAAAGGGCTTCCTCCAGGGGGGGAGTCTTCCTCCTACTTGGAAGAATTTTCTTCTGTTCACCATTTTCACAGACAGATCCCGGACTCCCCTGATAGGGCAGAGAAGGAAAGGGGGCAAAGGGCGAGTGCAGAGAGAAGGGCCAGGATCCCCTGGCATCCAAGGAAGCCCCTGTGCTCTCAGACACTCTCTGGACTGGACCAGGTCCAAGCTTCTCCGAAGCCCCAAAGAGCAGAGGGAGAGAGAGCCATGTTTTCAGACTCACAGAACCAACCAAGGAAGGAAGACTCAGACCTCGCTTGTTCTCTTCGCCACCTCTGCCAGAGTGTTGGGGAACAGAGGAACCATGCGCCCACAAGCACGGGCACACTCACACACATGTGCATGCACTTACACACACATACACATGCATGCACACTCGCATGTACTTGCACACTCACACACGTGTGAGGAATCCCAGACCGCTGCAGCTGCTCTGCAGACCCCCATCCACTTGTCCTACATACCTCTCTCCTCCCAAAGGTCCCCGACCCGCCTGTCCGAGCAGCCCCGCACTGCCCGGCTAACGCAGCCCTGGAAAGAGGAAAGCACCTGGGACATTCCTGGCATCACGGGTCACCTGACTCCTCCAGCCTCTGCACACCACCCATTACCCACCATTCTGCACTAACCCAAGAGAGGGAGGGGATGTGAAGGCATTTGCTGGTTGACCTCCAGTTATGAGGCACCACACAGAAAATGTGTCTTTTGTCACACATCACTTAGAATGTGGAATACTAGGTGGTGCCGTGGATAGAGTCCTGGACCTGGAGCAAAGAAGACCTGGGTTCAAATCCTGCCTTAGACACACTGCTGGGTGACCCTGACCAAGTCACTTAACCATCACCTGCCTCAGTTTCTTCAACTGTAAAGTGAGAATAACAATCCCATCTCAGGGTCGTTGTATCAGACAAGATGCATTTGTACAGAACTTCAGAGTTTACCAAACACTTTACAGACCTCAGATTGTTTGATCCTCATCGGGAAGCAGAGCCTGTTATTTTCTGCATTTTACAAAACTCAGGCAGTCAGAAAAGAAATGACTCGGCCAGGGTCACACGTCTAATGAGGATCTGAAGCTGGATTTGAACTCGGGTCTTTCTGACTCCGGGTCCAGCGCCTTGAGACACATATAAATAGGACATTTAGAAAAGCTTGGCAAGCTTTACAATTCTGTATAAATGCTGGTGACTCTTGGCATTTCAACGTGGCCCTTCGTGTTTCAGTGCGTCCGGAAGGCCTGCGAGTGTGAGAAGGGTGATCCCGGGGAGCCAGGACCTCCTGTGAGTATCTCTCCCTGGGACCCCAGGGCGGGGTGAGGGAGGCTGCTCAGGAATGATGAACTCAAGGGTTGTCGCCCAGCTCGGGGTCTCAGCGGCAGAGGGAGCTGAGAGGCTCCCCTGGGGAAGGATCCCAAGCCTGCCCGAAGAGCTTGAGGCGTTTGCATGGAACTGAACTCGGAGCAGAGGTGGGGAAGGGGGTGCCGCACCTCCCAAGGCCTGAGGGCTTCGCCACGGCGGAAGGGAATCATAAACCAAGCTTAATCTGTTGGTCGTCGGCGCCTTAGACGGCCCCCCACCCCCACCTTCCCCTGCTGGAGCTTTCTTCCTCTTTAATTAGACTCAAGCCAAAGGGGAGGGTGTTTTGCAGGAACATCCTGGCCTCTGACCAGAGAGGCTGTGAGGGGTCAGGGGTAGTGGTGGAAAGAGCACCAAATTTGAAGTCAGAGGACCTGGGTTCGGATTCTGGCTCTGCCACTGACCTTGCTCATGGGTGACCTTGGGCAGGTCCCTTCCCCCGTGTGAGCTCCCGTTCTCACTTCTGTAGAATGACAGGGTCAATCAAGGTCATTCCTAAGGGTCCCTCCACGAGCAGAGGACCCAGGACTTGGTCTGGGGGGGGCGGAATAGGGGCACTGGGGAGCTGGGGAAGGAAGGCATACCCTTGTGAGCTGCCTACCCCATTAGGTGTGGCCAAGGGGAGGGAGTCAAGACTGGGAGAACCCTGCGCTCTGGTCCCCTCGCTCCCCTCCCTCCCCGCCATGCCTTCTCTTTCCCTAGGGTCACATAGGTGTGCTTTCGGCTTCAGGTCCAGAGGGAAGAGGGATTCTTTCCAACCCCCTGGAGGGCATCCTGCTGCTCACTTGGGGGCCTCTGGCTCTCTGGGGGGCCCCATCTTTTCTAGGCAGGCTATTGGATAAACAAGCCCCAAACCCCTTCTGGCTCCGAGTGAGAATTACTCTGGCTCTTGGCCAGGCAAGGGGAGCACCCCTGTTCATAATTTCTTCCCTGCACAGGGCAGCCATGGCTATCCAGGGAGCAAAGGTGAGAGAGGACCAAGAGGCCAACCGGTGAGTCTTTCCTTCAAATTCTGTCCTTCCCTTCTCCACCATCTTCCCTTCCAGTTTTATTTAAAACACAAAAGCCCAGGACAAAAAAAACCCATGTTCTCTTGGAGCTACGAAAACTTGACTGACTTTTGGGAGAGCCCTGGCACCTGCTGCCCACCCGGGAGCCTGGCTTGGTCTCTCCTGAGTGCCACCGGCATTGGCTGCCTGGCGCTGCTGAGGTCAGTAATTGGAAACAGAGCTGCTTCCTGAGGAAGGGCCGGCCTCCACCGATGGCCCCCCGCCCCGGCTGTGGGAGAGCAGCAGATTGGGAGACACAGTCTTCACAACTGTCTCCCACCTGTCCTTAGCAGACCTTTCACAGGAGCCAAGAAGGTGGCATGCTGTACTCCCATCCCCTGCCATCTAAGGCTGGATGTTCCAAATTCTCCCCGTTCCTGCTGAGAGAGAGCTTGGACGTAGTTTTTCCAGGAGTTTTTGGTGTGGGCCCCTGCCTTATGCAGCACATTTGAAATATTCACGGTTTCTTTCTCCTTTTGGGAGGCTGGGCACATGACCAGGATGTGCACTCATTCATGTATGCATGTGTACATGCACACGTGTGTATGTGTGTGTGCCCATGGGCCCAGGTCATGAATGCTGATACTAACTTGGTGCCACAGAGATGTGGTTTGGCTCCTTCTGTTCCCCGGGTCCTCGGAGGAACCCATAGAAACCAGGCCTAGATGCAGCCATCTGCACAGGCCCTCAGAGGCCAGGAAGCCCCTGACACCGTGCAGGAATGACATGGGTCTCCGGGTCATCCGGGCCCAAAGGCTTTGCCTGGGCCATGACTGTCCAGGGTTATACCGACGGCTCTTCTCGAAAGGTCAAGGCTGTGCTTAGTGGATGGCTCCTGCCCTTTGTGGGCAGCAGGGTGACTGGGTCCCTGTTGGGGCTGAAGCTTGTCTTGCTGGACAAGAAGGCTGAGAGGGAGGCAGGCATTCTGAACCGTTGCCTCTAACCAGGCTGCTTTTTGTGTGACAGGGTGATGCCCAGAAAGGAGAGCCAGGAGAGAAAGGCCCGGGGGTAAGTCCCAGCATGCACAGGGTCATGTGCTGTCCTCGGGGCTGGGAGGCTCTGGAGGCCAAAGGGCCACTGTGTCCAATGATCCGAGGGCTGAAGATCTGGGGATATGGGGCCTGGGAATGAAGCAGAAATGCAAGAAGGGGTGGCAGAAAGTCCCTCCTTTTTCTCCTCGTATACCCCCACCAGACGCCCTGTCACTGTCCCACCAGGTGACTTATTGGTCCATTTTAATAAACATGGGCTAGGAAGGAGATTGGTGTTGGCTTTCACTCACAATCTCCTTTTCCCTTTCTTCCTCAGGGAGATCCTGGGTACAAAGGGGACAAGGTAAGATGTTAATGTGATCAATAAACTTGGGATGCAGGAAGAAAAGTGACCATGAGCCTCCCAGGGAAAGCTACAGGATCCCAGGTAGAGAGTTGGAAGGGACCCTGGAGGCCTTCATTTGACAGAGGAAGACACTGAGGCATGCAGCAGTTAAGTGACTTGCCCGGGGTCACACAGACAGCAAGTGGCAGATCTGGGACTAGATCGAGGTCCTCTGCCTTTCCACTGACCCTCCTTAACCAGGGGAATTCTGCCAAGATGGATGGCACCCCAAAGAGGAGGAGCCCTTTTCTGACAAAAAAAAAAAAGATGTGAGGACAATCTTTGCCTTCACAAAATTAGCCTTGAACACAAAAGCTGTCTTCAGGGGCCCTGGTGCTTCCGGATCTGCTGGGCCAACGATTTAGGAGCCCCTGGGGGCCTGATCTTTGTGTGCTTCCCATTTTGGAGACTGACTCACTTGGTTTCCACCCTGCCCCCCCCCATGATCCCGTTGCTTGCTTTGGGGCCCCCTCTTCTGATGGACATTTTCCATCTGAATCCAGCATTCAAATTTCTCTCAACTCTTCTCCTGATGGGGAATGTGAGGAAAATGGTGCAGACAGCCTCATCTGGCTGGGGCAGAGCTGGCACATTCTCACCCTTGGGACAGCTCCCATCTTCTCCTTTTTCTTTTTAAAGTATTATTTATTTTTAACATTCATTTTTTTAAAAAGAATTGCGCTCCAAATTCTTTCCCTCCCTCCAGCTCCTTCCCCACTCATTGAGAAGGCAAGCAGTGTGTTATCAATTACACATGTGAAGTCATGCAACACATTTCCATATTGGCCATGTTGCAAAAACAAACCAAGAGGCGGGAAAACTGAAGTAAGTGAAAAAATCTGGTTCAATCTTCACTCAGAGTTCATCAGTTCACTCTCTAGAAACGGGAGACTTTTTCATCATGGGTCCTTTGGAATCGTCTTGGATCATTGTCTTGATCGGAGTGAGTGGCTGAGCTTTTTCATAGCTGATCATTGTTACAATGTTGCTGTTACTGTGCACAATGTTCTCCTGGTCCTGCTCACTTCACTCTGCATCAGTTCATATAAGTCTTCCCAGGTTTTTCTGAGAGCGTCATCCCCCTAGTCATTTCTTACAGCACAATAATATTCCATTATAGTCATATGTTCAGCCATTCACTGGCTGACGGGCATCCTTTCACTTTGCCATCACAAAGAGAGTCGCTGTAAACATTTGTGTACAAATAGGCACTTTCCACTTTCCTTTGATCTATCTGGGTCACAAGGCAGGCCTCTTCTGTGCACTCAGCCTGCTCCTGCCCCCTCCTTTCTAGGGTTTGCATGTGTCCCTTTCCCTGCCACCAACAGAAGAGAAGCTGGGGGCAGCTCCCTTAATTGCTCTGAGACTCAGATTCCTTGTCCACAAAGCAGTGACAGCGACAAGACAGCATCCTACAGCCCTTAGCATAGTGCTCGGCACACAGTAGGCACTTAATAAATGGTTATTGACTGATTAATATCTCATTTGGGCCTACCAGAACCCTGGGAGGTAGGCATTATTATCCCCAAGTCTTAGTGACTTGTCCAGGGTCACACAGGCTCTGAACCCATGACTGCCTGACTCCAGGTCTTCCATGCTTCATCTACTCCACCTTATTTTCACCTTCTGATAGACAAAGAAAGAAAGAATCAGTGAGGGGACAGAGCCACACCTCAGGAAGTGTCGAGGCAGGATTTAAACCCATGCCTTCCTGACTCCAAGTCCAGTGCTGCCTCCCAAAGCCTTTGACCAGTACTGATTGGGCAGGCCATGGTGAAAGGTCTCTGACTTGCTGGAGGGCACACCTCAAAAGTCCCTTTCAGCTCCAAGTCTTTGTCCTCTGTTCACTTTCATCTTGGTAGATGGGGCCTGAGGCTGTCAAGATGATCCTTTGTGTCTGGACTGTCGTGGGTGGAAAGACCTCCGGTTCCCACCTTTGGCTTCCACTTTCATTCTGTTTGCCTCTGAGTCAGTCACTGACCTCTCTGGGCATCAATGTTCTGATCAGTAAAATGAGTGGCTTCCAGCACCAGTAGGTTAATATTCCACCCATAAATTCAACAGCCAGGTTATCTCTGCTTTCACAAAGCCATTAGCAAGAACACAGGAGGCAAGGACAGAGCCCCAGGGCAAGCCTCTAGGAACATCTTCTCCAATGCCTTTGGCCTTGGGGGATGGTTATTAAGCCAGTTTGGAATTCACTCACCCGTCCTCTCTTCTGGGACAGGATGAAAACGTTAGCTCTCCTTGCCCTTGGCTCTCTGTGGGTGACCTGCACTGTAAACGCGATCTTTTTTCTCCCTCGGGGCCAGGTGGGGAAATGTGGGGATCCCCATGCTGGGAGGAAGGAAGAGTTCTCCACAGCCCTGCAGGCTCATGCAGCACAGCTTAATAACAATGCCAATACCAAGCAATGATCCATGTTATACGGTTCATTTTCCTTCAGGGTGAACGAGGAGAATGTGGCACCCCAGGAATAAAAGGTGACAAAGTAAGTAATGCTTTAACAATGCTGGGGACACGTGGGCATGGGATTCCCACATGAGAAGCAATTTGTGGGGGAGTCCATCTTGCTGAGCTCAGCAGCAACCCTCTATACCTGAGGCCAGAGGACAGAAATCCTGCTCTGAGGCCAGCAGAACTGAGGAGGACAGGGTGGCCTCTGCCAGTGGGCCCCCACTGCCAGCTCTATTTTGGGGTGAGCAGGGCTGGGGCCTGAGGACACCTCCAAAGTGGGTGGTCAAGGGGCCAATAGCCTCCCTCCTTTGAATGTGGTCAGATTTGTAAACCTTAAATCGATACACAAGACTGTCATCACCATCCTGACCAAGCCCAGGCTTCGGTGATGGAGGCATTGGCAAGAGGCCAGAGCTGCAAAACTGTCCCCAGTGGGCACTGAGGCTTGGTTAGGAACTATCTGGCAGGGAGAGCTTGGCCGTCCCTGACCTTGAGGTGGAGACAAAGAGTCAGGGAAGCACCGATAGTGAAGGTGTTTACTGGGTCAGAGGGACAGCCAGAGAACTCTCCAGAAGGAGGAACAAAACCCCCAGAGTGAGACAGAAAGGAGGACCATTCTGAACTGGTACCCAGCACACAGTGGATGCTTAATAAGCACTTCTCGGCGGATCACTTGATGGTGAAGAACACTTAATAGAAGACTTGAGGTTGACTTCTGGACTGTGACTTCCACATTGAGCTCTCCAGTGGGAGACTGGGGAGACAAGAAGAAGCCTGGCCTCTTGGCCTGAGCCTCCAAGGCTGGCTGCGCGAAAGCCTCCAGGACCCCTCTGGGATCGAGGTGCCCTGAAGGTGGGCAGTTGGGGGCTGGCAGAGCCAAATAGAAACAACTTCAAGGGAGTTTGACCTTCTTGGGGAGAAAATTCTATTTTCAGTTCACATCAGTCACCATGGCTCAAGCATCACATGTGTTTTGCATGCATGGACTGGACCCTGGGGGGAGCCAAGGAGGGACAAGACACAGCTACTGCCCTCCAGATGCTCAGATCCTAGGAGGAGTGAGGTGGGAGGGGCTGGTATAAATGGAGAGCTCGGGAAGTACAGGGATGGGGATGATTGTGGCCAAGGAGAACTCACACCCTTCACCTGGGAGGTCCCACGCAGTGTGTGGCAATGAGAGATGTAGGCAAGGCTGGAGCTGTTGGGAGGAAAGGCAGACCTTGGTGCCAGGGGGTGACTAGGCTCCTCCATGTTACAGGCCTGCCTACGAAACAATTCAAGTCCTCTTGGCTCAGGGGATGGATGACCAAAGAGCCACACCACAGCACATCCCACTTGGTATGGTGACAGAAGAGTGCTCAAGCTAGGTGACAGCTAGGTGGTGCAGTGGCTAGACCACTGAGCTTGGAGTCAGAAAGACCTGAGTTCAAATACAGCCTCAGACACTTCCTGGCTGCATGATTCTGGGCAAGTCATTTAATCCCTGACTGCCTCAGTTTCCCCATCTGTAAATGGGGTTAATAATAGTGCCAACCTCGCAGGATTGTGGAGAGGATGAAATGAGGTGGTATATGTAAAGGCCTTACTTAGTACAAGGCCTGGGCCACAGTGGGTACTTAATAAATGCTTATTCTCTTCTCTCCTTTCCTCAAGCTGCTCTGAACACAGCAGGAAAGGAAGAAAAAAAATCCCCAGGTAGCTGTTACCTCCATGGCTGATGAACTCGATTCGATTAAAAAAACAGACTCCCCGTCAAACCCCAGCCACAGGAGGCCCTGTGGGAGCCTCCACTGTCCTCTCCAGAGAGGTGGTGACACATGTTGAGGGCGGCTCCTCGGTCAGGGGACTACATGCCCTCTTATTGCCGAGTCCGAGGTCATGTGTCTTCTTCCCTTTGGGAGAAGCTCAGACCTCATGCCCCAGATGCTGGTCTTTGCCCCCATGCTGGCGCTCGCTCTGTAACTGCCTCATGCACTGCCTCCCCTGAATTTGTGGTCTCTTCTTATTCTCTAGGGACCTCCAGGCCTCTATGGACCCAACGGCCCCCGGGGACCACAGGTAAGAGACTGAAATCAGACCCAGGTTGGGCCAGAGCCAAGCCCTGGGCCCTCCCTCCAACTCTGCCCTGGGAGAAGCAGTTGGGCAGTCATTTCCAGGGAGGAAGATGGAAGCTGCCTGTCTTTGGCTGAATCATCCAATGGAGGACGGAAGCTGTCCAGCCCAGCCTTTCACCCAGTGTGGTCATTCCCTTTAGAAGAGTGTGCCCATGTGGTATTTCCTTCACTAGCTGTGTCTGGGCTCAGCATCCCTGGGGTGGGGGGGGAGCTTCCAGCTCTCAGGCCAGCATCCCAGGAGCCCCCAGCTCCCAGGTGAGAGCCTAGGAAGACCCAGAAAGGCCACATCTGCAGCTCCCCCACTCTACCAGCTCCAGGGCCATCTCCAGGCCCTGAGAGAGGGCCCTCAGCCACACACAGAGTTCACCTCTGAGCTATGGTCTGATGTGACCTTCAAGTCCTGTAGGACCTAACTCATTCTTGGTTTTCCTGTTGGGCAGGGTGTAAGAGGACCACCAGGTGAACCAGGGCCAAAAGGCTTTCAAGGTAACAAGGTAATGTTAACCCTTTGAGATATGTGGACTATGGGTTGGGGATTTTGAAATACTGAAAGAAGAACTGTAGAAATGTGTGAATGCCTGGTGAGCCAGCACCCTGCCCATGGGGTAGGAGTGGTCCCACGTGCCCTAGGCACAAGGCTTCAGGGCTGCGTATGTACATGCTCGCTCATATATGGCTTCATTTCCCAGTTCCTCTCACTTCCTTCTGCCCCTGGTCACGCAGCTCCCCACTGGACAACAGGCAGGAATGGGGCTCCCAGGAGGATATCTGTTCCTCTGAACTGTTTGGCTGTGACTCAGAGGCTGATAGTGCCCTCCGTAGTAATGGGGAAGTTAGGACGATGGGAGGCTGGGGAGGAGGAGGGGGATGGAATGTTTCCATTTGGGAGCTACTGGGCTCAAGACGTCCTTTTTGGGAATCTACTCTGAGGTGCCCAGCGGGCAGATGGCCAGGGGGAAAGGAGAGAGATTAGGGCCAGACAAATAGAGCCAAGAATCTTCTGAACAGATGGGATCATCAACAGCCCTTAAGAAATTTCCATCCCCTCAGAGCAAGCAAAGAAGGGCAGAAGGGCATTAGAACCTGCTTACCCGGACACAGCCACGCCAGATAACGTATGGAAGGAGAGAAGATGGCCTGATGGCTGAGGACGGCTTTAAGATGGCCCCTGCTTAGGCACACGGGGGGAGATGGACTCGTGGGCTGAGATTTAGGAAATGCCTTTGACAGCTATAGGCCCAGTGAGAACAGGGAGGGGGACCAAGGCATCAGTGAGGATGCCGGTGCGAGGAGGGCCTGAAGGTGGAGAGACAGAGAGAGAGACCGAGGTAAAAAGTGGAGGCACAACTGTCGAGGCTTTGCCTGCCTACTGGGGGCAGGGGTGGGGATGCACGAGGATACTGAGGCCGCAGACCCGGAAGGGCAGAGGTAGGGATGAAGTGAAGGCATCCACCTTTGGACCTTCGCAGTCATGGCACTACCCTGACAGAAGTAAGGGGATTCTTTGCAAAAGAAAAACCTAGACAAGCCTGTGATTTCATTGGAGGCCTGCGCCATTCTGCCCTCCATCCCAGATTCCTTTGTGCACAGAGAATTCACAGCATTCTTAGGAAAGTTGCAGCATCCTCCGGATATGGCCTCATATCCGTGCCTTTCATTAACAGAGCTGGCCTCTGGCCTCTGGCTTTGGGGCCTTTTCTGAGAAGGTACATTCTGCTCTGGGTCCAGCATTTGCCTGAACACCTAAGAAAATAAGGGTCTTCCCTTGCTTTGCATGAGAACCATCAAGAGAAGTGGACCACCCTGGGGCCCGGGGCCTTCCTGACCCTGGGACCCCAGGGTCCAAACCTGGCCAGGTCTGCAAAGCCTGAATCAGGCTTGGAGCAATGGGGGGAGGGTGGGGGGAGACACTGCCTCATCCTTTCTTTGGAGCCATGAATGGCTCCTTTCAGGAGGCCCAGCTTCCTCTCTCCTGCATGCTCTGGGCTGTGGGTTTTCTCCATCCAGTGTTTTACATGAAAGATGGCCAAAAAGGAACATGAGTCAAGTCTGGGAAAATGTGATCCTGGCCCACATTTCCGAGTCTTTTCTATCAGAAATATTTTCCACATGTGGAATGACTCTTCTTTGGCCCCAAATGGTCTGGTTGCCTGAGAAACCAAACACGAATGTTCCTTCTAACAGGGCCCAGCTTCCCTGATGAATGGGATTCTTCCATCCTAGGGGGCTCCTGAAGAATATGTGGGCAGGGAAGGCCACTGGAGTTTGGAGAACAGATGTTGGGATTGGCTGGCTCAGAGCATAGAGCTCCCAGCCCACCTGTACCTGTCCATCCCACGGGCCCCTAGCTCTGTCAATCTGCAAGGGATCCACCCAGGGCACTGGTGCCTTCCTCCAGAAACCAGCTGTCTCCACATTCATATGATCACACCACTGAGGGTTGACTTCTGTCCCTCGGGGTTGTCCCGGATGCAGCTTTGGTGGTACCTGTCAAGGTGTGGCTATCGGTGTCTTAGCTGGGATTAGATATAAGTGGCCTGAGGACCCAGTTCTAGTAGCAGGAGGACTCTTAGTGGAGTAGGGGAGAGTTTCTGTGTCTTGGGTCAAGGGTTGGTGTTGATATGCTTGATCTGTGATTATCATGGGGAACCCAGGTGGTTGGTCACACTCCGCCGGGGGAGCCGGCCTCCAGTCTGGAGGTATCCGCTGCTGCAAGCTTCCTGAAGCTTGGTGTAGACACCCCCAGAACACAGGCTGTCCTCTGTCAGAGCTTGCACCTGCTGCATGGCTGATGGATTCTTTTTGTTACCGATGACTTTAGGAGATATCTTGTGGCCAGATCTCACACATAAGGTTCATTGAGAAGGTGGACTCCCTCCTCCTCCATTCCAGCTTAAACTTACCAAATCACCTCTTGGGGACCCCACATAAGTCATGGAGGCAGCCAGGTGGCTCTGCTGGGAATGAGCCTGAGGCTCTAAGTCAGGAAACACCTGAGCCTGAGTCTTGCCCCAACATTTACTGGTTGTGTGACCATGGACAAGTCACGACCCCTCCTGGAACCTCAGCATCCTCACCTATAAAACGTGGACACTCCTACTGCCAAGGCGCCTCCCTCACCTGCCTGTCATGAGGGTCAAATGAGCTGGTGGATGCGCTGTCCTTGATACAAGCTCCCTTCCTCCGTGACATCCATCCCACTTCTGCCACCTGAGGATCTAAGGGAGGGAGGGACCTCCCTCCACTAGCTCTGGAAGCCTTCTGTCTCTGCCTCAGACTGCTCGAGGTTCAATGACTTACCCAGGGCCATATGGCTTGTCCAAGTCATAGGTGGGATTGGGAATCAGGTCTTTCTGTCTCCTGGTCAAACACTTGGCATCCACTCTACCCTACTGTCCCTCACAGCTCTTCAGAAACATTGGCACCTCTTCTTGTTGTAAAGAGAACTCCACAGATGCCATTTTCTGCTCCAAGTTCAGCTCGCCTCGCTTTCCTCAAGGCTCTCTTTGTGTGAGTTGGGGCTGGGCCACCATTGTGCCTGAGTGTGTGCATGAAGAGTTGGGTCAGGTGGGTGCAGGAGAGCCCCCCAACCCAGGTAAGACGCTCAGAGCAATGTCCAAACCATGACTGTGGCGCACAAGTGGGCTGCTGGGCCTTTCTGAAGATGCTCTTCCACATGTTACTTTGCTTCTTCTGTTTCCCTCCCATCTTTATTCTAAGCGCATCCCCCTCCTCCCTAGCCCAGATCTAAGTCTTCCCCTCCCCCTCTGTCGGAGGACCTTGGACTCAGCCCCATAACTCGACTCAGCTCCTGGAAAGTTAAGAAAACACCCGAGAAGCCTTGGCCAAGTACAGTCTGCACCTGGAATCACTTTGGGCAGTAAAGGATGGCCAGGGAACAGAGTGTCCATCCCAGATGCCCAGGGCATGTGTGTGCACGCAGCTTCATGCTCCCACTCTGAGTCATGGGGTGCAAAGAAGAGCTCATGGTCTGGATTGAAGATCAGAGCCAAATTCAGGCAAGGGCTTCTTGTCAGAGGCCAGCATCATCCCCACTACCCTGAGCCACCAGCCCTGGGGGAACTGTCCAGGCAGTAGCTACAATCAGAAAGAAAAGAAAACATTCCAAAGCTATTCTACGATTAAAAATGTTGCCCCAGGTCAGGAAACCTGAAAAGTCAATCTTTGGAGAGATGCCCTGGGTAAAGAGACTATGTGTGTGAAGGGCAGCCTCTCATGGAGGAAACACAGGGGTTTGCATGGTTCTTAGCCAAGTGGAAGGGACCATGTGCTAAGAAGAGCCAGTGCACCAGCACTGATTAGACACTTGCTCTGTGCCAGGCTGGTCTATGTCAGGCTGGTCTGTACCACTGTCCTGGCCCTCCTCTCCCTGGGTCTACCTCCCCTCCCCATGTGGCCATCCTTCTCTCCACACCTGCTTTGAGTCTCCAAGGAGATCTGACAAGGGTGGGGCCTGGGGTGAGGATCAGTCACGGTTCCTGGGCGATGTGTGTGTGAAGTGCTTCTGTGTCTGGAAATGAAGATTCTCTACCGATTTCCTTTATGCCATTTTCAAAGTTCCAGTTGTTTCTGCCCCTAACACACACTGATTACTCCCTTATAACATGGAAAATCAGCTAGGCAAAACCAGTGGACACCGTGTTCTCATCTGACAGTGTATGCCCCATTCCACGTCCATGGGTCCCCACCTCTTTCCTGAGAGGAGGGAAGACTGTTTGGTCGTAGGTGCTCTGGGGCCGGTGTTGATGGACACATCTCACCTGAATCCTGACCCTTTCTGTCAGGGTTGTTCCTGATTTCATGATTTCTGTCCCTGTCTGTATTGTTCTCCTGGTTCTGCTTCTCTGTATGAATCACTTTGGGGTTTTTTTGTGTGTATGTTTTTCTGATCCTCATATTCAGAATTTCTAACAGGACAATAATATTCCATTATACTCCTGTGGCATTCAGCCATTTCCCAAGTAAAGGGTGTCTACTTTATTTGAGGTTTCAAGCTGCCACCAAAAGTCCTCCTTCAGATACAGGTCACACATGGGACCTTTCTTTTGCCTGTGACCTCCTTGGGGCACACACCCGATGGAGGGATCATTGGGGTGAGCAGATCAGGGATCCATCATTCCCGGTTGTTTTCCAGAATGACTGGACTGAGCCCCAACTCTCCCAGTAGACCGTCAGCAGGCTGTGCTTCACAGCCCTCCAGCAGCGACAATTTCCTTCTTTGACCATTAAAATTCCTTCTAAACAGCGTCCAGGCCAGAAATTTAACTTCTTTGGGGCAGGCCTAGTTTTCAAACTGTAACGTTCATATGCACATAGAGCGTGTGGTGCCCAAAATGCCAAGTACTTCATAATGACCCTTTATTAGGCATCCTTCCCTTCATCTGCCCATCCCCTCTAAAGGCCTACGGATTTCCCAGGGCTGCTCAGAAAGAGACATTTGGCCAAAAAAGAAAAAAATGTTCCTAGTTTCTTATTCCCATTCTGTAAGGTTCTAATGAGAAATCAGCATCCCCTCCTCCTCTCCACGTCCCAGGACTTCATGGACCTCTTGAGGGCTCTACTCCTTAAGTCCTTGGATTATGGAATGATTCAAGCAGCATTTTAGGGCACTCAATTCACATGTTACATCCCATACACTCCCCACCAAATGCAAGTGATGGGGCAGTGGCCCTCCTGCTTTCCAATGTGCTGGACAAATGGTCATTCTGTTCTTTGCAGAAGCAGTGAGGTCTGTGCAAGCATGGCAGGCATAAAGCTGTTAGCGGCAGGAAGGAATGGATGCTCCCTCTTCTCAGAGAGAAGCAAGTTTAGCTTGTCCCAGGGTGCTGTCCAGGAGTGCTCTCTCTCAAGTTTAAGAAAGTTTCGGGAGGTTCAGGATGTTGTTTCTGGAGAATAGAGCTGCCCTGACTCAAGCTAAACTACTGCATGTGGCCAAATCGCTCTGCAGAGCCTTGCCCTGCCTGGTCTGGCACCAGTGGGGCTGCTTGCCTTCATTTCATTGTGTGATCAGAGACCGTGGCACAAGGGCCTGCTTCATACCAACTGGTCCTTTCACCTTTCCTGGGTCCCAGGGAGAATCAAAAGGCTAAGACCTGACTGGGACACTGTCCAGCCTGCCCTGGCAGCCAGCACCCAGGAGCACAAAGCCAAGCCTCACAATGGACCCCAGGCCCCAGGCTTAGATCTCAGCAGAGTCTGCTCGAATTCAGCCATGTCCCTCAGCTTCCAGGACCTTGGCCCCTTGAAGGTGTGGGAGGGGAGGAAGACTCAGGTGTGTCCATCCCAGAAGCTGCCTCTCTGTCCCCTGTCTCACCCAGCATGGGAGAGGGAGGCCAGGCAATGGATTTCTGTTCTGCAGAGAGGTGAAGGGACAGCCAGGGGGGCCTCTGGCCAGCTGGGGAGCTGCAGCTGCCCCAGAGCCCTCAGGAGTGTGGACATGGACTTGGGCAGCTTCTGTAGTCTGCCCAAAGTGATCAGGAAGGGGGGGCACCTGGGAAGAGAGACTACCTGGTAGTGGGGGTGGGACTGTGCCCTGGGTCCTGGTGGAGGCTCCTCCCCCTGCCCCCCGGCTATGCCTGTGCGGAGTGAGCTGGTCAGGACACCAAGGCTGTTAAAGTTAAACTCACCGGGCAGGCACTGCCTCTAATACTCAGATTGCTGGAGGTGATGTTTTTGGTAAACAGGTGGGGTTTTTGTTTGCCGAGTTCCTTTATCCTTTTTAATCTTTCCTTTAATGCGCTCCTCCTGTGTCGGGTTAACAATGGGTTAATAATTTCCCTGGTTAATGATTATCTTTACTGGCTTGTTAATTGTTAGTGGTTGCTCCGTTACTAATATAGGCTTGTGCAAGGAGAATTGTTTCTTGTTACTGATTTTAGCATTATGTCTTCTACGAAGTTGTAAAATCGTCTAATGTAAAGTTAGGGAATTTGGTAAAATTATTGGTATTAAGATGTTAGTACATTTGAGCTTTAACTTTTTCTTAATTGGTGGCTGCTTTTAGGCCCACAATGTTTTTGTAATGAGCATTATCCTCTAAGGAAATTTGTTTACATCATCTAAAGAGTTGTCCCTCTTTTGACTAGATTTTAAATTTGTTATGATTTTTAGAACTTTGATTAAATTTAAAGTTGAACTAAAATTCATGTTTTGGACAACCAGCTATCTTCAAGTTCGGTTGGCTTTTCACCTCTACTATAAAATCTTCTCACTATTTTGCTACATAGACGAGTTGGTTCTGGTGTACTGTTTTATAGTAGCTCACTTGATTTCGGGGAGGCGGGCGTAACTCTTTTTGTCCGGTTTGACTGGCTAAATCATTATGCAAAAGGTAAAAGGTTAAATCTTTGCTTTTTGGTGCTTTTAATTGGTCTTTCATTTTTCCCTTACGGTACTAATGTTATTGCGCCTGTTTATCTGTTCTATCTCCTATACTGTGATAGGTTAAATGTTTTTTTTTGTTTGTTGAGATAATTTTTTTGATGGGTGTTAGGGCTATGATTGGCTCAAAATGGTCAGTATTAACTGAAATCTTTTAGGTGTAAGCTAAATGCTTTATTATAAGCTACATTTTGATACTCCAAGTGCACCTTCCAGTACACTTACCATGTTACGACTTTTCTCCTCTTTTTGTTTGAGTTTTATTATTTATGTTTTGGGTTTTAATTGAGGAGGGTGACGGGCGGTGTGTGCGCGTCCTATTGCCTATTTCAATTAAGCTCTCTATTCTTAATTTACTACTAAATCCTCCTTCAGTATCTTAGGTTTCATAAGGTAGTTCGTTATATTCTAATTTAGAAAATGTAGCCCATTTCTTTCCCATTCATATGCTACACCTTGACCTAACGTTTTTATGATTTATGATCTTGCTTACTTTTTTTCCCTATGGGGTAGGCTGACGATGGCGGTATATAGGCTGTATTGGCAAGAATGGGTGAGGTTTATCGGGGTTTATCGATTATAGAACAGGCTCCTCTAGGTGGGTTTAGGGCACCGCCAAGTCCTTTGAGTTTTAAGCGCTGGCTAGTAGTTCTCTGGCGAATAATATTGTTATCGGATTATCTTGGTTTAGGGCTAAGCATAGTGGGGTCTCTAATCCCAGTTTGTTTCTTAGCTATAGTGTCTTCAGCGTAGATAAAGCCACTCTAGCTGTGTATTTTAATGTTAACTAGAGCGTATTACAGTTTAGTTAAATATTAGCTTTATTGGTTGTTAGTGCTTAAACACACTTTACGCCGGTTTTCTGTTAATTTGGGTTAATTGTATGACCGCGGTGGCTGGCACGAAATTTACCAACCCAGATAATTATAATTCAGTCAAACTTTTGTTCGTGGTTTGATGTTAGTCGCTGCTGTATCCCACAGCAAGGCATGATGGGCTACCTGTGGTGTGCCTGATGCCTGCTCCTGTTGATTTATGAATAATTTTGAGGGCATTCTCACTGGGCAGCGGAAACTTGCATGTGTAGGTTTAATTATAATTAACCGTAAGACCAGGACCAAACTTTGTGTTTATGGGACTTGTTAAAGTCCGTCTAAGTATTTTCAGTGCTCTGCCTTGGGTTAAGCTACATTAACAGGGGAGTTTTCTAGGTTATAGGGGTCGTTGGGTTATATATTATGTCGCTTGAAATAGAGGGTAGTTTATTGTTTGTGGAAGTAGAAAGCCCTTTAATTTGTGAATGTGGAAGATGACTTTTTACAATACTGGGATAGTACAGAATGTGAAAAAGTTGGAATACTGAAGGGGACAATATTGTTATGTAAACGTCATGACTTTATGGCATTGTAGTATTTAGCATTGGAATGTCTTTATACTACAGCTCTATAATAATAGATACACCTATCGTGTCCCTGTGAGTCCGTGTGGTGCTCAGCTAAGTGTATATCCTCTGGTTTGGGGGTTTGACGGAGAAAGGATGGAATTTAGTAAGGGGTAAGGGGGTTTAATGAATCCCAAGCTTATAGTATTAAATTATTATAACTTATTATAAAGTATAACAATATATTGACCGCTGACCAAGGTAGGGCTTCTGAGCTCTGTCCCAGGGCCTGCCCAGGAGGTGGGAGCACCGGGCAGCATGACCCCAGCAGAGGGCCGGCTTCTACCCTTTGTTGGTCTGGGGTATTGATGAGCATATACAGACACCTTCCTCTTTCCAGATTACATGGTCTCTCCCAATATTTCTTCCGTTGGTCAGTGTAAAAGGACTGGACAAGGCCGGGGCTCACATCTTGGATAGGGACTGCCCCAGAAGCATTGCTGTTGACCACTAAATGAAAATGTGCCAGTGGTTTCCAACCTTAATGGCTTGCACGCAGCAGATACTAAATAAATATTTTTAAAATTGAATTTCAATCCCATGACCCACAACTGATGGAAGGGGTGTGTCAACCTAGGACCTTCACATTTTTATCAGAACCCAATCCCCCCAGGACTGGACACGAGTCTGCAGCTCCCAGGGGAGTCTCCTGTTGCCAATCCATGTCCATCTTTGCGGTGGTTGTAGTGAGAACATGGAGCCCTCGGATGAACATGCCCCCTCAGCCGAAGAATCCTGGGAAACTGTCATGATGTGATAATAATCAAAGTAATGAACCTAATGTAACACTTTCTTCTAGGGTGAGCCAGGCCCTGCTGGTCCTTATGGTCCTCCTGGTCCCCCTGGCATTGGGCAGCAAGGGCTAAAGGTAAGGATTCTTACCACCTCGGAGCCCTGGTGGGAACTTCAGCCAGGCCACAGCCCTGGGGCACTGTCTGGGGTGGGCAGGGAAGGCCTGCTCCAACAATTTGGGAGTGTGTGAGATGAGCTGAAGCCCTTCTCAATCTCTCCCAGTGGTTTGGGTTGCAATTACTCCAGAAATCCAGTGGGAGGGACATGGGTGCCCGTGACCTGGGCACATGGCGCTCCCAACCTTCCCATTAGCTGGGTGGGAAAAGATGGAGGGGGGTCTGTTTGCTCCTGAGCTGGTCACCCATATACCAATATGCCCATTTTGCCCCTCGCACCCAGAGCTTGATGTTTTTATCAGACAGAGAGGGCACCCAGAAGGACTGGAGCCCTGGTCTAATCCACTTATGCAGAGGGCATGGAGGGGCCCAGCCGGGGCTGGAGCAGAATTGGCTGAAGCTGGCCCTCTGCTGGGAGACCTGGTTTTGAAAGGTTTCAGATCGATGGCTTTAACATCATGGTCCCTCTGCTCACCTGGCCCAGCGCCTGCCGTGTCCTGACATCCTGCATCCCCCAGGATGCCTTTCTTTGTGATCTCTGAAGATACTTTGGGGTTTTTAACAGTCAGGAATGGCAGCAGTGACTCAATGTCCTCCCTTTCTGTTAGGGAGAAAGAGGGCGAGAGGGCCGGCCTGGGGCTCCAGGACCCATTGGGATTGGTGAGCCAGGACAAACTGTAAGTACTGTAAGCTGTGCCCATGACTTAGGGGAATGACTGAAGGAAAAGGATGAGTCTCAACCCTCTCAGGGTTCCCCTGGCAGAGGCAGGAGAGGAATGGAACTTGGACAATGAGAGAGGGGCTGTGAGGAGGTGGGAGCCAGAGCAGGGGGAATCACGGGCATACAGGTGGGGGCTGAGCTGCTGGCCCGAACAGATGCCAGGCTCTTCCTGGCATGTGCCAGACGATCTTTCAGAGCTTCAGCTGCTGCATCAGGATGGGGAGTGTCTGAGACAAGACCCTGCTCCTTACCTAATGCCCTCACCTCACTGTCCCCAACACTGCGCGTCCTTGGACATGTGGCTCAGTTACTCTGGCATTCTTGGTCTCCTCCTTGTGGAAGGGGATGGTCACCCTGCCCCGGGACAGAGCATGAACAGCTGAGTCTATTGGCTTGCTGTTATCTTAGAAGAAAAGAAAGGACCCCAAACAAGGTGCCTGGAAAGCAAACAGATGGACAAGGGTATCCCGAAGGCCCAGATGACCTTGGCTTTCCCGTAGTCTCTCTCCTCGGCAGCTTGCTTGTGGTGGGGACTGGGGCTGGGATCTGGTCCCTAGGAGCCATGGGGTCTCTCTCAGCTTTGCAGCTCCTTGGGAGGCTCCGACACCCTTGCTTTCTCACCCACCTCTGGTTCACCTGCTCTGGGCAGTTCAAGTTAGGTGACCAGATGCCCATTTCTGAAACAAATGATAGCAAAGGTCTTTACATTGAGCAGGAAGGGGACTTTAAAGGGTCTGATGATCTCCAAAGCCATGGTCCAAGGTCCTCCTTGTTATCTGAGTGCTCTCCAGGCCAAGCAATCCCAGTTACTTCAGCCTTTTTGCAGGCACTTTTGGCCATGCCTCCTGGTGGAGACATCCTGAGGTCCTCAGCACCCGCCTCCATGGAGGCCCCTAGGACTAGAACTGGCATCCCAGGGAGTCTGGCCACAGAGGGTGATGAATGGCAGGCTGTCTTTGTTGCTGCATTTACTATTTCGACAGATGGTATACAGCCAGACCCCAAATGCAGGGGACCCCAAAGAGCACAAGCCTCTCTGGTGAATACCAGAGCTGTGCTCATCTCTCTCCCTCTCTCTCTCTCTCTCTCTCTCTCTCTCTCTCTCTCTCGCTCCTTCCTCCCTCTCTTCTTCTCCTCCTCCCTCTGTAATCAGGGTCCCCGGGGTCCTGAAGGAGCCCCAGGAGAGAGAGGAATACCTGGAGAAGGACTTCCGGGCCCCAAGGTAACACCCAAACTGAGTGTTTGACAGACTTGAGTAAGAAATGAAAACATTTCAGACATACAGTGGGTATGTGCCCATCTCACCAATGTTAGCTGAGTGGTCAGAACAGTTGGCCCCAGCTGGGCACCATTTGTATGCAGGCCAGGCTCAGGGAGGCTTCCTGGCTTCCTCTGCTCCAAGTCAGAAATACTTCTGGAGTATCTCATCATCCTGAAGGCAGTGGCTGTAAGGGGCCTCTCCCTGCCAACAAGGGGATGGGCTCAATTCTGCTCCAGGGACATCTCTGACTAACAGAGGTCTGCTTTTGGGACAAGTCAGGCTACCCTGGCTAGGACAACAGAGATGCTGGACTCTGGAGTCACCACGGGCCAGGTGGATAGCCCCATGTACCCCACTGAGAGGACTTAACCTTATGATAGAGTGACTGCCCTGGGAGGACCCCACAAGAAGCTGGAGGGAGTGAAGAAGGCAGAAGGTTGGCTGAGAAGGGGTCACTTACAGAGGACAACATCCCCTTTCTGCCCCCAACAGTCCTTGTCCTTCAGGAGCTCATTTTTGCTGATGGAGATGTGGCTGGAGAAGATGTGGGGACACAAGCTTGCTGTGCTAACTTAGCAGCCACATTATTTAAGGCGTTCAGAGGCTGCCCTGGGTGCCCTGAGCCCAGGACAAGGGAGGGGAGGGTTCTCTGGTCCCAGCTCTGATCAGATGCCCTCTGCTTAGTTCTGGGGGTCACAGTTTGGGGAGGACATTGTCATGTCTGGAGCCCCTGCAAATACTGGAGATGGGAGGGCAGAGTATCAGGGGTGCTGAGCTCTGTGACCTTGAGTAGACATATATATCAGTCTTCAGGTATCTGCAAGGTGCAGAACCCCGAGCTGGTCACAGATGGGGCTGCAGACTCACAAGACCTCACTGGCAAAAAGAGTGGAGTAGTCACACACACATATGTGTACATACACACATCCATAGACACAGACACACATAGACACATACATAGACATAAACATAGACACATAGACATGCACACACATCCATAGACACAGACACACATAGACACACATATGCATGCACATACATACACATAAACATAGACACACACATCCATAGACACAGACACACATAGACACATACATAGACATAAACATAGACACATAGACACACACACGCACACATACATTCAGACACAAAACCACATGCAAGGCCTCAATACAGGGCTCAGCCCAGGTACCAGAGGAAGAGCACCTGGGCTTTGGGTCCAGGTCTTGCTTGGTTCCCAGTTGGTCACTCTGGGACAATGAGAGAATTCCCAGGTCAGCCTTCACAAATGGCAGTTTCTCAGGGAGCACAGATGGACCTGTGCTGGGTGGGAGGTGCGTGATGGCTTCATCTCAGGGGTCAGCCTGACGCCTCAATCCCTCATTCACTTGGCATGATGCATAACTGTTTCCTGAATCCTAACCTGAGTTCACTGATACACCACTGTGTTATTTCCAGGGTGAAAAGGGTTCTGATGGGCCCATTGGCCCCCAAGGACTCCAGGGTCTATCAATCAAAGGGGACAAGGTATGTGGCTACTCAGATTGCAGGTCAGACAAAGCTGCTCTGAATGAATGAATGAACAAATGAATGAGTGAATGAATGAATGAGTGAACAAATGAATGAGTGAATTGATGGTGTCACATTATTGGAAATCCACAAACCAGCCACTCAGTCAAGTGAGGAATGGGTCGAGTTGCTGTAGGCGGGGGTCATGGGTTGGAAATGTTGGTGCCCAGAATGATTTCCAGTTGTCATGAACACCCACGTTGGCTCCAGCGATGCCCCACTCACCAGGTCCTCAGACTCCCAATAACTTGAACCATCCAGAACACCCCTTTGAGGCCAGGAGAGAGTCACGGACTCTAGCTGGGGAGGAACCCCTCCCCCCACCAGGGCAGCTGCTCTTGGCTGAGCTGGCTTGGTGTCTGATCTCCCTCGAGGGGTGATTGGGACCAGGGAGGAGCTGGGGGCGGTCGGACAAACCGTTGGCAGCTCAGGACCAAATGGCGATGCAAAGTGAAGAAGAAAATCAGCCTGAGCTGTGTAGGGTGTAAACAAATCGTTCCTCCCCCAACACCCCCACCCTAACACAACCCCAAACCCCAAACCAACATCCCGACTTTACGGCGCCGGAAGTAGCTGCCGAATCCTAGCACCCGACAATTCACAGGCAGGCTCCAAGTCATCGAACGACGGCCGCCGCCCTCTGTTAAATGGGGAACGGGGGATGGTGAGAAAGGAATACGGTGTCTTATCTTCGTGTGTGCACATTTGTATCATTTTGTCCATCGGCTCTTCCTTCCCAGAAGGGCCGGCATTATTGTGGTTTTGGTTTGGGGAGACTAATGATGTGCCCATTACCCGAGAGATCAATAAGTAGAAGTAAAAATAAGTCCCGGCATTGCTATTCTCTGGCCCCCGTAGCAGGGAGAAGAGCTGGGCCCTGACCCGGGGTCTTTGGGCTCACACTCGGGCACCATTCTTCCCCCATGTCGTGATATCTCCGAGTCAGAAGATGTGGGTTCTAATGGCGGCTCAGGGCTTTTCTAGCTGTGTATCCTCGGGTAAATCCCTTCATATCTGTCACCTCATGTGTAATGTTGGGAGTCAGGAGGGGGGTGGGAACACTTCCCTCTCAGGGTGGTGAGTGTACATTCTAGAAGTGTGCACCGGCACAATCATGGCTACCTTATTCTGACACACAGATCGTCTTCCTTTCCCCACAGGGGGATTTGGGACCTGTGGGACCTCAAGGGCCAAGGGGTGCCCCTGGACTCGGGACTCAGGGTGATCAGGTACATGCGATCTTTCCTTTCAAGTTCAGTAGAGAACACTCGAGAAATCCCCTTCCACTGAAGGACCCGTCTGGAGGCTAGATTCTGGAATTGCATGGTCGAATATCCTCCCTCCCTCCTTCGGCTCACACAGACGTGGGGCTGGGGTTCAGGAATGTGGGCCATGAGTCCCCATCTCGAGCTGTGCCCTGTTCATCGCTGCTTCTGTCATGTGATGCAGCAGGAAATCTCTGTTCCCCAGGCTGCTGCCATCTCCTGCCCGGCAAATCTGCCCTCTGGATCTCTCCTCTGGCTTGTGGGAAAATCCTTGCCGCTCCCAGCTGCTTCAGTCCTAAGGCAATCATTGCCAATGAGCACCCGGGAGGAGGAGCTGTGTCTAGGCACTGAATACCTCACTGCAGTGCACTGGGCTGCCTCCAGAATAAGGGGAATGAAGAGGAGTCCAGGAAAGGCTAAAGAGGTCTGCTAGATCAGGGAGACAGACTATGGAGAGGGTGCAGACCCCTTAAGTTCATGGCAGCCAATGACCTCAGAGGCAACTCCCATCATGGAGCACCAATCCTGTTTATTGAATTGGCTCGAGGAGCCTGCACATTGCCAGCCCCACTTGACATCTTTCTGTCTCTGCCCTAGGTATTTTTGTTCCCTTTTGGATTCTGTGCAGAAAATCTTTCAGACTGAAAAGAGATGCACAAGCCCCCAACTTCCACCATCCTTAAAGGTCTGGCTGGCCTCACATCCTGTTTAGAGTGCAGCAGACTTTTACTGCTCACAGGTGCTGCACTGTCCCAGGCCCCTCAGGAGAAGCATGAAGCCAAGTCAGTGAGATCATTTGTTCACTCTGGAACCTTCACTCATCCCACAGGAGGGGAAACCAGCCCATTAATTTCTTCTTAACCTAAACACTTTTCCTTTTTCTTTGAAAGGGAATCCAAGGTCCAAGCGGCCCTCCCGGTCCCCAAGGACCCCCAGGCCAGGGCTCCCCTGGTCCCAAGGTAAGGTCCTAAACAAAAGAAGATTTTAATTAAAGTCAGTAGCATGGGTCAGTTGCCAGTGCCCATGAGAACTCAACTGGGAAGGCAGGAAATAACCATTTAAAAGCAGCAGCTTCTCCCAACCAGACACACAATGCTTGTGGAGTCTCCCCAAAGGCTGGCATTTGTGATCCCAGGCCACAGAAGCTTTGCCTTTATTGGATCCTTGAAGATTCCTTGTCTCCTGCTCTGGGATCCTCCTGACCGAGCCCTCTTAGAGCTCAGGCTGAGGTCAGTAACTCTGACAAGGAGCCGGTCAGAAAGGCGTCTGTGAGTGCCCTCCAGTATCTGTTGCCAGGGTTACTGGCAAAGAAACACAAGGGCTTTTCTTCTTCTGTGTGCTGGGGAATCACAACCATCCTTTTGTTTAAAACATGTGAGTGCCCTTCTCTTTCCTCAGGAGATCAGATCCAGGAATTTGTATGACAGGTATGAAGGCCTTCAGAGATTTATGGAAGGTGCACAAAGATAAGGCTAAGAGCACTGGAGCTCCCAGGGATCCCTGATTTTTCCCCCCAGCACTCAGTACATATCTGATCTTTCCTTCCCAGGGAGAAGTGGGCCAGCCTGGACCCACTGGGCTTCGGGGACCAGTAGGAACTGGAGTCCCAGGTCCAAAGGTGAGTGTGTAGCAGACTTCCCTGCTTCCAAAGTGGTCACTGGTATGCTTGGTGGGGTTGGAGTGGGGTCGATTCATGTCTATGGGTGCCATGGCCCTTCTGAGGGCCATGTGTAGTTATGTTGCTAGTGGAGTCCATGCTATTTACCTATGTGTTCAAAGTAAATACGATCTGATATGGGGATGTGGTCTGTCCCCTAGCTCAGCTCTGGTCATGTCTCTGGGAAGAAGCCGCCTTTGTGCCTTGTCCTTTTCCCCAGGGCTTCAGTATCCAAGGCCTATCCTTGAACTTCAGTGTCCAAAGGGCTCTCCCAGGACTTTAGGGCCAGTGTCAGAGCACGTAACCTCATCAAGTTTGAAGGGTCTATCCCAGGACTTCCATGTCAGAGGGCCTATCCCAGTACTTGTGTTCAAGCATCAACTCCAGCATTTGCATATCCAGGGGTCTATCCCAAGGCTTCAGAATCCAAGGCCTATCCTTGAACTTCAGTGTCCAAAGGGCTCTCCCAGGACTCTGGGGCTAGTGTCAGAGCACCTAACCTCATCAAGTTTGAAGGGTCTATCCCAGGACTTCCGTGTCAGAGTGGCTATCCCAGTACTTGCATTTGAGCATCTCCTCCAGCATTTGCATATCCCAGGGTCTGCCCCAGAGCTTCAGTGTCAGAGGTCCCTGCTACTCCTTGATGGCCTCACTGCCAGCTTCCTTCCTGAGATCTGGAATGTGTCCAAAGGCATCCTAGGCACAGGGGCCCTGGAGATGGCCTTATTTGTCACCCAAAGGCTGGTACTGACAGGCTTACTTGTACTTAGGCATTACAAGACTTAAGTAGATTCAGGCCCAAGTACAGTAGGAGAAAATTACCATTTTCAAAGGATTTAGGATGGAAGGACCTTAGAGACCTTCTTATCCAGAACCCCCATTTTGCAGAAAAGCAAACTGAGGCCTGGAGTAGGGAAAGGGACTTTCCTAAGGTCACACAGCTCATCGATAGCAGAGGAGATCTGAGCCTGGGTCTTCTGCCTCAGAATCCCAGTGCTCTCTCCATTAAACTATCCTGCCCCCTTTTAATGGCAGGGAGGGAGCAGTACCTGATGGGCAAACAGGGGCCGATCTCATGGCAAGATGCCTGGTTTGGATTCAGCTTTGTAGAAGGGATGGCACTGAGCCCAGGCCAAAGGGAAGATGGGATCATGGGCCTCTGATTAAGAAGTGAAAGTGGGCTCAGTTGGTCTCCTCTGACCTTCCCAACACCCCATGAGGGAGGCGGGGCAAAGATTCTGGGGCCCATCTTAGAGAAAGTGAGCTGTGTGCCCACGGTCCCACAGCTAAGAAGCATCAGAGCCAGACCATGAACCCACTAAACCATCCATTCTTGGTGCATCCCTAGAGCCTGAAGGTCTGGGGACACCCCCTCCCCTCCCCCAGACACAGGGCACTGAACTCTACCAAGGAGAAGTGACCCTCACATCACTGGGGCTAGTGACTTGAGTCACAGGCCTCACAATACCAGTGTACATTTCTGTAGTACTTTCAGATTTGGAAAGCACTTTCCACGGAAGTTCATCTGATCTTCCCAAAGGTCCTAGGAAGGAGATGTTAAACTTCTCTCCACTTTACAAATGAGGAAACTGAACCCAGAAGGGATTGAGGGACTTTCCCAGGCTCTTGATGCCCAGGTTCACAGAGCTAAGAAGTGTTTAGGGCAGGATTTAAATTGATTCCAACCCCAGCCCTCTGCCCACTGCCCCACCCACCTGCTTCATTCCATTGCCTATTAATGAGGAAGACATTGAGAACCAGAAGGGCCATAGTCACCCCCCCAATCCATTCCCCCCTCCTGCCCATTTTACAGATGAGGATGAGGGGATCAAGAGACTTATTAAAGGTCACAAAATCTAGAACCAGGGAATTGGCAGGGACCCCAGAGATCTTCTCGTCCACCTTGTGCCTAAATAATTCCTTCTCCCAAGTTCCAAGCGGGCAGCCAGATTTTGATTGAAGACCTTGGCTGGGCAGGGGCGGGGGGCGGAGCTGGTTTTAAGGGAGGAGGGAAGCCCAGGTGCACTGTGCCGGGGCTCCTAGGCTGAGTGGGTCTCCTCTCTGGCCATCAGGAGCTAAAGGTGCAACTCTTTCCTTGCCCACTAGGGAGAGCCAGGGTCTGTGGGGCTGCCAGGGCAGCCAGGATCCCCAGGAGAAGATGGAGCTGGGGGCAAGAAGGTAACATTCTCTTTTCCTCAGTTCATGGGAAGCAGCTCTGGAGCCCCGGCGCCCTCCAGACCCTAGCAGGGATTCTCAATCAGCTGGCCAAAGGCAAACACCTTGGCCCAAAAAGAAGGCCCTTGGGGCCCACTGTGGCCCCAAGACCTGAGCCCCGCTGAGAGAGCCAGGAGGGTCAAGGTGAGGGTGGGGGAGTGCACCCCCAACTTTCTAAAGAGCGGGCACTGTGACGTCAGAAACAAGATGGAGCCAAGAGCCAAGAGCATCTAACGAAGGACACGGATACCTCTGGCCATGAGATGAGGGCTCACACCAGGGAGGGCGAGAGCTTTTGTACTTTCTGCAGGGTCCAGTTTGCATGATCTGTGGGGGAGGTGGTCCCATGAGGCCAGAGATTCACAGTTGGTGGGGACCTCACAGGGCTTTAATCTAGCTACTTACTTGGCAAATGAGGGGGCTGAGCCCCAAAGAGGTTAAATATCTTGTTTAATGTCACACATGTGTAAGTGGCAAAGCTGGGACATGAACTGATTTAGGTCTTCTGACTCCAAGTAGCATGGGGGGAGGAGGAGGAAGGAAGGAAGGAAGGAAGGAAGGAAGGAAGGAAGGAAGGAAGGAAGGAAGGAAGGAAGGAAGGAAGGAGGGGAGGGAGGAGGGGAGGGAGGGAGAGAGGGAGGAAGGAAAGGAGGAAGGTAGGGAGAGAGGGAGGAAGGGAGGGAGGGAGGAAGGAAGGAGGGGAGGGAGGAGGGGAGGGAGGAAGGAAAGGAGGAAGGTAGGGAGAGAAAGAGGAAGGAAGGGAGAGAAGGAAAAAAGAAAGGAAAGAAGGGAGGGAGGAAGGAAGGAAAGGAGGAAGGGAGGGAGAGGGAGGAAGGAAGGTAGGGAGAGAGGGAGGAAGGAAGGAAAGAAAGAAGAAAAGAAAAGAGGAGAAATGTAGTGAGGGGAAGGAGGAGGGGTAACAGGCAGAAGGAAGAACTGACCAGCACTCAGCCCATCACTGGAAATTGGTAAAGAAAGCCATTACTGAGTAAGTTCAGGATTTCTTAAAGTATTTCCCAATGTCCTCATTTCCTTGGTCACAGCACAGCTTCCTCTGCTGTTTGGGATCTTCTGACCCTGCCTGGTCCTTGGCCATTGGTTACTTCACTTTGACCAGATTTGTGAATTTTCCCAAATTCTGCTCAGTCCTGGGGTGAAGGGTTGGCCTAGGCCACCCATCAGCAGGTGATGGTGATGGGGCCCCTGGTCAGCAGAGTCAGCCACTAACACCAATGTCTTCACCTCTAGGGGGAAGCTGGACTTCCAGGGGCAAGAGGCCCAGAAGGAGCCCCTGGCAAAGGACAGCCTGGCCCAAAGGTATCCATGGGATGTGTGCTGCTCAGGGTTAATTTGAGTGGTCCTCTTGCTGGCTACAGTGAGTGCTGTGGAGGGAGGAGTCAGAAAGAGCCACAATCACCCCTTCTTTGTCCCTTCCCTTCAATGGTGCAGATCGCCCTTACCCCTGGACCTGCCTTCCCTGGCCTTTGTCCATGTCGTCTCAGGAATCCTCCCAAAGTGCTGGAGGTCTTCCAGGATGGTCTTAACCTCATGACATTGCTGGGTGACCTTTCCTGGTGACATCTTGCCCATTTACAGCTTTTACCCCACTTCATGCGTGAGTCTCCATAGATAACAGGCCACACCTTTCCATGCCCACTGGCCATCACTCTTCAGCTGGTCTGGAGCTCACATGCCCCTCAGTCCTTCAGAGGCTGCCCAGCACTGAGCATCCCTGGAGAGTAGCGGTGTAAAGAATATGGGCCTTGGACTTAGGGAACAACTAGGGATTGTTGAAAGTACTGCCTGAGGCCCCAGAGCAATCCAGCTCCCTCTCCTGACCCTGCTCAGGTCTGGGCCCCATTCATTACCCATCAGCAGCTCCTGTCTGAGATATCTACATATCTCCAATAAGTCAGGACAGAGGATCTCCGCAGATCTTGGTTGTGTCTGTACTGTCTACCAATCTATATACCTTTATCAATTGTCTATATATCATCCATCCATGTATCTATCTATCCATCCTTCCATCCATCCATCCATCTATCCAACCATCCATCCACCTATCTATCCATCTATCCATATATTTGTCCCTCCATCTATCCATGAATCCATTCATCTACCTATCTATCCATCTATTTATCCATCCATCCATTCATCCATCCATCTATCTATATTACCATCTCTCTTCTTATCTCTCTATCTCTCTTTACCTTTCTCTATTCTCTTTCTATCTTTCTCTTATAAGGGGTAAAAAGACTGAAAAAGTAGGAGGTAGGGAGGTGGTGAAGGGCTTTGAATGCCAGAGGACTGTGCGTGTGATTCTGGGGATGAGGACTCATTGGAATGGACGGATTAGGGAGGTCACCTGGTCGTTGTTGTAGAGTCATTTCAGTCCTGTCCGACTCTCCGTGGACCCATTTGGGGTTTTCTTGGCAAAGATCCTGGAGTGGCTTGCCATTTCCTTCTCCAGCTCATTTTATATATGAGAAACTGAGGCAAACGGGGTGAAGTGACTTAGCCAGGGTAACCTAGCTAGTAAGTGTCTGGGGCTGCATTTGAACTCGGGTCTTAAGTTGCCTCTAAGCCCAGCGCTCAGTGCATAGCCCCGCCTCGCTGCCCTGGTCGCAAGGTCGCTTTGACAACTTACTGGAGGGTGATTGGAGGGGGAGAGGCTCGGAGCAGAGGCCACTTCTCCGCGGGTGTCCCTGGTCAGTGGCCATTCACACTTTTCATCCTTGTATTTTCAGGGTGACGAGGGGAAGAAGGGGAGCAAGGGCAACGCGGGGCAGAAGGGCGTGGCGGGTCCCGAGGGTCCGAAGGTACGTGTCGGGAGCTTCAGGCGGGGCTCAGGCTCCTTTAGAGCCGGGGCGCAAGAGGCATCCCGACCTCTTGACTCCCCGCGAGGGAGATGGCGCCGGCTTGGCTCTCCCCATTGGACAGACGAACAAACTGAGGCTGGAAGGCGGAGCAGCTCGCCCCCGTCACACAGCGCTCCAAGGGCCGAGGCCGGGATGCGTCTCCCGATCTCGCGCTCCGAGTCTCCAACCCGGCTGATGGACTGGGCACAAGAGGAGACTCTATCTGCAGTCCGTCACTGGTGCCCTCGGGAAGAGCGTGCGGGCTCCTCATTGGGCACCGAAGGGTACAAAGACCACAGAGATGCTGGCCATCCTCCCTTCACTGGGGAAAACAGAATTAAATACAAACTATTGTCTGGACTGGGGGAGCAGGGGAGGTCTCTGGCTGCCGCAGAGCCTGAGCTGAGCCTGGAGCTGGAGGGTGAGGGACGGGATTCCAGGAGGCAGAGATCACAGGGAGAGGGGAGCATCAGGAAGGATGGTCTGTAACAGACCGAGAGGAGGGAGATGGAATGGTCGGCTGCCTTGGCTGGAGTGGCTGAAGTGTCTAGCGTGAAATCTCTCCAGATTTGTTTGACAAGCATGGAAGCCAGACTCCAAACCCTGCCGAAAATCAGGCCCAGCGGACCTGTCTAAGCTTAGGGATCCTTGAGCCGCCAGCCTCTACCCACCTGCCTCTCCAGCTGTACAAATGAGCCCCAAGAAGGATCTGGATTTTAAAAGCAGAATCACGCAAGTGGGTGTGGGGGCATGAGTGACCAGTCTTTCTGATGACCTGTTCCAAAGCCAGAGCTAATGCAGATGCCTGGGGCAGATTCCACCGGCCAGCCGCAGAGATTAGTGGGTACAGGTTGCCCTTGCCCTTGGGGCAGCCTGCCCCCACCACGTCGGTGCCCAGAGACAAAGCCCCCAACATTCTATATATCTCAGAGTTTTCCAAGCCTCCAGAGCCGATGATATGCCAGGACAGAGAATGACCATAGGCTCGGCTACTCCCATGGCCCAGCCCAAACCACGTTTGAAAAACTGAAGTTTCCGAAGCTCCATTTACTCTATGGCATCAGCCCAGATGTCTCTGACTTCACCACCTGACAATTCGGCTAGAATTATCTCATCTGACAAAGGGAGCTGCCCTCTGCCTCATGGTTAAGTGGGCAAGTCATCTGTTACCTTTGCCAAGTTCACACCTGTAAGGTGGCTTGGGTGCCCCCAGATGTTGGGCACCTGCCTCCTTCCCACTGCTGGGCCATGCTTCAGGGTGGGCAGATGGGATTGATGCTCAGGGCAGAGCTGTTTTCAGACCTTCTCTGGCAGCCTAAACAGTCAGGGAGATAGAGCTGTTACCTGTCAAGAAGGGCTGGCCCAGGCCATAGAAGGACAGGCTTTGACCAGTCAGGGGCCTCCAGGGAGTCACTCCTTGGGGAACAAGACTGAGCTGGCATTCTCTGAAAACACTGAGCAGCAGCAGGAAGGTGGGGAGGCAGCCTAAGCCAAAGAACACATGCCTGTGGTGGGCCAGAGCTTTATCGAGGCTGACTCTGGCCCCTCAGTGACCTGCAGTAGAATCTTTAGGGTCTGTTGGGAGGGGTCCCTTGGGCTGAGCCAGTTTGGGATCTGTCCCTGGTCTTCCAGATGAGATTAGACCTTATGGTGCCAAGAAGCTCCTCAGCTGGAGGCAGAATGGTGTTATGCCCCCACCCGTGGGCACATATAGCCAGTGTGTATTCTGTGACCAACCTTTTCTAATCTGAGTGCCGCTGAATGCCAGAGCACCTTAGTGCTGATTTAGTCCAACCCTCTTTTACAGAAGAAGGAACAGGCTCGGAATGTTGAAATGACTTATCCAGGGTCACCTGGCTCCACCAGACAGGCCCTGCCTGGCCTCTGGCCCTGGAAGAGCAGAAGCAGCCCACATCTGACAGCTGCAATTCGCTTCCTGTGGGTTTCCTCGGCTGAACTCTCCAGGTGTCCCTGGTGGTCAGTCAGCCACTTTAGCATGACGAGGCACAGACTGAGTCTTATGTCCTCCTTTTTTCCAGCACAGTGAATCAGGAGGGCCAGCCTTGATGGCCTCCAAGGTCCTTTCTAGATGTAGACCAGGGGTGGGGCCCCCTAGGTTCTCAAGTGTGGCCCTTTGACTGAATCCAAACTTCACAGAACAAAACCCCTTCATAAAAGGATTTGTTCTGTAAAACTTGGACTCAGCCAAAAGGCTGCACCCAAGGACCTAGAAGACTGAATGTGGCCTCCAGGCTGCAGGTTCCCCAGGACTAGGCCCTCAGTTTTTCCAGATCGTTGTTAAGGAACGTCATCTTTTGGTTTTCTCCCTTGCAGGGTGAGCCTGGTGTCATGGGGCCCTTCGGCATGCCTGGGGCATCGATTCAAGGACCTCCTGGGCCAAAGGTACAGACGTTCTCCTGGTTGTTTGAGGTGAAAGGGGGTCTGAGCTCTTTGGGAGGAAGAGGCTGGCCAAGGGCTGGCCCCAGCTGCAGGCTCCAGCTGGCCTGAGGAGACCCAGAGGCGTTGGGGAGTGCGCCTGCATCATGGCCTCTCTCTCACTCTGGGTCTTGAGGTTCTCCCTACTGGGGATCCTGCAGGGGATTGGGCACTCACTATGGCCATTTCTAAGACTGTGCAGATGGGTGATTTTTCTCCCTAATGCCTGGGGCAGGGAGTAATGCTGTAAGCTCCATCCACGGCTCTTTATGAGCCCAAAAAGACAGATGTGGGAGGAAGGGGTCCCGGTCCTCTGGCAGTTCATCAGGCCTGGGGGGCAGGAGCGGAAGCATCGGCAGCCCCATCTCTAGAGTGAGAAACAGGCCCAGAAAGGGCTTGTGCTTGCTTCGGTCATATGGCCCATTAAGTCTGGGCCTGGAGCGCAGGCCTCCTGGTCCCCGGCTCAGGCCTTGCTCCGTAGCCCCATTCAGTCTTTCCTAAGCCCATGGATAGATGCCCCTCGCTTTGCACCTGGCCTTCCTAGGCTATGGCAGCCCCTCAGCCCTGCCCAGGCTCGCGGCCTCAGAGGATGTGACCCTGCTGTGTTCCCTGATGACCGGACACCTGGGTAGTGAATAACGGGGTATGTTTGTGTGTGCAGGGAGACAGAGGAGAGATCGGGAGGCCAGGCTTCAAAGGAGAACCCGGATTTTCCATCCGAGGCCCCAAGGTACCGTTCAGCCCCGTTGCCTCCTCCTCCCTCCAACTCCTGGTTCTAGACACAAGGGCTCATCCATCCTCACTCCTGTGCTGTGCTGGGGGGAACAGTGGAGAGAGCAGTTAGGAAGACCTACCCCAGATGCTCGCTCTGTGACCCCGGATAAGGCCCTTTACCTCTGCCTCATCAGCACAGCACGTGCCTCCCCGAGCTGTGAGAACAAAAGGGGACAATCGTTGTGAAGCTCTGCAGCCGCGCTCTTCCTACTACTCCTGGCACTGCCGCAACCGCTGCCGCTGCTCCCCAGGCTGAAACAGAAAGTGGAATTCCTCATCCTTGGCGCCTTTAGCGGAGCTTAAGCATGATAATTAACTTTCCTATAGCACTCTCAGGTTTGCAAAACACTTGGCAAATGTTATTTAATTAGGTCCTCCACAGCCCCGTGAGGTTGTTGTTCAGTCGTGTCTGCCTCTCCATGACCCCATTGGGGGTTTTCTTGGCAGAGATACGGGGAGGGGGGGTAGGGGTTTGCCATTTTCTTCTCCAGCTCATTTTACAGATAAGGAAACTGAGGCACACAGGGTGAAGTGACTTATCCAGGGCCACACAGCTGACGCATTTCTGAGGCTGGTTTTGAACTCGAGAGGAGGGGGCTTCCTGACTCCAAGCCCACTGGTCTAGCACTGAGCCCCCTCCATGAGTAGGGACTATTATTGGTTGGTCTCATTTTATACGTGGGGATACTGAAGCTGAGAGAGGGCGAGCGAAGGGTCCAGGGTCATACAAGGAGAACAGGAAGTGGTCAGATGGGCTTCTCTTTGCCTTCCCTTCCCCCCGGCTCCCATGTTCCAGCAATGGTCCCTGTCTTCTGCCTTTGCGCACGTCTAATGCAAAGGGGCCAGCTGCTAAGACGTGGGGGGAAGGATCCCCGGCCCCTGCTGGCCCCTGTCTCCGAGCCACAGGCTCTGGGCAAGCCTGACTGCAGCACTGGCTCCGGCCCCTTTGCCAGAGACTTTTCTGCCCGAGCATCACACCGTGCATCACAGTTTTGTGTCAGCCCATCTGTTTGAGCCTGGCTAGGGTCGGTCTGTGCTGCAGATAGGGGCTACACGGACCACGGCCGATTCTGGAAGGGACCCTTGGTCACCTGTGCCTCAGAAGCTCTGGGTTTTTCCTCATCCTTTTCTCTTGCTTGGAAGTTCCTAGACTTCAGAATTTCTAAGATCTTCAGCAGCTCAGAATTTCTCATCTCTACGTTCCAGACCAGGCTAGGCTTGGACAGTAAAAGCTGGGAGTCCTGGTGGCCAGCTCCCTTTACTCTCCCCCACTCTCTGGGTGGTGTTTTTGTCCTGGCTCATGTCCATTTCGGCTCCTGCCTCATTTACTCCAAAGGAGCACATTTGTGGCCTGGGGTCATCTCCAGGAGGCCCATTAACTAAGCCTTGGGAGCATTTCCTGCCCATTATTCTCTGGGGTAGAATCTGACAAGACTATCTGGAGCTCAGGGTTGTCCCAAAGTCCTGTTGATTATGGTATCACTAACTGGGTGTTTGCTCTCGGTTCTCCCCAGGGTGCCCAAGGTCCTCAAGGCCCCGAGGGGGCTCCAGGCCCCAAAGGCGATGGCTATCCTGGAGCAGCTGTAAGTGTGCATGCTCCTTTTCATTCCATTCTGAGAGGTGAGGAGGGCCTCTGGCTGAAGGATTAATGGAAAGTGAAGTGGATTCTTGGAGGCTTGAGGTCTGCAGGGTCTTATGCTTAAGGGCAAAGTGGGCACATGGAAGAACTAAGGGGGCAGGACACTGTAACTAGAGGATGTGCCTTTCTGAGTGGGCTGGGCCCAAAGGGATCTAAATCCTTAGATGACTCCTTGAGCCCCTGCAGGGAGCTCTGCCTCCATCCTAGCCCCCTTGGGGGGAGCCTTGCCTCCTTCCTAGCCCTGCTGGAGGGAGCTCTGCCTTCATCCTAGCCCCTCTACAACTCATGCCATGAGATTCTTGCCCATGTCTCTCTGTAAATCCTCCAAATTAAATCTATCTGGGGATTGCCCTTTATTGCTTGTGGCCAACTTTCTAAAAAAATTACAATGGAGAAGATGATAAGAAATATTTTCCTAAGGAAAAAGGGAAAATATTGTCAACTTATTAACCTCATTTGAGGTGACATTATAGCATCCAAAGAGAAGACACGGCCTAGTAGCTCTCAGTGGAAACCCTCCAGGCCACCTCTTATCAACCCGCTGAGGGCATATCAATGAATCAACAAGTGTTGCTGATGTCCTTACTCTGGTCTGCCCAGAACCACCAGGACAGACCTTGTGTCCGCTGGGTCATCATTTCTTGTATTTGACTGAGAGGTTGCAACAGACCACGCCTTGGAATTCCTCGGGCTTCTAGGGACCCCTGGCCCTTCCTCTGGGCTCTCCAGGTGGGCTCTGTGCATCCCTCCACCTGGCTCTGAGGACAGTCTGGTCCTGCCTCCATGTCCCCAGTCCTAAGCACAATGCCAGGCACATGACAGGTGCTGAATGCATGCTTGGTACATTGAGGTGAGGCAGGACTCCATAGGAAAGGGTGTGTGGGGTGGATCTCCCTGCTGTGGCTGCACACAGGAACCAGGAGATGTTGCTGACCCAGCCACCAGCAGGAGAACCCGCCTCTGGCTTCATGCAGTGCAGTTTGGGAGGGGACCTCACTCTTTTTGTCCTCGTTTCATGGTCAGGGACCTCGAGGACTCCCAGGACCCCCCGGACCCATGGGCTTACGGGGCATCGGAGACACTGGAGCAAAGGTGAGGGAAGCAGCAGCCCAGCCAAGCAGAGGATCCTAACAAAGTCTCTTGCTTTGTGGCTGGAAGGTGGATAACATTCCCAGGGCTTCCCGGCGTCCATGGACATCTGCCCTTGTGGCCGCAGGGCACCTCTCTGGAATCCTGTGGGCTACTTGTCCCGGTTCCCCAGTTGCCCCCCCAGAGGCTCTGCACCATGGGCTGGGCCTCAGGTTCTAGATGGTTCAGGTACCCGTGTGGTGCATGGTCTCTGCCTCCGCTACGCCTTACCCTGGTTACGTGACCGTCCCATGGCCTCCTCGCGGGATGCCAACCTTTCTGTTTCCCTTCACTCAACTTAGCCTTTCCTCACCTGCCTGGGAGACTGCCTGTCCATTCGCCGCATTTGTGGCTCTCGGCAGGGGATGTCTGAGGCTGAGGTGTGTGCTGGGGAGAGCTGCAGAGTCAGGACTGGATGTGATCAGGCGATGTTTTCATGGAGAGGATTATTAAGGCTATCACTGCTTCCAGCAAAGGCTCTGGTGGCCCCTTGGCAGCAGATTGAATGTATTTTAAAGCTGAGCCCTGAGGCAGTCACATCACAAGCTTGGTGTTCAGTCATTCAGCTGTGTCCGACTCTTCAGGACCCTGTATGAGGTTTTCTTGGCAAAGATACTGGAACAGCTCGCCATTTCCTGCTCCAGAGGATGAAGGCAAACAGAAGTGAAGTTACCCAGGGTAGAAAAGCTAGTAAGTGTCTGAGGCGGAATTTGAACTCAGATCTCCTGTCTCTAGGCTCAGCGCTCTAGCCACTGAGCCACCTGGCTGCCTACCCTAGGATTACGGAGTGACTAGTTCCACATCTGAAGCCTAGCCTTCTCTCACCCATCCCTTGCATTAACCTTCACTCACATTTGTACAAGAAAATTGAGAAAATGTTTCCTTAAATAAGCGCCCCCCCCCCCTTTCTGTTTCTTCCTGCCTTGCCACCAGCCAAGGCTTCTCTGTGTGGGACTTGTCTTTGTCGGGAGAGAGGGGAGATTCCCTTTCCAGAGCCAGTGGGGGAGGGAAGGAGGGAGGGAACAGCCAGCATTCACCCCTCTTCTTCATGTCATAGCCTTTCACTACCCTAACATTGCCCCGACCGAGCAGGGCAATGCCAGTGGGGTGATCTGAGGTGGCAACAACTGCTGGTCTTTCTTTTCCTGGACTAGACTAGTCAGGTTATTCTTGAACTGGTTCAAGGGCCAATCGCAAGGAGCAAACTGGTCCAACATTCATCCCTCAAGGAACTGGAGCAGAGAGACGGGCCTGGGCAGGCAGGCTACGGGGGAAGACATCTGTGCTCTGTCCATCTGTCTCTGTTTCTCTGTGTCTGTCTATCCATCTGCCTGTCTGTCTCTCTCTACTATCATCAGTACTATTTTTACATTGATCTTTCTGATTATGATTTTATTTGTGTCCCTGGAAAGATCCACTCTGCCTCCCCAAGGTGACCTTCTGAAGCAATGACAAGTATGGCCATCACAAAGAACGGCTCCCTCATCCTCCTATAGACTCTCCTGGCAGCGCAGCTCCCAAGCTTGCCCTGCAGCAACTTCAGGCCCCAATTGTGACATGTCTGGTTCCTTCCTCCCTCCCACTTTATTTACTTGTCTAAGCTGCCATGGTGCACAGCTCGTCCCCATAAGTGCTCTGATAGGGGAAGTCATTACCTCGGAGGATGAGCAGCTGCTGGCATGCTCCTAATTATCTATGACCCAGATGACTCTTTGGAAGGAGGCTTCTTTTCCTCTGGGAGATTCTTCTCCTCTGCATTCTCTGGGTGCTAATCCAGATGTCACAATACTGTGATGTCACCCTCTCAAAAAAAACAAAACAAAACACACCAAGGATTGAACTCGTTCAGAGCACAGGACAGCTGAATAGCACTCCTAGGGATCCAAACTGTCTTTGAGTGTTTGTCATCAAAGATTGGACCTGAAAAGGACCTGTGACATTATCTATTCAATTCCTTCAACTTTACAGTTGGAGAAACTGAGCCTGAAAGATGCCAACCTTTCATTTCAGCAAAGAACTTTTCAATATCTTTTATCGATCTCTTACTTTTAAACACCAATCATTCCCAATATGCCCTTTTCCAGCGAATGAACCCTCTCATAACAAAGAAAAGCAAGTTAGCAGAGTCGATGGATGTAGCACCTAATGGGGGAAGCAGGCCCGCATCCCAGATTCTTCAGGACGGTCTTGGCTTCAAGAAAAGGACGCACTCTTTTAACAAGGCCTTGAAAAAGATCAGCTTTTGTTAACCCAGATGTCTCTATTTGAGGTTTCGAAAGATATGGCTGGAATAACTCACGAGACACAGATACAGACACAGGAACAGACACAGACACAGACGTGGGCCTAGACCCTAGGCATGGACAATTAGAGTAAATACTGGGCCACTAATTGCCTTCTCGCCATGCCTGCTTGGTGGAGGTCCCTCAGACCTCTGGTTGGGTTCTCCCTTTCCATTTACTCTTTTACACTTCAAAAAAGTTAAAGTTTTAGCTAAAATTATAAACCAAAGTAAAAATTCCTGATGTCCAAAGAAATTCCAAAGGAAAGAGAATGAAGAGAAAACCGAGCAGGCTCAAACATTTGAACAGGGTAGAGATGTGTGGTTTATTTATTTAACAATGTGGCCCACAGTCATCCATTGGAATGCAAGCCAGTGGGACATGACTTTGAGCACCATTATTCTGAACATTCTCCAGCTCATGAATGGACTCCTCTGTTCTTGGGGCTGTCTATAATAGCTTACATATGTGCGCAAACCAGCAGAAGTGGGAAAACAGAGGCCTGATTCACCCAAGAAATATGGTAGGAATTCCATGTGGATTTCAAAAGTCAGTAGACAAGAGTGATGTCCTGTGCCCATCTGTCTATCCAGGAGAGAGAGGTGATCTTCCTGGGCTAGGATGCATCAAATGCAGCGGATGGGATCTCCATCCACTGGGGCAGGGTGCAGCCCATCCAAAGAATCCAAAAGGGAGCCTGCCTGGCAGGATGGAGGCCTCTCCAGTCTCTGGATATTGCCTGTGATTGGATCTTACTGCTGATTCAAGTCAATTCAAGCCAAAAAACCACTCACCAGACACCACTGGAAATAAAAATACAAAAATGAGACAGTCCCTGCCTTCAGGGACCTACATTCTCTTAGTGGGGCTGGCTCAGAACAGGGCCGTGGTGGTGCCACTGTGACCCCAAGAGAGGATCCAGGATTCAGCCTCCAGCTACAGAACAGGGCTCTGATGCTGACATTCTGGCCCCAGGGCTGGGCTCCAGGATTCAGGCTCTGCTCAGAACCAGGGTAGGCCAGTGGTGGAGATATTGTTTCTCTGACTCTATGACCAGTCCCTAGACTCAGTTCCTGGATGTAGACCAGGGGTGAGCAGGCAGCTCTGACCCTCTAGACCTATAGATCCTTCCAGCTTGAAGACAGGGTGGGCCAGGAACTGTCTGCTGAAGCTGAACCCAGGGACAATTCTGCATAGTTGTTGCCTAGACCCCAATTAGGACCTGAGGCCTGAAAAGTCCAGGAGGGCAATAATCAGACTGTCCTTGGTTAGATCACCGAGGATGTGCTGAAAGTTTGCAGTCACCTTGCCCACACCAGCCTTCAGACCCCTGAAGAGCATAGGAAATGATTCCTGAAAGATAAGCCAAGGCTGTGATAATCCCATCAGAAGTGTGCAGAACCTGCCCCTAGTAAAAGGCCCAGTCTGATAAATGAAGATGTTTTATGGTGTCAGGGATGCCCAAGGCAGAAACCTCGAAGAAGAGAATACCTCGAAGATGCTGACCAGCGAAGTCTCAAAGAAAAACATAGTTAACTGGCAAGATGAATTTAAATTCCTGGAAGAAATGAAGTAGCAGATTTTTAAAGAGTCAAAATAATGTTACAGATGAAATGAGAACAACGTAGGAAAGAATCAGAAAAGAAACGAGAGCTCTGGAGATAAGACTTGGCCAAAGAACTGGGAGCTTGGAAGAGGCTCCAAACCTTACCAGCAGACCCAACAGATAACGGCTACATCAGACCACAAGAAATAGGGAAACCAGCAAGATAGTAATAAGAACGACATTTACACAGCACGTGCCCGGTGGCAGGCGCAGTGCCAAAACACTTCACAATTATTATCACTTTGGATCCTCACAACAACCCAGGGAAGGAGGAGGAACTATCATCTCCACTTTACCGGTGAGGAAACCAAGGCAAACACAAGTTGGTGACTTGCCCAGGGTCCCAAATCTAGTGAGTGTCTGAGGCCAGATTTGAACTCAGGTCTTCCTGAATCCAGAGATGGCACTCTCTTTGCTGTGACACTGGCTGCCCTAATCAAAATCAAAAGATTGGAAAAAAAATGAAGAGAATGGAAGGGATCTCATATAAAACACAACTGACCGGGAAAACAGCTTGAGAAGAAATGACTGCCTGCCTGCTGATCTCTGCTGATGCTGGATGTTCTCTCTGGCCCTCCCGCCTCCTGTCCCCCTCCCAGCTTCTCTGAGTCCCCTAATCCTGGCGCCTTCCCTCTGAGAAGATCTCTGGTGGGGGGTCTGTCTCACCGGCAGCTTGTTGATGCATTGCCTCCCCCGCTAGACTCGAAGCTTCCTGAGAGCAGGGACTCGCTTTTGCCTTCCTTTGAGCACTCACATGTAGCCCAATGTTTGACACAGGAGGAACCTGATCAATGCACGTTGCCTTGGCTGAGCTAGTAGGGGACAAGCTTGGGACTCTGGTGCGGTAGAAGGAGTCCCGCCTTTGGAGTCCAAGGCCGTGGGTTCCAGTCTTGCATCTGCTGCTGACTATCTGTACGATCTTGGACAAACCCATCCACCTCTCTGGGTTTCAGGTTCCTCCTCTGTGAAGTGAGCCAGGTGCCTTGTAGCTCTCCACTTGTGGTTCCTGCTTAGCCAATGTCCAGTCTCACCTGTCTGATGTGCTGGGGACAAGATTGGAGTCCCAGTGACTTCATTGTTGCCTCGAACTAGTATTCCATTGGACGATGGTGGCTCCATAACCTTGTCATGCCGCGGAGCTTTGTGAACAGGCTCGGGAGTCTGTCAAACATGATGGGGCTGGTCAAGGGGGGAGGCATTTAGAGAAGGTTAGAGCCCAAGAAAAAGGTCCACTTGACACTCCAGCCCAGCCCTCATTTCCAGCTAGGATTGGAGGGGCGGGTGTGTGAGGAAGCAGCTGGCCTCCACCTACCTGTCATTCCTACTCCCTCTTGCCCATGGTCCAGCCTGCAGCATTCCCTGATAAAGGGCAGGAGACTTCTTTTGGAGCCCCGAGTCCAGCAACCAATGGTTGTCTGCATTCCCCTTCTTTTCTGCCCGCTTCTGGTCCCCAGGGCAGCCGTCCACCTGGTACTGCAGGGGAGTCCTTGTGTGCACGGGGAGGATCACATCCAGGAGGCTGAGGAAGCGCATGCAGAGGATGTACAAGATGGGATCCAAAAGTGCATGAGCCTGTACCAACAAGAAGAACAAAGCTGTTTAACTTGGGCTAGCTCAGGCCCTGCTTTGTTTGGATGGTGTAAAAGTGATGAGGACGCTCTGTAACTGTATTGGGGGTGACTGCTAAGTGGGCAGGCGTCAGGCTGGTTGGATTGGGCATGGAGACAGACATGTGTAATGGACAAACAACCCAAACTGTCAGGGCTCAGACAACCGGCCTGGGCCAGGCCTCGAAGCTGGAGGAAGCCTCAGCCCGAGGGCTTAAAAATGCCTGAAGTAAGTGCTGTGATAGAAACTTGGTGGCTTTGTCAGGAGATACACAAATATAATTTAACAATCTCTCTGTACTCGGTGTCTTTTCAGGGAGAACCTGGTGTGAGAGGCCCTCCTGGACCCTCCGGACCTAGGGGCATAGGAAGCCAGGGACCAAAGGTCAGTGTTTGGGAGATCTGGGCGCTGTCTGGAAATCAGTCTGGCGGGAAAGAAGAGTAGTTTGGACTTGCCCCAGGGCACTTTACTCCCGCCTTGGGTCTTTGTTTGTTGATTCTTGGAGAAAGTGGTCTTGAAGATTCTCCCCCTGACAGCCCCCTCCCCCTAGGAGCTTTAGTAAATTGATACAGAGACCTCAGGGAGTCCAGGCCCCTTTAAGCAAATTGTTGTAGTGGGGAAGATGCTGTCAAAATGACGCCTTCATTGGCTGGATTTGGTTTCTAAGGCAACTGCTGAGGTCCCCTGGAGGAAGCAGGAGGAGGAAGGGGCCTCTTGGGCTGCCAGAGATGCCCTGCTTTGGTCTCCACTGGGGAGCAGCCAGAGATGGTCAGCCCAGATGGCTCTTGGCAAAGACCAGTGCAGTTAGCCTATCACACTGACCCCAGAGGTGGTCAGTCCTGCAGTCCCTCCTCCCCCCCACCAAACAAGGATGGGGGGAAGGTACAGACAGACAGATGGAGAGCGAGGGGAGAGACAGAGATATAGAGAAAGAAACGGAGACCAAGAGAGACAGAGACAGGGAGAGACAGAGACAGAGAGACAGAGAGAGGGACAGAGAGACAAACACACAGAGAAACGGGGACAGAGAAAGAGATGAGAGAGACAGAGAGAGACAGAGACAAAGAGAGACAGAGAAAGAGAGACACACACACACAGAGAAAGATGGGAGAAAGAGAAGCAGAGAGAGACAGAGAGACAGAGACAGAGAGAGAAACACAGACACAGAAGAGGTTAAGAAAGCAGGGGAGGAAGGGGAATGGAGACATGGGGGAGGGGAGCTCTCTTTTCTTCCCTTTCCTCGGCTCTTTATCCACCAAACCTATGCTGGACAGGATCAGGCTATATCCATCTTGTCATAAGAAACTGTCCCTGAGCCGGTGGCAGCAGTGCTGGGGACAACTGCAAAGACTCCTCTCCTTCCCTCCCCCTCCCCCAAAGCCAAACGGCTGAGGGGTGGGAGTGGGGTTCTTATTCTGAAGAAGCAGAACAAGGAAAGGTGTGAGGGTGTGAGTGTGTGCTTGTGTGCACACCTGTGTGTGTGTGAATAGCCAAGTAGCCGCATATGTCAAGAACACACCCTCTGGTGAGAAAATCCAGACAAAGGGGAGCTCGGTGCACAGTGAGAGCTGCCCCCAGGGACACAGCTGCCTCAGATAGTAGGGGTGAGCTCCCTATCCCAGGAGATGCTGGATGTTTGTCCCATGCAGGAAGGCCTCAAGGGCCTGGGGAGGCCTTGAAGGCCCCTTCTCCCTCAGAGATGCTGTGATGCTGCTGCATTCTCTCTGATATCCGAGCCAAGCCTGTCCCTCTGCCCATCCATAGCCCCCTCCCTGCTCCTCCTGTGTCAGGTCTTCAAGGACTCGAAGCCAACCACCAGGCCTCTGCCTCAGCCTTCCCTTTTCCAGGCTAAACATCCCCAGCCCCCTCACCCGATCGTTCTCTAGCATGGGAGTGTTTGGGGGGGCGGGATATGGAGGGAGGGTGAATCTCCTGTTAAAATAGAAATCCCCTCTCCTGCCCAGTTAGGCTTCATCAGTCGCTTATTAGTGAGAATAAGCCTCTCCTGAGAGCAGCCCCTTTTAGGGGAAGGGGAGAATGTGAGGGTCCTGATGTCCAGCACAGTCTCACAGGGTGAGAAGTGCTGCAAAGGGAGGCTGAGGGCGGGGTCTTGCCTCCTTCTCAGTGTTCCTCGGCTTGTCCTCATCAGAGCCAAGAATGGTGTTGGGAGGGATAGGGGTCAGAGGCCAACATGTTTCTTGATCTCTTACCCTTTCTTTTTAACAGGGTGCCCTTGGGCAGAAAGGTCTGCCTGGGCCTCCAGGCCCTCCAGGCTATGGCACACAAGGCGTAAAGGTGAGTGAGCTGGGCATGCCTCCTGCCTGGGCACTTTCCCAGGGCCCAAGGAGATGAGGATGGAGGCTGCAGGGCCCTCAGCAGGACTGGGGATCCTGGCTTGGAAAGGAAACACCATTTTAGGTGGGACACAAGCTGCTTAGTGGAGGACCCAACCCAAAGGTTGTGAGAGGTTCCAGGTTGCAGCCCCATGTGTCCTGGCCCCCTGAGCTCATGCTAAGGAAGCCTGCCTTGGAATCAGAGCCTCAAATGGCCTAGTTGAATACCCCAACCCCAGCCCCTGCCGGCTGATCTCAGTATCTGGGGCCTTTTCAGTTACTGAGGCCTATAGAACCCTGGCAGAGGTGACAGCTCTTGACAGTGGCTCCCATTTTATGGGGAGGGTCTTAAGACAGTTATTCATGTTCTAATGATCAAATACTTAGCCTGGAAACATTTAAATGAGGGGGGGATGTGTCCCCCCACCCCCACCCCACCAAAGCTGAGTGACCTGACTTCTTGTCTAAGTCAATTGAGCAAATTTTGATGGAGAAACCACCATGAACAAGACGCAGTGAAGGTCTCACAGGACAAAGGTGCACAAACACCCTGGTTCTTGGAGAGTTAAAATTTATCTGGCTGTGGAAGGGATAAGCCCAGGGAAAGAGAGACTTTACCTACTATGTGTGAGCCAGACAGAGAGACAGAGGGAAAGACAGAGAGACAGAGAGACAGCGAGATAGACAGACAAATGGAGAGACAGAGACAGACAGACAGGTGGAGAGACAGAGAGACAGAGATAGAAGAAGAGACAGAGGGGTGGAGAGCCAGACAGAGGACCATGCTCTGACCAAGTGGGAAACACGGCTGTGGTCATGTGCGGCTCCAGGACTTGTCTGTTGCCTGTAGGCGCTGGTTCAGAGTTTGGGTCTTTCTTTGCTCTCAGACCTTACTTGGCACAGTGCGAGGTATCCAGGTGGTGATCTATAAATGCTTGTTGACTGACTGACTTATTGACGGTTCTAGCTTTCTCCTCCCTAGGACGTCGCTCCTTCAGTGACCCCCCTACTTTCTCCACAAGCCCGCCCGCGGTCCTGATGTTGAGCTCTCTCTGACGCTCATCAACCCTTCCCTGGACCCCGTGACTCTGCAGTCTTGGTTCTTCCTCAGCCTCTGGGGCTGACGTCATCCTTCTCCCCTCCACACCCTCATCCTTGCTAACATTTATACAGCACTGACTGTGTGCCAGGCATGTGCTGAGCACTCCCGATGGCTATTTCATGGGCTCCTTAGCTCCCTCCCCCCGCCTCCCACCCGGGGCCTTCTCGGAGGTCGGCCCCCCCCCCGGGGGCCTTCTTGGAGGTCGGCCCTCCCCCCTGGGGCCTTCTCGGAGGTCGGCCCTCCCCCCTGGGGCCTTCTCAGAGGTCGGCCCTCCCCCCACCTCCCACCTGGGGCCTTCTCAGAGGTCAGCCCTCCCCCCTGCCTCCCACCCGGGGCCTTCTCAGAGGTCGGCCCTCCCCCCTGGGGCCTTCTCAGGGGTCGGTCCTCTCCCTTGCCTCTCAGGATTGGATCCACAGGCCCACCCCCCAAATCCCATGATGCTCAGACCATCCGTGTTCTCCTTTGCTGTCTTCTCTGCCTCTTCCACCTCCCAACCCTCTGCTGAGGGTATCCCCAGAGGGTCCATCTTCTGCTCTCCTCTGTCTGTGGTCCCCCCAGGTCCCACCTGCTCCCGGCCTCAGTCATTGGAGCCATGTGGTCAGCTCCCTGGGGGGCAGCCTGCGGAAGGCCGAGCACGGCTGGCAGTGCAGTGTGGTGCAGAGTTCTCCTTCCAAGCTTAGCTTTCTGGTCCCACAGCCTCCCAGCCTCCTTCTTTGTCCACGATCAGTGACCTCCTAGAGGAGCTTCGAGCGGCCACGACGCTGGTTCTCACCCCTCCCTGGGCCTGCTTGGTTGGGTTCCTTCCTGGCCTCCTGGCCACCTCATTCCGCGTTTCTGGCACCTCTGCCAGATGAAGCTCCCTCGGTCACTGCTGCTCAGAAACCTTCACTGGTCTCCGCCTCACCCTCCCCACTGCCCCCAGGGCAAAGTCTAGACTCCTTGGCTGGTGCTAGGCTTTCCCTCAGCCGGATCCTCCCCTGCCCTTCTCCCCTGTCTTCCCACTTGAGCCCCTTGATCCCACCAGACTGGCTTCCAAAACGGCGGCTCGGCTCCCAGCTCTGGCTGTCTAGATGTCTGGCCATCCGTGTAGATGGAAAGCTCTTCCTCCATGTGTGTCCCGAGCCCGGTGCACTCCCACTGGAAGAGAGAAACCTGCTCCGACCTGGCTCCTTGAGCCATAACTGCCTGCCATTTCTTGGGGTTGGCAGGTCCTTGCCTGGTGACTCCCCTCCTCTCACTGTAATGGGCTCGAAGGCTCTTAGAGACAGAGGCAGTGCCGTACAGTGGTTAGTGCACTAGGCTGGGAGATGGGAACGCAGGAGCCAGATCCTGCCTTAGACACCTGCTCACTTTGTGACTCTGGGTGAGCTGCCTCAGCTTCTTCATTGGTAAAAATGAGGGCTTGGCCTCCGTGGCCTCCGAGGTCCTTTCCAGCTCTGGATCTGCCCAGGCCCCCCATCTTACAGATGAGGGAACTGAGGCCCAGGGGGTCCAGGAGCTAGGGACAACCTGGGAGGGGCTTCCCTCCCTGAGCTAAGAGGCCAGGATGTTGCTTGGGGGGCCTGGTATGGAAACAAAGAGGGTGCAGACAGTGGCAAACAGCTTCAGTCAGGGAGACTCCACAAGTCCAGAGACTTGTCCATGTTCTTATGAAAAAGAATCAATGAGAGACCATGTGGAAAGCACCATCATCATCCTCATTCTCAAAATCTTACCCCCCGCCCCCATCAGCTGTGGGGAAGCCTGAGGAAGTGGGAGCAGGGAAGGCAGGAAATGTACAGCGGGGGCAGGATTATCTCCTGGGGGGAGATGAGATGAGAAGGAGGCACTGGTGAGCCCAGGTTTGGAGGGATGGGCCCTAGGGGAGACAGTGAGGGGTAGGAGCGAGTCTCCTGAGCCTTAGGGAGGGATGGGCACAGGTGAGTCTGTTAGACACATGGAGGTCTGTGGTGATGCGCAGGGGATCTGCTGAGGCACAGAGGGGGATCTACCATGGGGATCTGCTGGGGCATGGAGTGGGGATCTGTTAGGTCACATAGGGGATCTGCTGGATCATGGGGGGATCTACTGAATTACACATGGGGATCTGCCGAGATGCCCAGGAGGACCTGCCCACCTCTTCAGAGAATAGTGAGAAAACTCATTCTTCCTGTATCATCGCAGGGGGAGCAGGGCCCCCAAGGCCCTCAGGGACAGAAGGGCACCGTGGGCCATGGCCTGCCTGGCCAAAAGGTGAGTGTCAGTCACTGGATCCGTGATTTCTTTTCTTGATCTTTCTTCTTTACATTTTAGAAAAACTCCCAGGCCTGAATTGGAGATGCCTGCCTGTCAAAGCTCCTTCTAAACTCCTGTCTGCCCTTCAGTGTCAGAACGTGGGAAAGAGGGGAGCTGGAGGAGGGAAGGAGACAGAGACAGAGAGAGATGGGGGGCAGGGAGAGACAGAGACAGATACAGAGAGGGGGAGAGACAAACAGACAGACAGAGGCCCACATCCCTGTCTGGGCTGGAGGCAGGAGCTTCCTCAGACCATGAGATCGGCTCTCCTGCCCACAGGGCCGGGGCATCTCAGACACTATCTAATCCAGGGGTGCCCCAGTTCCCATGTCTAGGATTCTTCCTGACAGCCGATGTGAACACCTGAGAAGGGGAAATAAGCTGTCCCACTGTGGTGTTGCCTTGCGGAGATGAAGGAGGACCTTGGCCCCAGAGGCTGCTGGCTGGGACTCCAGCTTTAGAGTTGCTGTGACCAGCATTAGCAGGTCCCTGTCCTGCTCTGAATGCTGGGTCTCTGCTGTGTTGATCAGGGTGAGCCCGGCAGCCAAGGGGACGTGGGGAAGAAAGGAGACAAGGGAGAGATCGGCGAGCCCGGAGCCCCTGGAAGACAGGCAAGCTAGTTTGGGCGGCCTCTTGGTCCTGTTTCCTAAGTAAAGTGCAGACAGTGTGTGCTCATGGTCACTCTCTTCCTGCTCTCCAGGGGCTGCCAGGACCCAAAGGGGATGCTGGACTCAGTGTGAGTATATGCGGTCATTCCCACAATAGGGTGGCTACCTTGCCTTTACCAAGCCCGTGGGCTCGCTGTTACGCAGCACCACCCTGAGCCCCCTTAACACAAATGAACTTTGAAAGGCACTGGCCTATGGGTCCTAACGATGCTCTGGAGGCCGTGGGAGTTTGGTGTAAATGTGGGAAAGAAGCCTCTGCAAAGTGCCGTGGAGGGCAGCTCAAACTGTAACTAGGAGGGAGAGACTGGGCTTTGCCTCCAGGTACTGCAGGTGACAGGGTGCTGAGAGGTGGCGGCCTCTAGCCACCTAGAAACTCCTGATTAGCAATTATCATTAGGTGAAATGGTAAAGACCAAAGTGGACTCCCAATTCCCCAGTGCCCCATCCCTGCCTGGCTGCCCCCTCTACTGCAGCAGCTATGGTTTGTCTCCAGCATGTCCCCCTTTCTAAGGAGGCGTGACCCTATTATCCCTGCAGAGCAGCCTCCTGGTTCCAGGAGTGACTAGGACCTAGTGCTCTGGCTGGAACAAGGTGGGGGACTGTTCTCCCCACCTTCCCAGGAGCCCCTGGGGGTCAATAGACAGCTAAGACATTCCCAGGTGTGACTAAGCAGGGGTGGGGGGGGGGGCAGCTCGGGCAGACAGAGCCTAGGCCAGAGAACAGCTCAAGCGTCCCTTGCCAGGTCCCCCATCCCCAGCACAGCGTCCTGGGAGCCGTGGAAGCTTGGGGAGGGTGGTGAGGTCCACAAAGACAATGGGCTGTCAGACGAAGGGCATGAGAACAGCACTCGGGACTGGCAGGCAGGGCTATGACGTTCACGATGTGGTGCGATTGCCAGGGGACCAGTGTACATGCACATGAAACACAGTGGGCATGCACACACAACACACATTTACACACGTATACAGCGGAGTGAATGCACACGATGTATGTGCACGCACAGCAGGGGTGACCCACAACACACACGTGTGCGCAGGGCACTCAGGCCTGTATTGGTGGTAACTAATAGCTCCTGGCAGAGCTGTGGCTGCATTTTGAACAAATGAAGTTTTTCTCTTTTTTTCCCTTCCAGAGAGAAGAAATTATCAAACTGATTATTGAAATATGTGGTAAGATTTGAACTGGGGAAGGAATATTCACATAAGCAGCTGTTGGTGAAAAAGCATGCCGGGCCTGGATTCAGGAAGACCCGAGTTCAAATCCAGCCTCAGATAGTTACTAGCTGTGTGACCTTGAGCCAGTCACTTAAGCCCCGTCTGCTTGCCTTCTCTGTATAATGGGGACGATAACAAGGCCTCCCTCCCAGATTGTTGTGAGGACCAGAGGAGGCGAGAGCTGCAGCATCTTACAAATGGGCCCTTACTGTTATTAACCTCAGTGTGGCAGAAGACTGCCTCAGGGCTGGGCCCAGAACTTGGGACTCCCGCCACAGGTCAGTGATAGAGGCTGTGGGAATGAGCCCCTGCAGACCCACCTGGGTACCACACCCCTGTGTATTGGGGGAGCAGCCTCAGGCTTGCTCCACATCCTTTGTTCTGGTCCCCCACCTTCACTCTTCAACTGCCTTCTTTCACAGTCTCAGGGCAGGAGGCACCGCAGGCTGGGGGAACTCTAGGCTGCGCCATTGGGCAGTGTACAGTTCAAGGTTGGAGACTCAGCCCCCCAGAGAGGAGCTCTGGGCTTCCAGGGCTCTGCACCATCGGGTAGCGCCCAGTCCAGTTGAGGGCTGGAGGCTCAGCCAGCCAGAGAGGGGCTCCGGGATCCCAGGGCTGGGTATCCTGAGGGCTCTCTCTCCTAGTCGCCCAGGAGCCTCACCTGTAGTATCCTGGTCTTGCAGGTTGTGGGGCTAAGTGTAAGGAGAGTCCCCTGGAACTGGTGTTCGTGATTGACAGCTCCGAGAGCGTGGGGCCAGAGAACTTCCAACTCATCAGAGACTTTGTCAAGAAACTCGTTGACCGTGTGGCGGTGGAGCACACCAGCGCCCGCATGGGCCTCATCAACTACAGCCACAAGGTGGAGGTGGTGGCCGACCTCAAACACTTCTCGGGCAAGGACCGCCTCTGGAGCGCGGTGGACGCCATGCAGTACCTGGGGGAAGGCACCTACACGGCCTCTGCGCTGCACGCGGCCAACGCCATGTTCCAGTCCGCCAGGCCTTCTGTGAGGAAGGTGGCCTTGGTCATCACCGATGGGCAGGCTGACACCCGTGACGAGATGAACCTGGAGCAGGTGGTGAAGAAGGCCAATGCCTCCGGCGTGGAGGTCTTTGTGATCGGCGTGGTGAAGGAGAGCGACCCCAACTTTGAGGTCTTCCGCCTCGAGATGGACCTAATTGCCACAGACCCTGACAGTGAGCACGTTTACCAGATCGACGATTTCCTGACACTCCCAGGTAAGCCTGCACTCTTCTTCTCTCCACTGTCCCAGGGAGGCATTCCCACGGATCCCCAAGGGGCTCCCTCCCTGGGAGGGAGTTAGGAAAGCCAGGAGGGAGAGGAATGGAAGCTCCTTAGGGGCAGGCACTGCTTAATTCTTGCCTTTACATCCCCAGTACCCAGCACAGAGCCTGGTATACAGTAGGCACTGAATAAGTACTTGCCGTGTAATCATTTTCTAAAGACTCCCAGAGATGGAGAACTCATTACCTTCAAAGGCAGCCGATTCCACTTTGCCTTAAAAAGACCTTATACCTTCCCCCAGAGCTCCTAGCCCTGGCCCCTGGTGCCAAGCAGAACCCCGGCCCTCCCCACCTCCTGCGGGAGGTCCACACCCGAGGCTTCCAGGCCTGAAGCCTTTCCTTATCTTTGGCCATCTAGCTCAGGGGTGTAATTAAACTCTGCAGCTCCTGGTGCTGCCTGTACTCAGGGCTGAGCCCTGCGCCAACCTGTCATCAGTGTGGGCACATCAGAGGTGCCTCAAATCAGCTTATCTTGGGTCGTTGCCAGCCCCGGGGAGCACTGACAAGGCCCCTCCTCGCTCACCCCCGGGGCCTGTTGAGCCAGTAGGGGAAATATGATGCCAGTGCCTTCCTGGAGCAGGCCGACCATGTGTGCCCGGCAGGGAGTTGGCAGTGCTTCCAAAGAGCAAGGACTGTCCTGGGCTCTGCACTCCAGAGACAGTAAACAAACCCAGTGAGAGTCACAGAGTGTCAGAGCTGGGGGGGACCCTTCCGAGGCAGCACCGAGGGGCATGGACTCAGCCAAGGTCACACAGCCAGCGTCCCCCTTGTTCCCCTCGAGTCAGGTCTCCTGACTTCCACCACAGCACACCTGGGAGTGAGGGTGGAAGTGAGGAAGAGCCTCAGGACACAAAAGACCACAAATCCACAGTGATCTCTGAGGAAGCCACAGGGACAAAGATCTGAGGCTGGCTCCCCCACCCCCACCAGCCATTCATGTCAAACAAAGTGTGCCCTCCTGCCCCCTGAGTCGACCACGCCCACAGATGATGGGCTGAGCTGTCTTCTCTGGGAGACAGAAGCCACACTTCCTAGCTACTTGCTCATCCTAGGATTAGACCGGAGGCTCTCACCTGGATGTCAGCCTGCAAGGTGAGGACAGGTGAGGTCAGGTGAGCTGCCTTTGGGCCAGCTCTCGTCTTTATGAGGCAGACGTCACCAGCACCCCCCATACTCTAAGAGGAGGGAACCAAGAAGGACCCACAGCCATAGACTTTGGCCACTGGCCTGGGCAGGTCCTGGGAGAATGGATGCTCCTTGAGGCCAGAGCTGGGGTGGAGCCCACAAAGAAAGTTCTTTGGAATTCTGGGGCCTCCCAGCTGGGGTTGTGACCTCTCTGGGCATTGAAGGCCTTCTCCAACCTCAGAATCTGGTCCTCACAACAACCCTGGGATGTTGGTACTGTTATAGCTCCATTTTACAGCTGAGAAAATGGAGGCAAACAGGGTGAAGTGACTTGTCCTGGGTCACACAGCAAGGAAGTATCTGAGACTGGATTTGAATTCAGGCCTTCCTGACGCTGGGGCTGGCACTCCATCCACTGAGCCCCAGCTGGGTAGGGGGCCACCTCGTAACATCATGTGTTTTATTCAGGAATCCATGCAGGTGAGGCTGTTTTCAGCCCTATTCCTCGTCCCACTAGTGGGGCTCACACTGTGATGCTCTTTGGTGCTGTCTTCTCTCAGCAATGGTCTGCGGCCTGAACCTTCCCTTTTCCCTCTAGCCCCTCACCCCCACCACACACACATCAACACCCCCTCATGGTCATCTCCTCCTGGGCCCAGCGGTCATTGGTTTGTCCCACCTTAAACAATGCAGGGGTTCCTCATCTTTTCTATGTCATGGGTCCCTTGGGCAGTCTGGTGATGCCTATGGACGACCCTTTCTCAAAATCCCTTTTTTCCCCTTTCTGTTTGGTATTTTATTTTTCCCCAGTTACATATAAAAACCATTTTTAACATTCATTTTTAAAACTTTGAGTTTCAAATTCTCTGCCTTCCTCCCTCCCCATCCCCATTGAGAAGGCAAGCAATTCAATATAGGTTATACATGTGTAGTCATGCAAAACATTTCCATAATAGTCATGTTGTGAAAGAAAACATAGACCAAAAGAAACCACCTCAAGAAAACAAATAAAGTAAAAAAGAAAGTCTGCTTCAATGTGTTTTCAGACCCCATCAGTTCTTTGTTTGGGGATGGGTAGCATTGTTCATGCTAAGTCCTTCAGAGTTGTCTCGGATCATTGTATTGCTGAGAATAGCTAAGTCATTCACAACTGATCATCTCACAGTACGGCTGTGACTTTATACACAATCCATTCCACTTTGCATCAGCCCATGCAAGTCTTCCTGGGTTTTTCTGAAAGCATCCTGCCCGTCATTTCTTATGGCACAATAGTGTTCCATCATAATAGTAATTATGGTGGTCCATCGTAATAATCCATATATGATCCATCAATGTGATCCATCATCATAATCATACCACAACTTGGTCAGCCATTCCCCTAGTGACGGGGATCCCCTCAATTTCTAACTCTTTGCCCCCAGAAAAGAGCCGCTATAAATAAAATCCCATTTTTAAAATGCATAGAATAAACTACACTTTGTTCCAAAGGAAACCTGCTATACTGAAATATACTGAACAGAATATCTCATGTCCCTAAGGAAAAGCACCCTCAAGATCTCATCCCAAGCAGAGGCCAGGGACGTGGGGGTTGTCAACATCCAGGACGCGGGAGGCATGGGGTGTGGCCAGCTAGAGTCCTCGGCCACCAGAGCAGGCATCCCTCAAACCCTTCTGGACCAAGGGAGTCTCCTGCTTGGGAAGGAGACTTCTTGACTGGAGGGGTCACTGAGGGGACTTCCAGAGAGGGAGGCACGCCTCCCTCCCCCTTCACTCATCTGAGACGCGTGGCCCGGAAGGCTGAGGAGGAAGATGGCAGCCTCCTGTCTCAAGTCCCCTCCTGTTTCTCTTGGCAGCCCTGGAGAATAAACTGTTCCAAAAAATCTGTGAGGACTTTAACTCTTACCTCGACCAAATTCTTGGCGCACCGGTTCTCCATCCTGGTTTTGGGACTAAGCTACAGGGGACTGTGGATGCCCCCACTGCTGAGGTGGAGCTGGAGAGCGCTGAGTCGGTAAGTCAGCCCCTTCCCAAGTGGAAAGTAAGGAACCAGCCTTTCAGTCTAATGGAGTGCCAGATCTCAGCTTTGCTGTTTCTTCCCTGTGTGACCTTGGGCAAGTCACTTAACTTCCTGGCCTCAGTTTCCACCTCTGGGAGAAATGAGTGGGCAGCGCTGCTGCTAGGTCTATGGAGATCACAGGTGATGTGGTTTCCTCATCTCACCTTCTTCTGAGTCTGGCAGCTTCCTCCCCACTTCCTTCCAAAGTTACCTACTGTCTGTGTCTCCTCCAGGAAAATGGGCACTCCTCAAGGGCAGGGTCTGTGGATTTGCTTTTCTTTGTATTCCTAAGGCATAGCATAGTGCCGAGTACACAGCAAGAGCTTCATAAAAGCTAGTTAGTGTCCTGACTGACTCTGTCTGTGCCTGAAAAATTAGCTCTCCTGAGGTCATCCTGGCAGACCTTGAGATGTCAAATGATCGCAAGCATTTATTAAGCACCAACTATGTACCAGGACCCATGCTAGGTGCTGCCTAAAGGAAGACAAAGCATGAGACAGCCCTGGCCCTCAGGAAGTTTACATTCTACCCAATGCAAAGGTCAAAAAATCCTGGGCCCCGGTTGGCCAGGTTCTCCTGCCTCTTCTTCAGGGTGCGCTCTGCCTCAGCTGGGATGCTTACCTGCCCTGTTGGTGTTAGCAGTGGTAGGGATGGATCATGTCCCTAGACTGAGACTGGGGGGCCAGGCTGTGAGCAGGGCTGGTGGTCTAGGGGGCCCCACTTTTGCTGGGGCTCTTGTGTCTGCCTGCCTACCTGCCGGGTGGCAATTCACGTTGGCGGTAGTGGGATGGAGGCCCCCTCCTCTGGAGGAGATCTGTGGAGGCCAGATCTGGAACTGGGGCTGGTGGTCAAGTGACATGAAGACTATTGTGGGAGTAGGATTGACAAGCCATAACGACTCTTTGAGAATGGGGTGTGGGGAGGGGGTGCTGAGTAAAGGTGACTCCTGGGTAAAAATCACCCTCTCCTTTCTTTCCATCTTGTATCCTTGTAACCCTGTCTCCCTGGGAGGTGGGGCTTGGAGAGCTGGCACCTCAGGGTCTTTGGGTGGGACTCCTTAAGAGGGGTCTCTCTTATGCCATCTTTGTCCTGACAGCTGTCATAGTGGGGCGCTGGCCCAGAGTAGATGCTTGTAAGTGGTCACTGATCAATGGGGTCAGGGGGAGGTGCTGAGGACAGAGGCATTCTAGGATGGTGAAAGCTCACTCCCATGAAGTGAGGAGCATCTGGGACTGACTCAGTTTTCCTATAGCTCAGTCCTCCAGGAGCCCAGGACAAAGGGCCCGGACCTTTCCCGTCCCTCAGGAGTGGAGTCTCCACCGCGACCACGACAAGGAACATGCCTGTGGATCACAGACAGTCCATCGGCCCCATGGCTGGCGGCGGCACACAGGATGAGGACACTCGTACCCTTCAGCCCATTTTTGTCGTGCCCACTGTTGAGACTGCACGCCGAGGTGAGGGGGGCGGCTGATCGCGGGATCCTCCCTTTTCTCACATATAAAATAATTAATAGTGCCAACATTCCTGCTAACCTTCTAAACTCCCTCATCCCGCGTGGGATTGGGAGGAGGAGTAGAGCATTCATCTCTCCTCTCTTGGGTGGGATGAGCAGGCAGCTGTCATCTGGTTTCTAAATCTCATGGGCTGGAGCTTGGGTTGGGGCCAAGAGGTTAGGAGACCTGGGAACTGGTTCCCAGAACACCAGAAAATCTCTCTGAGGCCCCCTCGTCTAGCCCGTATGTGAACATCATCCCCAACAAAGGGACATCCAGCCCCTCTTTGAAAACCCCAGGAAGGACCCCCCCCATGTGTCCTCAAGCAGCCCATCCATCCCCTTGGGACAGCTCTCATTGTTAACAAGATTGCCTTGGCCTCCAAGTGGGGGGGAGTTAGAACCATGGAGAAGGTGATCCTGGGGTCATCAGAGGAACAGCTATGGGGGCCAGCTCTGTTCGTGGCTGGCTCTTGGACCCCGGGACGCTGCTTTACCTTCCTATCCGTGGGATGACACAGAACATGGGCTCCCAGAGAATGGGGGACTGGCAGATCCTCCTGCCCCATCACTTGGGAAGGTGCTTCACCAACACATTGTCAAAGCCACTATTAGGATCCATCCCTGAACCAGGTTCATTCCTGTCTCCCTCAGCGGGGAGTTGCCCCCTAGACTTTCTCCCTGGTCCACCGTAGCAAACATTCCCTACCGATACGGGGCATTTCTTGTCCTGATTCTCCTCCTCCCAAAGCAGGGACTGATGAAGCATGAGGAGGACTTCTCTGCCTCCTGGCTTTGCAGACAGAGGTTGGAGTGATCCCTGGGGTAGCTGGACTTGGATCCCACTATCCCTGTTGCCAAACCCAAGCCTCAGACAGATGGCTTAAACTTGTTAATAATAATCTTCCTAATGTGCTCTCGGAATATTAGAATGGAATTAGGCATTTCCAAATAAGAGCCTACAAAGTCCCATCGGCCCAGGACAGCTATGGAAAGATGAATACATTTGTCAAAGAGGAAGAAGAAAGTTGGTAGATGTTGTCAGGGCAGAGGATGGAGAAGGTAAAAACTACAGAAAAACTCCTGGAATAGACACACTTCACAGGAAAATAGCAGAGGCCACGGGGAGACAGACATCACTGCATTCATCCACTGTAACTAGATGGAGTAACACTGTAAGTACATGGAGCCCACGAAACAGCTTAGATCCAGGAGTGGAATCAAAAGGCCCTGCCTGGGAGATGTCCACAGGACCCAAGATTACAATGTATGAGCAAAGAAATGTCCGAGAAAATCATGTCTGAGTCACATGGCTTCATCTGCAGCCATGTGGGCCTGGTGATCTGAGACAAGGCAGAAGTGACAGAAAGTGAGAGCCCAGGTGCTGATGGGCAGGAAACAGCCCCAGAAACTGTGCGACTTGTCACTGCAAGTTGCAAATATTTATTGACTACTGAATACCTAGAAAGTTATAATGACACAGCCAGATTCAGACACCAGAAGCTTGCTCTTCCTCACTAACTAATGGGTGACAAATCCCTGCACTACAAAAGTGAACCCTTAATTCTAACCCATAAATAAATTGTAGTGGGACGATAGCAGCCTCCCCAAAACTGCTAATGGCCCACAGTTGCTTGAACGCATCACCAGACCCTAACACATTAAGAATGCTGTGTTTGATAGATTTCCCTCTAAAGAATATTGACTCATAATATTGACTCCCATTTATGTGAAAGGAAAAGGCCTCCCAAGTATAGAGATTCAGCAGAAGAAATCAAAGCCAGGCGAGAGCGGGATGAGGGGCCTGTCATCCTGGGCTCTACTGGAATGGGCCCAAAGGTGATTTCCCAGACATCTTACCCTTTGTATTCAATTGCAGAAAGCTGCCTCTGTTGGATCCTATTCTACCCCTAACCCTACCAGATTCTTAACTCTGACCCCAGCTAGATGACACAGAGGACAGAGCACTGGGCTTGGAACTAAGAAGACCTAAGTTCAATCTGGCCTCAGATACTTAATGACTTTATGACCCAGGCCCTGTCACTTAATCTCTGTCTGACTCCATTTCAGTTCTAAACAGGAGCAATGATAACGCCCCCTCCCAGGGATGTTGTGGGTGCAGTGAGGTCATTTTGTAAAGTACGTAGCACAGTGCCTGACACACTTAATAGATGCTTGTTTTCTTGTCCCTTCGTTTCTGAATAACTCACGGGACCCCAATTCCAAGACAATGCCTTGGTCCTTAGGAAGAGCAAATCAGCATTTTCTCCATCTCTATGGTGATGTAAGGGGGTTCCTTATTTACCCCCTGTGAGGCAGAGTCTGCCAATATTGTAATTAATCAGCACTATTTATGGAGGTGGGAGCTGAGCCACAGAGAAGTGGGGTGACTTACCCAGGGTCACGCAGCTAGCAAACAAACACTGGGACCAGACTGGAACCTTGGTCACGCTCCAAGCCTTCCTGTGTGGGCACACCCCACGCACTCACTCTGTGCTCAGTGTACAAGAAGCCCTCAAAACCCTTGCTGAGCTAATGAAGGGACTGAGTGACCCACTTGCGGCTTAGCTTATGCTCACCAAGTACCCCATCTCTGCATTCAACCTTTTAAACCCCCTACTAAGAGCCAAGCTGCTTCCTCCCGTAGTCTTCCTGAGAAAATGGACAATGGCCTACCTCCGTCTCCTGGTCTATAGAGGAAACTCACAGCTAACTTGCTGCATTTCGGGGCCCCCTAGATCCCCAGTGCCTGGAGGCCCTGAGACCGGGAGACTGTGGGGAGTATGTCGTCCGGTGGTACTATGATAAGGAGGTGGATGCATGTGCCCGCTTCTGGTACAGTGGCTGCGGTGGCACCAGCAACCGGTTCAACAGTGAACAGGAATGTCGCAAAGCCTGCGTCCAAGGATGAACGGTGAGTGTCCCTGGGTCTCTGCCACCCTGCCCCAGCCTAGAAACAGACAACCCCAGCAGGGAGCCTGGAGCTCTTGGCCCACTCACAACTAGGATGGTCTTGTCTTGGTCAAGAGGATTCTGGGCCCTGCCCGTCCCTGACTCTTTTTTCTCTGGACCCCACCCCACCCCAGGGTGCCCAATTACTGGAGCCCTCTGGGTGTGAGGCAGAAAGAAGCCCATGTTACATTGGAATTGGATGCCCAAAGTGCCACTGGGGCCACATGGGCATTCTGGAAGAGGAAGGAAGAGCGTGGAAGTGGGCCCTCCCCTCCTCCTGCTCCCCTAGACATTGATAGCTGAACTTCCACTGTGATATCTCCGTTTGGGCACCCAGTCCTCCAAAGCTCTGTTTGGTTTGTTCAGATTGGGCCCCACCCTCTTAGTAGCTTGTGTGACCCTGTATTAGGAGGGCAGAGTTTATAATCTCAAAGAGGATCATATATATGTCTGAAAGGTTCGGAACCGCTGGATATAAGAAATTCTCAAGATAAGAGGCAGAAGAATCAAAGCATATATTTAGGCTCCACAGTAACCAACCCATGAACCAGCATCCCCATTTTGATATATTGATCAAAAGCTTCCAGGCCCAATAAGTACACCTCACAAGAGTAACCAGGAGGCCACAGAGAAGCATGATGGTATAAAGCAAAATCATGCTTCCCCCTCTATGGTAAAAAAGATCACCCACTGGCCTCAAGTCCTTGTTCAGCTTCCTCCCGTAGGTCAGCTCTGCTACCGGCAGCTCCTGCTTCAGCTTCGGCTGCGGCTGTAGCTGTAGCAGCCTCTGGCTCCAACGGAAGCTGTTTTTAACCATCCGGCTTCTGCGGGGGTGTAAGGTACGCCGGGGAAAGCACAGGTTCTTTCAATCTGCTTAAGCAAGGTGAAGGGGTTGCCCAGGAAAGCACAGGTTCTTTCCATCAGCTTAAGCAAGGGAAGCAAGGTGAAGGGGCCGACAAGCTTACTCCAACCCAACATACAAACAGCATTCAGTTCAGGGGAAAAAGCCAAACTAGTCAAGGGCACTTGTTGACTAAGTGCTAAGGAGCCCATTTTTGGTTACCAACACAGACCCTCAGCACATCACTTAACTTCTTCCTTCCTCAGTTTCCTCAAATGCAAAATGGGGATGATTTGTTGTGAGATCAAATGAGATAAGACACATTAAGAGTGCTTAGCCCGGGGCCTGGCACCTAGTGGGCATTTGGCAAGCATTTGTCCCCTTCCTTCTTTCCAGCACTCGGCCAGAGAAGACTTCTCAGGAGTGTGAGGAGGCTCCTGGTGAGGATGCATGGGAGACGGGTCATCCCCACACACCAGAGGATGCTACGTTCCTCCTTCCTGCACGTCTGCCTGCTTGCTTCCCCTGATGTCACCCTCCTGCTGAGCCGATGTGTGTCTCTCTTGACATGTGGCTACAAGCTATTCGAGCTTCTGTCTAACTTCGCAAATCCAGAGTCCCAGGAGCTGGGTCTGGTCCCTCCTCCTCCCCTTCCCACCTCTCACTCCAGCCTGGAATCTCTCCCCAATTGGAGAGCAGGGATTGGTAATAGTCAGAATGTGGCCAAGCAGAGGAGCAGGGGGCCACAGATGACTATGGGGTCAACGGCTTGGTATTGAGAAAGTTCCCCTTGGTCAAAAAAAAGACTCTCTTGGGACAGATGCTGTCTTATCTTAGCAGGAAAGAAACCAAAGTGTGTGTGTGTGTGTGTGTGTGTGTGTGTGTGTCTGTGTGCGTGTGTGTGCACGTGCGAGCGTGTCCTCCAGAGTGCACCTGGTGGGGTGGGGGTGCTGACTGATGCTTTCTGTCCCTGCAAAGCTTTCTGAAGGGGATGCAGGGTGGGGGACATTGGTTTCTCCCCTCCCTCTCCCACCTTCCTACCTTTAGAGACTCATGGACCCACTGTGGGGATGTTGTTGGAAGTTATAGGAAATAAAATGAGGCATAACTCTGAAAGACCAGCATACTCTGAATCAGACCATTGGGTTGAGAAGGCTGACAAAGGGAGGCCAAAAGACGCACTTGGTTCTCTCTCTTTGGCGTTAAGATGGAGGTGGGGTGGGGTGGGGAGGGAGCGAGGGAGGGCGGGAGGCTAGTTCTGTGCTGCCAGACTGGTGCTGAACGCTGTCAGCGAACACCGCCCCAATATTCCCGCCATCTCTCCCACCCTGATTTTCAGTCTCTCTGAATTCAAGGGAGGCTTCACTTGAGTATTTGAACCGGGGACCCCGGCTCTAGAGGAAGCAGGGACGGGCACTGCGTGCTGCCAGCTCCTGGAACAGACACACCCTGCCCTAAGAATGAGGCCAGATATTCGGGGTGGGGGGAGCAGTCCTCAGACCAACAAGTTCCAATTTAATCAGAGCAAGATCAGTAACCAGGGTGGTGGATTCCCACCGGCAATGCTCCTGAAGGTGTGTGAACATTAAATACGTATTTGTTGGCCATGACTAATGCCAGTGCCTGTGGACTCTTCTCCCTCTTTGTCATAGTATCCCCATTGTCTAGCACAGCACAGACCATTCAGTAGTGCTCAGGAAATTGAGCCGAATTCAGCGAAGGGGAGAGCAGTTGGAATACTCAAGCATAGCATGGGTGCCCATAGAATGTAACCAGGCTGTGGGGTGGCTCCTCCATGAAAGATCATCGGTGGGGCCTGGACAAGAGCCTCCCAGGCTGAGAGGGCCTGGAGGGACGGGCTGCAATCTGCCTTGGGTGTCAGAGGGTCCGCGCACACTAGGGAGCTCACAGATCCAGCCATGTAGGCAGGGTGTTGGTTACCAGACCTTGGAGCAGGGGGCTCAGAGCTCCTTCTCTGGAGCAGTCTGGTTAGTTGTCACCATGGAGGGAGGGGAGCTCAGCACAGACCACTGTACAGCCTTTTGGGGGGAAAGAGACAGAAATCCACAGACTCACAGGAGCCAGCTCAGGAAGGGATCTTGGAGCAGCCCTTGTCCAGACACTCTCATTTTATAGGTCAGGAAACCAGGCCCAGAAAGGGGAGCAACGCACAGAAAGCAGTCACCCCTCAAATGTCAGCAGTTTGTATTTAATACAAATCCACATCGTGAGCCCTTGATGGATTGGGAATGTCCTCACTGGGGATGCTCATTTCACTGGTGGCGATTGCAGCCCCTTGTGCACAACTCAGAGGGAAAACAAAGAAGCAGAAGACCCGGACGTCATTAATGGCCATCCATCCCCTGCCCCTACCTTGGCATCGAGGTGGCGCCACAGCACCTAGAATGTAGGACATGGATTTGAGAAGACCTGAGTTCCAGTGCTGCCCCAGACAGTCCAGGCTGTGTGACTTGGGGCAGGTCACCGCCCATCTCTCAGCTTTACTTCTACATCTGTAGGATCACTGACCTCCCCAGGTTTTTGTGAGGATCAAATGAAGTAACATTGTATGAATGCTGACGACTAATCATTATAACGTCGGTGATGCTACCACGGGGAGGGTTGTCTGGGGGGAGCATGGCACAGCAAAGTCATGGCAGAAGCAGGGGGACCCAGAAAGGGGCGGTGGGGCCAGAGCCTGAAGCTGGCCAGATCATGCTTCCTCCTGGCAGCAGGAGGCTTTTGTGTCGGGCCCAGCCTAAGCCATTGATTCTTTTAGCCAGGACCACTGTTGGGCCAAGGCCCCCCAGCTGCCAGTGGCCAAGCTGGCTGCAGAGCAAGGCCTCCAAATCTCTGTTCCTGTGCTTTTCCCACTACACTACCCTCATTCTCTGAGACCTGCGACCCCTGTGTTCTCTTCAGCTCTGCAGTCTGGTCTTGGCAGTGATGGGGCCTGGGGAGGGTTATTGGTGATTGCAAATGTAACTGCAGCTGGCTTCCCCATGACTATCACCGGACAGGCTACCCAAATGGCTACCAGGTCTTTCTAAAGCTGGGTAGCTAGTAGTGGGCCCAAAGGCTGGAGCCAGCCGAGCAGACGGATGAGCAGCGGCTCAGCACCACTTCTGGGCTGACCCTGTAAGAAGCAGCAGCTGCTCAGGTCACTACGCACTCCCTTCCCGAGGCCGCCTGCGTGGCAGCCCAGATCTGCGCCATCTCCCCTATCCATGATTGGCTGGGCAGCCTCCAGCCAAGCTGCCTGGCACATCTCAGCACGGTGCCAGGCTTTGTGCTTCTGTGTCCACAAAGAAGGGTCCACGTCTCTAGGGAGGAAGAAAAAGCTGAGCCGAGCAGGGGAGGGACAGCTGGCCTCCAGGGCTTGCTGAGGTCTGCTCCACTGGTTCTTGGATGGGGATTCCCAAGACCCTTTTGGCCAACACTCACCATGGTGCCTGAAACAAGGGCCTCTGTCATGCGACCCGAGCTCTCTTTTCCTAGAGAAAAATCAGTCTCTCGTGGCCTGGGGGCCGAGAACATCATGCGCTCCTCGGGATGTGAACTAAGGTCCAGCAGATGGCTGCACGCTCCAATGACCTGGACGGTGAGTGGCAGCTTGGACAATCACGGTCCTTAGCAGTCACAGAACAAGTCATTATTCAGGGAAAGTAAATCTCTTGGCAGTTTCTAAAAAAAAAAGTAAGTGAGAATCAACCAGCTTAATGGAGAAATAGTGCGCTTCCCTCAAAATCTGACCACCTTTTCAGGAATGCATTTGAGGAACTCGATGGCCGTTCCCACCTGCTGGGGAGGCTCGCAATTGGCAGGAGAGAAAAATGGGAAATTATATCCAGGACTTACTAATTTAAAAACCAAAAGCCTCACTAGTCCACCTTTAATGAGGATCGCGTTAGGAGACTGGAAAATCACCGGGGAGGCAGGTAGCCTTTGGAAAGCCCTGGCCTGGGCCCATAGCAGTAGACCTGAGGGCCCAGGAATTGTTCCGGGAAAAGCCCAGACAGAACAATCCCTGCCCTCGTGGGCTTACACTACCCGGGGAAGGGACAGGGGAGTGACGGTAACGATGGTGGAGAGAGCAGCCATCCTGTCAGCCCAGGCACCCACTAAGTGCTTTAGAAACCTTATCTCCTCTGTCCTCAGGCAAATAGAGGTTAAGTGATGTGCCCAAGATTACATAGCTCGAAAGTGTCTAAAGTCACATTAGAACTCAGGTCTTAATGCTGGTCATTCCAAGAGGTTGGGAACAAACCCTAAAAGGGATGAGTGGAGGGCAGTGATGGGGCAGTCTTCGTGTAGATGGGAGAGCAGTGTGCTGCAGGAAGATAGGCGTTATGAGAGAAAGAGAGGAGGAGATAGATGGAAATAGATACTGGGGGGCGAGGAGAGGACGGTGAGGGAGGGGAGGAGGGAAGGGAGTCGAGAGGCATTTAGGGTTAGGGTTAAGACCCTCCCTCACCAATGCAGCTCCCCCTCCCAATGGCTCTCCCCTCCCCAAACTCCTCCTCATTCCATAGCAGATCTTTGTGTGAGAGATTAGCAAAAGTTAGGGAAAGGGTCATCTAGGTAGTGCAGTAAATGGAGCACGGGCCCTGGAGTCAGGAGGACTTGAGTTCAAATCCAGCCTCGGACACTTGACACATGTACTAGCTCTGTGATCTTGGTCAGGTCACTTAACCCCAATTGCCCTGCCTTCCCCCCTCCAAAAACAAACAAACAAAAAAGTTAGGGAAAGTTGGGTTTCCACAGAATAATTAATGAAGCATCAGCTTGAACAAAGAAGTAAATAAAAATTAGCTAAGGTAGATGGAGCCGGTCAATGAGAGAATAGCTAGTGGCTTTCTGAAAACCACAGACTCTGGATATAGGCAACACTGGCCTAAACCGCCGGATAATGGTCAGGGTTGAAGAGAAAACTGGGTCAAATGGCTACCAAGCATGCTTAATTAGCTAATTAAATATTACCTTACACACCCACAGGGAAGAGTTTTCTGCCATTTTTGAACATGGGACGCGTGTTGGGGGGAGGAGGAACATGCCAAGGAGCTGCATGTGGGGGTATATAGGGAAGACTGTAAGCCAGAAGGGAGGGGACCAATCCGTTCTCTGAAGGGAGATACTGAGCTGGTGGTGCATCGATCTATGTCAGTCTAACAGAATAAAACTGCTCTCCCTCCTGTATTCCCCCCTCCCTCTCCTGGCCAGGAACATTGACCGATTCCTTCGGATTCCTCAATAATAATAAATTGCCCTTGATCCCCAAACTTCAGTGTCAGGTCTATTTCTAACAATTTAGAATGACTCTATCCCAGGTGAAGTCTCCTGCCTTTCATACACCTTGTTTGTTTTGTTATTTTTGTGAGACAATGGGCCTTAAGTGACTTGTCCAGAGTCACACAGCTAGTAAGTGTTGCGTCCGAGGTCATGTTGGAACTCAGGTCCTCCTGACTCCAGGGCCAGTGCTCTATCTACTTCACCACCCAGCTGCCCCAACCTTTATATACCTTGGCCATTGGGTCCTCCCTGTCCTGCCTTCCCCACCCCACCTCAAAATCTTCACCTGAAGCCATTCAGAGCAGTTAGATCTCATCTGAGTGAGCCTGGAGGTCACTTCACCCATCCCAGGCCCAAGGCTTCACTCTATTAGGCCTTTTCTGGGTCTGGCTCACTTATGCCGAGGAGGCCTAGCTTGGATTAGCAAAGGGGCTTGGATTAGCAGGGATGGCTGGGGAGGGAAGATGGGGTAAGGGGAGCCCTCCAAGCAGACGACAAGGAAGATGCCTCTGGGAGAAGAAGCATGGGCAGGATGTGGCTGGGCTAGGGGAGAAAGCACCCCAGGGAGAGAAGGCCCAAGGTTCCCTGCTCCAGTACCACCACCTCCCGTGGCTGGCCTTCATAGAAAGGACAGGAGACTAGGCACAGTGATACCTGGCAAAAGGTTCTGGCTCCATGTCTGACAACATAATCGATGCCTCCTTGATCTCGTGACCCTGGGGTAGAGGAGGAAGTGGGGTGGTTTTCAGAGAGGGGCACAGTGGGGGAAGATTGCCAGATGGAAGTTACATTTCCCAAACCAAGGTATATTGAGAACTTGGGGAGAGGCAGTGGGTTCCCAGAAAAAGAGGAAAACCCTTCCAAAGGCAATTGCCCTGGAACAAAGCCCAGATCACTCCACCCTAGTTACAGTCTTAGAGAGTTGTGTGACTTACCCAGCACCACTGGGTAACTGAAGCCACACTTTCCTGACTATGCCCAAGATGGTGGGGCAGGATAGAGGAAGCTTTACAGCTCAGCTCTCCCCACTTCTCTCCAAACCACTTTAAAATAGCCCTTCACATCTGATCCTTCCAGCCTAAAACAGTTTAGGAAAGGTCTAGGACACTGAGGTGGTGCTGGCCTGGAGCACACACAGTAGCCACACTCTCGATGGGGCTTGGAAGTGTCAGAGATGACAGAAGCTGGAAGTTCTGAAGCACTCTGCCCAGAGGTGGTAAGGGGATTGGAAAACTGCTCCAAAAGGGATTACAGTTGAAACAATGAACAACCTTAACAACCTTAGCAAAGTTGCAAGATCTAGAATAAACCCACCCAAGTCATCAGCATTTTCACCTACTACCAACAAAACCCAGCAGGAAGTGATAGAAAAAGAAATTCCGTTTAAAATAACTGCAGACCATGTTTGATATTGGAGAGTCTATTTGCCCAAACAAAGTCAGGGATTATATGAGCACATATGGGTAAGCTAAACTAATATAATAAAAATGACAATTCTACCTAAATTAGTTTACTTTTTCAGTGCCGTGCCAATCACACTACCAAAGGATTACCTTATAGAGCTAGAAAAAATAAAACAAAATTCATCTGGAGGAACAAAAGCTCGAGAATGGCAAGGAAATCAGTGGGGAAAAATGTAAAGGAAGGCAGCCTAGTAGTACCAGATTTCAAACCATGTTACAAAGCAGAAATCATCAAAACAACTTGATACTGGCCGAAAAATAGAGTGGTAGAATAGATTAGGTACTCAATACACAGCAGTAAATGATCATAGTATTATCGTGTTTGATAAACCCCAAGATCCAACCCTTTAGAGCAAGAACTCACCATTTGACAATTAGAAAGCAGTTTGGCAGAAACCAGGCATAGAACATCTCACACTATATATCAAGATAAGGTCAAAATGGATATATAATTTGGACATGAAAAGTGATATCATAAGCAAATTGGAGGAGCATGGAAAAATTTACCTGTTAGATCTATGAATAAAAGAAGAGTTTATTACCAAACAAGAGATAGAGAGAATTATGTGAAATACACATAATTTTGACTACATGAAATTAAAAAGTTTTTTTTCATTTTTTTATTTAATATATTTAGTTTTCAGCATTGATTTTCACAAGAGTTTGAATTACAAATTCTCTCCCCATTTCTACCCTCCCCCCCACTCCAAGATGGCATGTATTCTGGTTGCCCTGTTCCCCAGTCAGCCCTCCCTTCTGTCACCCCACTCCCCTCCCATCCCCTCTTCCCTTCCTTTCTTGTAGGGCAAGATAAATTTCTACGCCCCATTGCCTGTGTATCTTATTTTCTAGTTGCATGCAAAAACTTTTTTGTTTTTGTTTTTGAACATCTATTTTTTAAAACTTTGAGTTCCAAATTTTCTCTCCTCTTCCCTTCCCACACACCTTCCCTAAGAAGTCAAGCAAGTCATCATAGGTCACATGTGTATCAATATGTATAACCCTTGTACATTATTCATGTTGTGAAATACTAACTATATTTTGCTCCTTCCCAACCTATCCTCCTTTATTGAATTTTCTCCCTTTTCTCCCTGTCCCTTTTCGAAAGTGTTTGTTTTTGATTACCTCCACCCCCATCTGCCCTCCCTTCTATCATCCCCCCTTTTTTTACCTTCTTCCTCCTTCTTTCCTGTGGGGAAATTGGCTATTGGGAGGGACTTGGAGGGGAGCTCATGCTAGTCCCTGCTTTCCAACCACCACCTTGGCTCTGCCCCAATTAAAAAGTTTTTGCACAAACAAAATTAATGCAGTCAAAATTAGAAGGAAAGCAGGAAAATGGGGGAAATTTTTATAGCAATTTTCTCTGATAAAAGCTTATTTCTAAAACATATGGAGAACTGAGTCAAACATATCAAAACAAGAGCCATTCCCCAGTTGATAAATGGTCAAAGGTATGAATCAGCAGTTTTCAGAAGAAGAAATCGATGCTATCAAAGATTACATAAAAAATGTTCTAAATCATTATTGATTAGAGAAATACAAATTAAAACAACTATGAGGTACCCCCTTGTGCCTATGAAATTGTTTAATGTGACAGAAAAGAAAAATGACAAATGCTGGAGGAGATGTGGAAAAATAGGGACACTGCATTGTTGGTGGAGTTGTGAACAAGTCCAACCATTCTGGGGAACGATTCGGAACTACGCCCAAAAGACTATGAAACTACATACTCCTTTGACCTGGCAACACCACTGCTAGGTCTGTATCCCAAAGAGATCAAAGAAAAGAGAAAATGACTTATTTGTACAAAAATATTTATAGCAGGTCTTTTTGTTGTGGTGAAGAATTGGAAATTGGGGGGATGTCCATCAGTGGGGGGAATGGCTGAACAAGCTGTTGTATATAAATGTAATGGAATACTATTGTGCTATAAGAAATGAAGAGCAGGATGATTTCAGAAAAACCTGGGTAGATTTATATGAATTGATGCAAAGTGAAGTGAGCAGAACCAGGAGAGCATTGTACATAGTAACAGCAATGCTGTAAGGATGATCAATTGTGGTGCTCTAATGAATACGATGATCAGACAATTCTGAGGGCCCCACAAATGCCCTCTACCCACAGAGAGAGAGCAGATGAACTCTGAGTGCAGACGGAAGCAGCTTTGTTCACTGCCTTGTGTTTTTCTTGCTTTTTTGTTTGTTTTTGCGGAATCGCAAATGTGGAAATGCTTTGCATGACTTCACGTGTGTAATTGATACTACACTGCTTGCCTTCTCAGTGAGTGGGAGAGAGGCTGGAGGGAGAGAATTTGGAAGTCTAAAAAATAATTGAAAATAAATAACAAAAATGAAAACTCTGAAGATAAAAATGCCATCTCCCTGGCCGCCGTGCCACACTGTGTCTTATCCTAGCCCCTGATGACTTCGACTATATGCAGAACTGTTATCATTTCAATAGGACATATAATTATAACTGGGTTCATTTTAGTTTCATGAATTAATTTGACTCCAGGGGCTGGGTGTGCTCCACCCTGCTGAATACTTAGTCATCAACTTAATTTAGCCAGCACTTTTGGTCTGATTGGAGCCACTGAAATTTGAGGAAAACATCCTTTAACTAGAACAAGGCAGACGGGCAGGGTCCTCCGTGGGCAGAAAGGGCCAGAGGCCAGGGTTCTGGGGCCGCAGGGGACAGCCTGTGTTCTCTCTCCTGGTCTGGCCCTCCCTCCCTCTCCTGCACACAGTGGAGTCTCCACAAAGCACAACCTCCTGCCTGGGCTTCTGCTTGTGAGAGCTCTCTCTGACCCCGCAGTGTGTCTCCACCCTCAGCCCTCTCCTCTTCTGTCTCTGTCCCTGTCTCCTTCGGCCACCTCATTCAGCTGCAGGTGACTCCTGGTCTTCCTCTCTTGAGCTCCAGGCCCACACTCTCAGCACCTGGCAGGATCTTTCCTCTGAATGGCTCATCGTTACCCTAATCTCCATGCGGTCAGAAGCGGACTCACTACGTCTTCCTACTAAACCTGTTTTTCCTGTATTTTTTCACTTCTGCTCATGGTGGCCGCCATCTCTCTGCCCACCAGCTGGGCCTAATCCCTAGTTGCATCGCTGCCAGGGGGTGTGGTGAGGAGGGCACTCACATCCCTCCCGGCAGAGGATGCAGAGGGATCATGTTCTGCTCCTGAGGCTTTTCCAGTGGAGTCTGAGGTACTGGTAGACAAACCTCCTTGAGCCATGTCCCCTGCCCCCCTGCTGTGCTGGCCAGCAGGGCCACAGAGCTGGTGTGGCAAAAGCCCTGCTTTGGGCCCTTTCCACACATGGGCCTGTTTGCCCATTGATCCCTGACACGGCTCCCAGACACAGCCTGAGCTGTCATTACCCAGCATATCGACCCAACCTCCCAGGCACCTCTAAGGCCATCAGTGACCCGGGACCATGTAGCCCCAGCAGGGTGGCAGAGACCCTGTCTGAGGCCTGGCCTCTGACTCTGTGCAGGATGGGCAAAAGGCCCCCTGGGAAGGGGCCTCACTCCATCTCAAGAGGCCGAGCACAAAAGCACATCCGAGGCTTAGAAGCTGATCTCTGGAGAGTCTGAGATATCTCACGTGGCCTATGGCTTTCCTTTCCTCTTCAGAGAGGTACAGAGGGATGCTCAGATGAGGACTTTGTTCCTCTTCTGTGAGGTGACACCTCAAAGGTGCAGAAGAGGCTGCTGAATCTTCGGCCTGGTTACTTCTGGGGGCTCTGAAGGACAGCTCTGGTCTCCAATCTTGCGGACTTGGGCCTAACAGCTCTTGGAGGACGGGAGCTCAGGTGAGCAAAACCAGGTGAAGTCCCCCAGCCAGGAGGTGTCAGAGGGAAGATGGGCCTTGGGGGGTCTTCTGGACTCCCAGCAGTGCTAAACTCTGCAGCCTCTCCCTACTGCTGGCAGGCTGCATCATGCCCCACAAGCAGGCCTGAGCTCTTTGCTGACTGACGACTCAGGCCATGCCCTCTGTGCCTGGCATCAGCCACGGGGTTCATTAGATGCTGTTAGTGAGAGGAGGTCATGCCAAGGAGCTGGGCTTGGCCAACCTGAGGATGTTGGGGCAGAAGCTGATTCTCCCAGCCTGGCTTCCTTGGCCCTCCCATATAAGTGACTGTGGCTGGCATCCTGTGACCTTGGCTGTCACGTAAGAAGTCATCCCACACCTGATTCTTCTTCCTGATAGCTCAGTATATCTGCAGCCCTTCTCTGTGAAGGCAGATGGATCGAGGCCAACAGAGGTTAAGTGACCAGCCCAGGGTCACACAAATCCTGTCTGAAGCAGGTCTACCACCACTCTCTCCTTTGTCACCTAGCACTTTGTCCATGGGACTTCCCTTCAGTCACCAATCACCTGGCACATCCACTCGGTGGCCAAGCTTGTAGGCAAAGACCAGAGCTGAGGGTTGGAGACAGCTCTAATGGGAATCATGGGAAGCACTTACCCTCCTCCAGGCGGCCTATTGTGGCTGGCTCAGAGGACCTCAGGGAGCTTTGGGCACGCACCTGCTGCCTCCCGAGAACTCCCTGGTAGGGAAGCTGGGCGAGCAGGCGCCCACATCCCTCTGCTGAAAGATGCCACGGGATGGTAATTAGGACTTGCAAAGGTTAATTCCTCACTGCAAATAGGCCAGGCTCTGAATCATCTGGCTTCTTGTGGGATTCCCTAATCCCCAGCTGATAGATGGAAAATCTAGGTGAGAAGAAGGCTTAGGGAGCTGCTGAGTATTGGGACAGGAGCAGACAGAGCCTGGGTCTCTGAGGCTGGAGTTGAAAGGCAGAGTTTGGGGCCCTGCCAGTATGGCTTTGCCCCTGGGGGCCACCTCTCCCCTCTAGGGCTCTGCCATTGTCCCAGAGAGAGTCCTCGTGTCCAGGCTGCTGTATGAGGAAGGCAGGGAGGAGGTCCAGGTGAGGTCTCAGATGAGTCAGTCAGGTGGGCTGGAGTAGGGGTTAGCACCAACCCAGAATGAGGCTGGGCCTTGATGCAGTGAGATGAAGGGGGAGGAAGTGGGGTGAGCAAGGGTAGAGAGAGGTGCCTAGGGAGTGGGAGGAGACCAGAAAGGAGGATGCAGGGTTGGGGGATGGCCTGAGCTGGCCACTGGGGAGAAGAGTGAGGGAGATGGCCAAGGGAAGAGGACAGGGGGTGGGGAGAGGTGAGGGAGAGAAGGAGGAAGGGAGCAGCTTCTGCCTTGGCCACCAAGAGCCTCCTCCACACCAGCCCCTGTCATCAGCAGCCCCTTGAGACCTCAGGCAGAGCATGTGCAGCCTTTGGATCCCCACGGGGAGACCTGGTGGGGCTAGCCCTCACTGAGCCAGCCTGGTTCTCATGGGTCAGTTGTTCCCACAAGCAGCTCAGCTGGGAGCAGGGGGGAGAAGGGAACCTGGGCTGGGGGCTGCTGGCACACACCACTTGGGAGCTCCACCCACATCTGGGAGGGCCATGACTTCCACCCTATCATGTCCATGGTGCTTTAGCTACATGACCTCGATTCATGAAATCCCAGAACTGGAAGGGACCCTGTTGGCCGCCTCTGGAGTGAGGCTGGTCCCTTGGGTCCTGGTAGTCCAACTTTACAGATAAGATCACTGAGGCTCATGGAGGGTCGTGACCAGATGGGGGCTGTTCAGCAGTCAATGTCAACCATGGGAGTTGAGTTGGGGTCCCTCTGCCCTCAGGGCCTCTGTTCTATCCAAGAGCTTGGGCCTCTAAGGATGGAGTCTCAGCACAGAGATGACCAAATGGGAGGAGCCCCCAGCAGAGATTAGGGCTGGTCAGACCCTAACTCTAAGTCATGAAGGTCCAGGGAGGAAGAGGTGGGTGGGGCTGAGAGGCAAGAATGATGGCTGTCAGAGGAGCTCACCTGGAAGGAGGCTGGAGAGAAGGGCCAGGGGTGAGGGTGAGGGTAGGAGCAGGGACACAAGCCAGAACTGACTGCCTTTGGGTCTGGAGTCCTTGGGCCGGCCTGGCCCAACCCTTGTGTGAGGGACGAGGCCACGCCCTGAGAGTGGGGAAGCTGAGGACAGGAGATGGCTCAGTTGCTCGATGCCCCTGCAGGACCCACGTGACACTAGGACAGTCAGGAGGGGACTCTCCTGAGCACAGCCCGCTAAGCTTTCATGGCTGATGTCCCAGCCCAGGGGTATGGTAAACAGGAAAGCTAGGAAGACCTGCCCATGGTCCCTTCCAGCCTCAGCTTCCTCACCTATAAAGTCGGAGTAGTAGTAACCCTTAGGGTCATTGGGAGGCCCACATTAAGTCATATTTGTAAAGTGCTTTACAAACCTCAGAGAGCCATCTGAAGGTAGCCAAGTGAGTGGTGCTGCCCACTCTTTTCTCTGAACCCGGGCTCACCCAAGGGGCAGGCTCAGCTGCCATGAGGGTGCCATGGCACGTGGCTGCATGGCTGCCGTGGTGTGTGGCTGCCAACGCAGGCTCATCCAAACACAGGTCCGATGACTTTCCCTGTCCCAGGTCAAGCTGCCAACTGTCCCGTGCTGTCCATGGTATCCAAGGCCCCAAGAGGAGAGAGCCAGAGAGAAGGTGGCCTCCTCGGTCTCCCTTCCTGGCACCCCTTCCCCTGCCCCTTCTGGCTCTCATGCCCATTGGGAATCATACCATTTGGGGCAGTATGGTGTAATGGGCACAGAAGAGGTCTTGGCATCAGAATGCCTGGTTTAAACTCTGCCTCTGACACCTAGTAGCTGTGTGACCTTGGACGAATTGTCGACCGTCTCTGGGCCTCAGTTTCTGCTCTGTGAAATGGGCCTCATAATCCCTGCCTCGAAGGGTTCTTGTGGGGACAGTGGAGGCATCAAGGTGGGGAGGGCCAGGGCCCCAAGAAGGGCCTCATCACGCCCACAGACAGCTGGAAGGGCAGCTCTAGAGAGCAGCCTCCAGAGATATAGGTGTCATTTGCTCCACTTTCCAGGAGAGGAAACTGAGGCTGAGAGAAAGGGCCTTGAGGCCTGGCCAGCTGCTTCTGGGCCTGGGGTTCTATGGTCTCTGGCCGGGCTCATCCCTCAAGGGCTGAGCAAGCACCGTGTGTGTGTGTGTGGGGGGGGGGGTGGCAGGGAGGGTCCTGGCCTGGCTAAGACCCAGTCCAAGGGGCTGGCTCCTGGTCTGCAGCCAAGGAAGGCTGGCTGCCTGTTTGCCTAGCAATCGGCCCACCCTGGCCTATGCCCACACTTGGGGAAGGCCCAGGAGGGTGCCTCTTGTGCAGCTGCCCCATGTGCCCCACCCCACTGGCCCAGCAGGAAGGGGATTGGAGGGGAAGGGAGTGTGCGTGTGTGGCCTCTTCAGCTGAGGAGGCTGTGAGAGGCACGGTACCAGGAGATCCGGTCCTGGGGGGCCAGCTGAAGCTGGCCGAGGCCTCTGGATGACTCACCTCATCTCTCTCCACCTCACCTTCCAATCTGTGAACTAGGAATAAATAAAACTACCAGGGATGGTCTCCTGGCTGGCTGCTGCCAATCTCACAGACCCCCAGGAAGTGCTGGGCTTTGGCTCATGGTACAGTAGACAGAGACAAAGCCGATCAGGAGCTAGGAAGGCCTGGGATCGAAGCCTTCCACACTAACTGCTCAACCGTGGTCAGCTTGCAGTCACTTAAGCCCAGGGGCCTCCATTGCTCACCAATACAATGAGATGTTTCTTCCTGGCTGAAAACCTATGATCTTGCTCAGGAGCCTTGGAAAGGTCCCACCTGAGCCTGGGCGGGAGCTCAGGGTCAGCACTGGCTTCTGCTCTCCACAGGGCCAGGCTGCACAGGGGGCCATGGCAGCTGGCTTTGGGGTAGCTGGGCATCCCAGAAAACTGGTGTCTCTTAGCACTGAGTATTTCTGTCCCTCTGCTTCCCTGACAGTAAGGGAAGATAGGGTATCTCCCATTCCCTACTGTGGCCTCAGAAAAGGGATAAGGGCATGAAGCCAAGAGGCAGGGATCCAGATGTCATCTTCCTGGGAGCTGATCCCCACATCAGGGTATCCAGGTTCTGGTCCCCATTCTGGACATCCCTTCCCTACTCCTGACATTTCCACAGGGGTCCCTCACTGCAGGGAGATGGCGACCCGAGAGACAGGAGGCTGAGGGGGACCCACTGCTAAGTGTGCTGCCTGAGGATGGATGGATGGCTGGTCACCACTGGCACCTAGCCCACCAGGGCTAGCAGGGCAGGGAAGGGCAGCAAGAGTAACAGAGGACAAGCTTAGCCCTTCAGAAAAGAGCCTGAGGCCTTCACTCGGGCCTCCAAGCCTCCATCCCCTGACGAGGGACATTCACCTTCACACATTTGGTGCTGTCTGTCTCTGGTGAGGTGGGTGGTGAGTAGATAATCACAAGAGGAAGGGAATTGAGTCTTTGGCATCCGAGGCTCTGAGGAAAGAGCTTGGGCTGCATGAGTGGGAGGACAAGGGGTGTGAGAGCTGTGTTCGAGGGTCCAGAGGGCTATCTGGTGGGTTTTTCTTGGCCCCAGAGGGTAGAGCCAGAAGCATGAGGAGGCCCCCTGAGGCTGGACAGCAGGAAGGGCTTCCCAGCGAGCACAGGTAGAGTGGTAGAGTGGGCTGCCTCCAGACAGGGTGAACTCCCCCCTTCCTCGAGGCTCTCATCCATCCACAAGACCAGATTGCCACTCACAGGGTGCAGGGGGATTTGTGTCCTAGATGGACCGTGAGGTCTCTTCCAACTCTGACAAAGAAGGAAAGTGTGAGTCAAAGTGATTTCTCTAAGATCCTACAGTTGGCAATGTTTTTGGTGGGCCCTAAGAGGAGGGGAGAGTACCGTGGTGGACTGTAGGTTGGAATCTTGCCAAGCAGGCAGAGGCCCCAGAAGGCCCTTTCCTCAGGCCCTGTTCCCTGTGTGCCTGATGGGGATAAGACAGCAACACCATCCAATGAGGTTGTTTTGGGAGATAGTGGATGGGCCTCCTGCTTGTGTCCTGGGCCCTCATTGGGTGGCACGGTCCTCTGCCCAGCTGGGATGTGGCCTGGGCAGAGCTCACCCTTCAGCTGTGGCTATGGCTGAGGTGCCTCTGCAGGTGAGAGGAAGGCTCTGGACTGCCTATAAGGGAGGATGGGAGAAGACCCCAGGAGGGGGGATCTGTTTAGTGGACCCCCTCCTGAAAAGCTGGCCATCCGCCAAGGAGCCCCTATTCATCATTGGCTATCTGACAAGTCCTGGTGAGACCAGAAAAGGTCAAGTAGGGAGTGCCCCTGCCTCTCTCCCTGGGGCTGGTCTGTTCATCCTCCAGTGTCCACCGGTGTACCCTCAAGGCCTTAACAATATGAGGAGGACAGTAATCCCAAATCCCAGAGTGTAATGCTGAACTGGGCACCAAGGCTCCCTCAGCCCTGGCAGGCTTTTTCCTTCTTTGGAAACACCTGGTGATTTCTCCCATAAGGTGGCTTGATGACAGCTTGGGGGAGGGGCCCATGGCCCAGGGGCAGCAGGCAGGTCCTCCCTGGCTCCTCCTGTGCTGGGCAGAGGTCACCAGGCCTGCCCCCTCCCACCCAAACCACCAGAGTCTGAAGAGAGTCTGTGGTGGTTTGTCAGCATGCTCTGCCAGAGCTGGACATTTGCACTTCTAGCACCCTCTGTCCCTCCAGGGTGCCAATCTTCACCTACCTGATGCCCCTGGAGATGCACATTGGCCTGGCCTGGCCTGCCTTCTAGCAGCTCTGCCCTCCATGAATGAATTACTTCCCCAGGACAGAGCCTATGGCCAGGCTTATCCCACAGTTGGTGGAAGCAAAGCCAATGTCTATGGAGAAGTTTAGGCACCCTCTTCTGGCCCAGGGATTATTGGGGGGTCAGAGGCAGGGTCTGCCAGAGTATGAGAGCCACTCCCCATGGTACCAAACTGGCCACCATCTATTCCTTCTATTGACCTTTGCCCCTGAAGCTGCCACTAGCACCCCGAGTCTGCTGGCCAAAGTGTTTTTTTTTCTGGTAATGATTGAGAGGCCACTATCAGCACAGTCCCTGCCATCCCTCCACATGTCCCACATGGTGGATTTACCTGAGACACCCAGGACCTTCGGGATGACCACACCCCACTTCCTCATTCTCACAAAGGAGGAAACAGGCCTCAAAGTTTTGAGTGAGGTTCCCAAAGTTGCCCAGTGTTTAGCTGGTGTGCGCCATGCATGTCTGTGTCCAGAAAGCAGCCCTTCCCCTCCCTGGAGGAAGCTATCAAGACTGCCTGGAGTTCAAGCTTGACCTCAACCATCCCAAGATCATTCTAGAAGAATGTGCCTGTGGGTCTTTAGCATAGTTCATCTGCTCCTTCTGGACCAGCCTCAGGTGTGAGTCACTCCTAGTAATCACTCCCCATCCTTAGCAACTTGGACACATCTCCAGCTAGGAGCTATGGGGGGACATGGAGAAGGGAGATGGGCTGGGGCATGAGGTCATGCCACAGTGTCTGAGATTGGGAGGGGGCTCCGGGAAGTCTGGCAATGACCTATCCTCTCTCTGCTCAGAGAACCCCAGTGATGAGAAACTCACCATCATTAGGAATCTCTGAGAGCCCGTGGAAATATCTCCCTACAGATTTTCTTCATCCCTCCTGGCTCTGCCCTCAGAGAGCCTGGCAGAACAAAGCTAGTCCCTCCTCCATATGGAAGCCCTTCAAGCCCTTGAAGACAGCTCCATTTTCTCCTCATTATCTTCTCTTCTAGGCATCAGGCACTCTTCCCCTGGGCACAGCAGGACAAAGCGTGCGCTCAAAGCCCATTGCCTGTACGTGCCAGCTTGGACCCTGGCTTCCAAGGCCATTCCCAGGAGAAAGGAGAGGCTCTGGTGATGCCATCAGTAGTTGGTTACTTCCTATTTCTAGAGACACCTGCAGTGAATATAGGTTGGAACCACAGTCATCCACCCCTGCTCAAACTCCTGGGTTGGACCTAGGTACAGGGGGCAGAATGAAGGTGTCCAGCCCCAGAGCTCCATGGTCTGATGACATCTACAGGAGTGATGTCCAGACCTCACCTCTCCCCAGTCTCTGGCCACAGACTGCTGGACAGCTCCCCCGGATGTCTCATAGGCAGCTCAGGTATTCCCACAGTGCCTGGCACAGATTAAGCCCTAAAATAAATGTGCGCTGACTTTGCTTGACTAGAAGCCACCTAGTGCAGTCCTCTGACCCTACGGGGGAGAAACTGAAGCCCAGAGAGGTTGGTAATTACCCAGTGTCTCACAGGTAGTGTCAGAGGAGAGAACTGAACCCAGGTCCTGGGACTCCTAAGTCACAAAGTCACAAACACTCTCTTGTCACCACCCTTCCTTCCCACCCTCACCCCTAGCTCCTCCAAACTTCCCACCCTCCTCATCACCCAGGTTCACGACTTCAGTGCCACCCTTAACTCTTATAGCTCCCTCCAGCCACGTCTATCCAGGCGCTGAGTCCTGGGGATTCCCAAGCTCTCTTCCCACCCCCACACTCAATGCTCCACTTTGAGTCCTTGTCCCAAAGGGGAAGCCATCCTGGACCACTGCTCCAGCTCCCATCTCCTTTCTCCTCTGAGTGCCCCCGAGTTGTTGACTCAATGAACTTCTTTGGCTTAACCTTTACATGACATGCCCTGTCCCATCTGCACCTTTGAAGTGATTATTCTGTTAATTGTCCTTAATTATAAGCATTCATTAGCCCTACATCAACAGAAAGACAACACTCTCTCTACCCACTAAAAATCTGGTGCTGGCTGTATTAAGGCGGGTCAATATGAACTATTCTAATCGTGGCTGTGCAGCTAGAGTAGAGATGAATGGATTTCTCTTTTGTCTTCCTGAGAGAAATGCTCAGGCACAGAGCAGAAATGAGTGTTGAAATAGTGGGGTCTTGTGGGGTCATCGGGGCTGCCTTTGGGACAGAGATGCCCTGGGCAGGAGCCAACAGGAGGCTGTCGTGTGAGGGACTGGCAGATGAGAGACCCCTGCTAGGCCAGGTGAGAGGCCGGGAGGTTCTGGTTTGAAGAAAAGCCTCCCAGGATGACTTTTAGGAGACTTATACCTGCCGGGCCCAGACACTGTGTGTGCGTGTATGTGCATGTGTGTGTGTGTGTGTGCTCGCATGTGCACGTGTGTGCATGTGTGTGCGTGTGTGTGTGCACGTGTGCGTGCTCGTGCGTGTGCATATGTGTGTGTGCGTGTGCATATGTGTGTGTACCTGTGCACGTGTGTGTGTGTGCACGTGTGTGTCTGCCAAGCTGGTAGGAAAGCCGTGCCAGCTACCTGAGCTTAGGAGGTGAAACAGCCAGGAAAGTGGGGTCCTAGGGGCTGAGCCAGACCCCTTTGGAGCAGCCTGGCCCCTGATCCTGTGATAGCCTTGCTTTGAGCTTTGAGCTCTCTCACCCTATACCCTAAAGCACTCTCCCAAGGCAGCAGACACCAGTCAAGAGCTCCTCGTGGCCCCGTGCCCAGGTCTCATCATCACCATGACAGGAACCCAAAGCAAAAAAATCAAGACAATCTCAGGAAGGAGTTCAGTAGGATAAGAGCAGGAATTTCCCTTCCAGCTCAAAATCCAAGAGGGATTTGGGGAAGGAACCTTAGGGATCATCTGCTCCAGCCTCTTTACATGTGAGGAAACTGAGGCCCAAAGCAGCAGCGATTCAGCCAGCGGTGCACAGGTGGCTGGGATCAGAATCCCTGTCCCAGCCTCCTGGTCCAGGCCCTTTCCACTGGCCCCTCTCCCTCCACCTAAGGCAGAGCCCCATCCCCCAGAGCACACCACCCCCCAACATGCCCTGGGAACATGCCCCAGGACGAGATGGTGGAAGCCCTCTGGACCTTCAGATCCAGCCTGCATTCGGTAGGGCTCCTCCTGAATGGCTGTGGCTGATGGGATGTGAATGAACATGAGTATAGCCTGGGAGTCTGGGGGCCTAGGACTGAGTTTTGAGGCGCTGGACCGGGCTAGCATTTGGCATTGTGGTCCTGGCTGTCAGGCAGCATTTCAGACATGAGGAGGCTGGACCAGAGGGCTGCCATGGACCTTTGCAGCTCTTGGTCCATGATTCTATAGGCCTCTCTCAGGCCCTATCAGATCCTTGAGGAAGGGCCTTCCAGATCAGCAAAGAATGACTCACTGAGGATCACTGTATATCTACATTAAATACATTTTACCATCTCACTAACAATTGCTCATCTGTGTAGGCAGGACCACCCTGTGCAAACAGGGAAGTCAGCTGCTGGGTCTGTACCCCTGCCTGGGCAGGGCTGCTTCTGCCTGTTTGGATGGCCAATGCTTCCTGCTGCCTCTCTCTCCTGGGACCCTCTGGAGAGTCCCCTCCTCAGGCCTGGCTGTTCAGGTCACACCCTCCACCCCACATCAGCCCTTCTCCCCACCCCATCCCCACCACAGTGACCAAAGAGAGAAAGGTCTTAGAATCCCAATCATAGACTTTCGGGCTCCATACCCCTTGAGGATCACATTGTGGAGTGGAGAATCCCAGGATACCAGCACACAGCAAGTGTTTAACAAATGCTTGTTAGCTGGTTGTTTTTGTCCAGCTCCGGGGCTGGTGCCTGGAGAGTTTCCTTCCATACTCACCTATGATGGCCTTGATGCTTCCTGGGCTCTATGGGAGCTCCAAACCTTGGTCCTCACCCCCCAAATCCTGATGTCTGGGCCTGCCTTAGCAATGCCTGGGAAGTGGATGCCCAGATGTACACAGCCCTGTATGCATCGCTGCTCATGCGTGCCCATGCTGAAAGACAAGCTGAGCTGTCCTCACGGACACGCATGGCAAGTTCTGACTTCCTTCCCCTCCCCAGATGGGAGAGAAACTCCTGCTCCTATTCTGCTGATGCACATTTGGGGACTAGGATGCCTTGAAGAGAGGTTCAGAGCTGGAGGCCATTAAAACACAGCCCCTCATTCTACAGACAGGGCAACTGAGGCCCAGAACAGGGAAGGGACCGGCCCAGCCGCCTGAGTCAGAATTCAAACCCAGAACCTGGGGCGCCAAAGCCAGCACTGTCTGCTGCACCTCCTGATAGATCAGCAGCACAGAGGCCCAGGATCCCAGGAACCAAGGGCCCTCTAAAGCCCCAGACCCCCAGCTGTTTAGGAATCACTGCTGCAGTGTCCTGGCTGGGGGTGGGGTGAGGGGGAGTGGCCAGAGAATATCTGGAAATGACGGAGATGTGACCCCTAAGGAGGACCGCATGCGTGTGCACACAAACACACATACACACACACTTGCACACACATGCATCCATACATGCATACTTTCATACATGCATAGTCATCTATATATATTCACACATGTACACACATGCATTTGGTCATACATACATTCATATAAACATATTCACACATATGTGCACACACAATGCATACATGTCTGTACACACATTCACACACGTGTATTCATTCATACATACACTTGCACATACACACATCCATATGCACATAATTCGTACATACATTCATCATTCCTACAACATACACACACACATTAATAATGTATGCACACATATATACACATACACACGCACGTGGAGCTTCCCACAGCATGAAAAGGGCACCTCCCCCCACTTCCCCCACATATACTTGCTTGGCCTTGGCCATCCTTTTCTGCAGGAATGGCTTGCCCACACCTGGAGGGCCCTGCCCATCCTGGAGCAGGTGTAGCTGCTTTTAACCCTGCACCAGATCTGTGCTGCCTTCAGCTTTGGGGGGCAGTGGGGGGGTCTGCCAGAACTCTGCCACCTACAAAGCATCTGAGGGCACAAGGAAGCAGCCCTAGCCCCTCAGGGCCACGGTGTGAGAAGGGAGGGGCTTGTGTGGTGAGGTCCCTGGGTCCTAATACAGATGTATGCTCTCCTTATGGGAAGTCTCTTGGATGAGGGCACATGTCACATACACAGATCAGGACCCAGCTAAGAGCTGCCTGGTTCAGCCCTAATTCTGCCCCTCCCCTCCCCCAGACCCATTATTCCAGGAGAGAGACCATTGACTCCCAGCTACCTCCTCACGAAGCCAGATACCTGCAGGGAGTGGCTGTCAGACTCATGTGACTGACCTTACCCGGGGAACCTTTTTACGTGTCAGGAAACTGAGTCACTGGAAAGTGGGAATGGGCCAAGTTAATATCTAACCAGGATAATTGGGAGGAATAATTAGAGCCCTGCAGCAGGCCCCTGAGGCCACGGCCCTCCCTCTATAAATGTCATTAGAATTTGCTTATAAAATTAATGGGGAGCAGGGCCGTGGGGGGGCTGGGTTTGTGGCCCTAGGCAGAAAAATCCCTTCATCTTCACGGAGAGCGGGAGCCAGGACTGAGGGCAGGCATTAGAGGAGCCCTAGCTGAGAAGACGGAATGAAGTGATTGGCTGCCTGCAGGACAGCAGGCCCACAAGTATGGGGGAGGGCAGCTGTGCATGGCCAGTCACCCTGAGGATCTGTTAGCAGCCGTTCAGAGAAGCCCTGGGGCTGGTGAGCAGGACGCTCTACACTGAGGATGCTCATGGACTCTGGGAATGGTGTGTCAGGGACAACTGGCCCAGAGGGCCTTGGTGCTAGAGGCGCTCCTGGCCTGCCCTCCTCCCTGGCTCTGGGAGCCTCACTGGGCTCCCGAGGGCACCTCCATCCAGGCTCCCCTCAGATCTAGAAAGGGGGCAGGAGGAGCGCTGTCATCATGGCTTGAAGCCTGGCTTTCCCTTCAGATGACAAAGTTGAGAACGAAGCTTGTTTCAAGGATGGATTTTGAATCCACTGCAGTAGGGCATGGACGGAGCCCTGAACTTGGAGACCAGATCTGAGTTGGAGCCCAATTCTGCCCCTGGGACCCTGGGCAAGGTCCTTCCTCTCTGTGGACCCCAGGGGGCTGGACAGTCCCAGGTAGAGCACCAGCCCTGGAGTCAAGAGGATCTGAGTTCAAATCCAGCCTCAGACACTTACTAGCTGTGTTGTGTGGCCTTGGGAAAGTCACTTGACCCCGATTGCCTCCCACCCCACAAAAGAAAGTTGTTAACTGAGGGGTACTGGGAGGTCAAGACCACTGCCAAGGTCTTTTCCAGTTTAAATTTCCAAATAGGAAAGAAGTGGCCAGAGCTGGAGGGAAGCAAGCTTAGCTCTCACACACACATTGTATTAAAATTCCAATGGTCCCTGGGAGTTTGTGAACACACCTGTCACCTGGGTGGCCTGAATTCTGTTGGCAGTGGGAGTCCCTGGTGGTGGAAGTTTGTTCAATGAATACAGGCACAGGATAATTGAGAAGGCTCCCCACACTGGGGAGTGTCTGGGATGGAACCCCAGGGGAGCCCCACAATCCCAGGCCCCAGTTTTTTTAACAAGGAAGGGAGCTTGGTCACTGCCTGCCCCGGGGCCAAAGCCTTCTTTTAACTGGGCTTGAAACAGAGCATGCACCCTGGTTTACAGGCCACAAACATGCCGGCCCTCCCCTCCCCCTCCCCCTTTTCACCCTCCTTTTGTGCACTGTCTTCCCTCACTAGCTGGTAAGCTCCTTGAGGGCAAGAACTGTCTTACTTTTTTCTTATTTGTATCCCCAGCTGCCTCACCCTCCCTGCTCCTGGCACATAGTAGGTACTTCATTAATGTTTATTGACCATTGACTGTCTAGGCCAACCCTGCACAAGGATCCCTTCTCCTCCCAGGGGTCATCCTCTGGCCTCTGCCTGAAGCCCTTGGGCTTGGGCTTCCCAACAGCTCATTGGCTCATATCAGACCTAAGTTCTGCTGATATCTATCTTCCTTCTCTCATTGCTCGCTGATGGCCATTCGGGCCATGCAGAACAAATCTACCCTTTCTTCCTCATGACAGACTTTTAAATATTTGAAATCAGGCCTAAGCCTTCTCTACTCACACTGAGTCACAGAATTTGAGATCTGGGAGGGCCTCCTCCAACCTCCCCAAAGGGGTCATCCAGCCTCTCCTTGAAGCCCTCCAGGGAGGGAGAGCTCACCCTGAAGAGGCCACCCATCCATTCCACTTGGGGAGGTTCTTACCATGAGGAAGCTTAAGGAAGGTGGGGCTCTGGTGGTTCTAGCTGTAGAGGCAGGTCCAGTGAGACCAGAGAGACAGAGATCATGGATCTGCTCTGGAAAGGACTGGGGGTGGGCGGAAGCTGGTCCAGCTTGTCCAGGGTCACACAGGCAGCCTGTACAGGTGTGCATTTGGGATGTGTTTGGTACCTGCATGTGTACATACATACACATGTATATCCATTGTTGTCTCTGACATAGAATGGAAGCTTCCTGATGGCAGGCACAGATTTGCTTTTGACTCCAGGCCTTGGCACAGGGCTGGACAGAGAAGGGGATTAACCGTTGGTTGTTCTAGAGCACTCACCCCTAAAATGGCCTCTGAGCCTGGTCAGCCCCACTCCCAGCCCTCAGACCTCAGATCCTTGGGCTCCAGCCCCCTCCTGACCCCCCTGTAGGTCACACTCAGGGAATTGTAATCACAGGCTCTCCTTTGTTATCCTGGGGACTTGGGCAATGATAGGAACCCTCCTCCATAGGTTGAATTTCCCCTTCTCAGCTCCTGAGCATCCCAAGCCTATGGCAGACACACCTAGAGGTAAGCAATGCACAAAGTCAGTCTGGGAGGCTGGACAAACAAGCACATTCTCCAGGCGACTCCAGCTTGTCCCAGGATGCCAGAAAGGACAGAGAAGAGCAGACACCTGGGGGATGGTGGAGGGGGTGGCAGACCAAGCCAGACTCTCTCCTCAGGGGCAGGGGCTCTTATAATGTCCCTGCTGGGCTCCCTCCAAGGGCTCTGAGGTAACTAATGAAGCCAGTGGCTGTCAGCTGAGACCTTTCCTGGGGTGAAGCAGGAGCAGGAAGCCTGGCCTTCCCTCCCTCCCTTTCTGTTCACACCCAAGTCACTGATTATAAAGGCAGCTAGGTGGCACAGCGCCAGGCCTGGAGTCAGGAAGACTGATGTTCCTGAGTTCAAATCTAGACTAAGACACTAGCTGTGTGACCTGGGCAAGTCGCTTAACTCTGTCTGCCTCAGTTTCCTCATCTGTCACATGAGCGGGACAAGCGAATGGCAAAGCACTGCAGCATCTGTCAAGGAAAGCCCCGATGGGGTCACAAACAGGACTCGGCAACACTGATTACAGCTGTTACATTCCCAAGGCAGATAGCCGCCCGGCCCCAGCTCAGCAGGCTGTCACTCCACGTAAATCCCCTGATAGATGCCTGGGGTACTAGGGCTGTGCTAATAGATAGGTGTGTGCCGGGTACTAGAGGATACCACCCAGAGTGTGGGAAGCTTCCTTTACCCACTTACTGGGAGGAACCGGGCCTTTTAAAGCACCTGGCTGCCAATCGCCCTGCGGCAAAGGAGGGAGAGGAGAGCGTCCGGGGCTTAAGAAGAATCCGTAAACAAAAAGACCCGACGCAGAACTCCCTTCCGAGGCCCCGCGCACTGATTCACAGCCACCTCAGCAATTACGTTGTTTATATAGTGTCCAGGCCTGCGGATCGTCGCTGTCTGGTCTTGCTCTCGCTGCAGCCTGGCCCGGGGAGAAGGGCGGAGGCTAGAGGAGGCTCACACTGGGGTCTTACTCGGGATCACACTGCTAGCCGGGAGCAGGCCTGGGTCTAGAGCTCGGGGCATCGGAGCCTGGCTCATAAAGGAAAATCAAAGCCAAGTTGAAAGACCCTTAAAAAAAAGAGCGCCGTAGAGACTGGAGCCCAGGGAGCTGCATCCCCAAGTCCTCCTTCAAATCGATTCCTTTGTTTGTCGGCTGGGGGTTGGGGCGCGAGGCCGGTGTTGGATAAGTTGGTCCCCTTACCTCCCCCTCTCCCCTTCCCTCGTTAATCAAAGAAAGTTGAGAGAGGAGCCGACTGGGGCTGGGATTTTACTGTCGGCCAACTGCCCAGAGACCTCAGTGATTAAAGGATTTGCCCAGAGTAACACAGCCGGGAAGAGCCACAGACTCGAACCCGGGTCTTCTGGCTACCACACTGTCTCTCAGTTCTTCTTTTCCCCCTCTCTCCAGCCACCCAGGCCAGGGGATTTTCACCTGCCGGGTCCCCAAAGCTAGGGAATTTTGTATATCCAGTGGAGAGCAGAGATACATCTGCAGTCAGGCCGAGAGAGGCGGTAAAGAAGTGTTTCTAAGGAGCATGACCCTTGGCAGCAGAGAAGAGAGCCCAGGGATTCTAAGGAGAGCTAGTTCCAGCGATGTTGAGTCAGACTGGAGAGAAGTCCAAGATGTGGCTCCCTGGAAGAAACTCCATAGGGAATGCAGGGGGGGGGGGGGAGAAAAAGCCATCAAGAGCACACAGAAGCCCTTCATCAAGGCAACTCTCCAGAGCGACTCATCTCAGGCGGCACCAGGGCCTCCTTCCCATGACCCTGTATCGGTGCCCAGCCTTTCTCGATCCAGTTTTGACTGTCTCCCCTCCCCATGCCCACCCTAGGGACTGTAACCCCAGCCTCGTGGGGGGCTCCTAGTGCTGCCACCGACATGTCGAGACCCCCACTTCCTCTACGCCTGAGCTTTTTAGTCTTGTGATCACTTAAACCTGATGCCCCACCCGCCTGCCAAGACTTTCACCCACAGCTTAAACTGCAGAGGCAGATACACTTACTTGAGGGAAGAGTTGGAAAGATCTGGGGGAGGGGGAGGGGAAGGGAGTGGGGTGGGTTTGTAGCAAAGCCAGAGCTGGAGGGCAAGAGTTGGGCATTATACTCTGAAGGCATGAATTTGCCTGGAGCAGAGGCTCTTAACCTGGGGCCCATGAACTTGGCTTTTTTCTTCTTCATATTTTGATAACTGTATTTCAATAAAATTGGTCTCCTTTGTACTCCCTACCTCACAGGGTTGTTATAAAACAATGATAAGATGAGGAAACTGAGGAAAACAAGTGAAGTGACTCACCCATGGTCACAGAGTTATTAAGTAACTGATCTGAGATTTGAACTCAGGTCTTCCTGACTCCAGGCCCAGGGCTCTATCCACTGCACCAACCTTGCTAGGTGTTATTATGAGGATCTACTGTGGCCATGCATGTGAAATGTTGTAGAAATGTGAGTCCCCATAAATTATCTCACATAAAAGAGGCAATAAAAAGCTTTTACAATGGAGGGGAAGAGGGGGAAGGTGAGAGGGAATGAGTAAACCTTACTCTCATTGGATTTGGCTTAAAGAGGGAATAACATACATACTCAATTGGGTATGAAAATCAATCTAACCCTACAGGAAAGTAGGGGGGATGGGGATAAGAGGGGGGGATGATAGAAGGGAGGGCGGATGGGAGAAGGGAATAAGAAGCAAATGCTTTTAAGGAGGGACAGGGTCAAAGGAGAGAAGAGAATAAATGGGGGGTGGTGGTGGGATAGGATGGAGGGAAATATAGTCTTTTCCAACATGACTGTTATGGAAGTGTTTTGCATAACTACACATGTATAACCTAAATTGAATTGCTTCCCTTCTCAATGAGGGTGGGTGGAGAGGGAGAGAATGTGGAACTCAAAAGTTTTAGAAACAAATGTTAAAAATGTTTTTATATCCAATTGACAAATAGGATATACAGGCAATGGGGTATAGAAATCTATCTTGCCTTACAGGAAAATAGGCGGGAAAGGGATAAGAGAAGGGGGGGAGGCGATAGAAGGGAGGGCAGATTGGGGGAAAGGGTAATCAGAATCTACACTGTCTTGGGGTGGGGAGAGGGGAAAGATGGGGAGAAAATCTGGAACTCAAAATTTTGTGGAAGTTAATGTTGAAAACTAAAAATTAATTAATAATTTTAAAAAGATTTAATAATAATAAAAAAAGGAATGTGAGTCCTTAGAATAGAGGTTGGAAGCAGGGACCTGGTTACTTACTTTACAGCATCAGGTGAATGACTGGTCCTAGTGGACCCCAGGACCCCTGCTAATGGTCCAGAGTTAGGACTTAGGCCCAGTCTAACTTGATGGACAGTCACCTGAACTAGTGACTATTCCTGTGATTTCAAAGGTCCCTTTGCTCCCCTCTTCCTCTTCCCTCCTTCCTTCACCTTCTCTTCCCAGCTTCTCATCCTCCCTTCCACTCTCCCTTGTCTCATCTGGCACAAAGTTCAAGAAAGGACAGGAGGATGGATAGAGAGGGAGGTCAAGGCAGCAACAAGTCTTCTCTTTTTAGGGGACATGCTTCAGCTACCCCTTGACCCAGAAGTTCCTCACTGTCCTTCCAGTAAACTTGTGAAAACACTGGGGATTCCATATTTACATGATTCAAGATTTCCCTCTCACAATTACAGTTGGGCTTCCTCATTCCCAGACTGGTCTCCAAAGATATTTCTGAAGTCTGACTCCAAAATGTGAGGAAGGGGTGATGGGTGGGGCAGGACTCCACCTGGTTGAATAGGAAGAACCAGGGAGCAGCTCAGAGGGAGGTGGTAACCAGGAATTCCTCCCATGGATACTGCTCTGATTGAAATGTTGTTGTTCATTGCTTCTGAGACATTATCTCTCCATCTCATCCTCTGCCCTCCCCTTCTCCTTTTGCCTTCAATCTTTCCCAACATCAGAGTCTTTTCAATGAGTCCCATCTTCTCTTTGTGTGCACAAAGTATTTAAACTTTGGCTCCAGTATTTGATTTTCCAGTGAATGGTCTGAATTAATTTAAGTATTGACTAATTTGATCTCTCTGCTGTCCAAGAGACTCTCAAAAATCACCAGCACCATTCAAAAGCATGGATTCTGAGGTGTTCAGCTTTCCTTATAGTCTAACTCTCACAGCCATACACCGATAGTGGAAAAATGATAGATTTGACTGTGCAGACCTTGGTCTGCAAGGTGATGTCTCTGCTCTTTAGTCTGCTGTCCAGGTTTGCTACAGCTTTCCTTCCAAGGAACAAGCATTTTGTAATTTCATGGCTGCAGCCACCAGCTGCAGTGATCTTTGGGCCCCAGAATATAAAATCTGACACTGCTTCCATTTCTTCTCCCTCTATTTGCCAGGAAGTGATGGGGCCAGATGCCAAGATCTTAGTTTTTTTTTTTTGTTGTTTTTTTCTTTTGATGTAAAGCTTCAAGCCAGCTTTTACACTCTCCTCTTTCATCCTCAAGAGGCTTCTTCATTCCTGCCATCAAAGTGGTATCATCTACATATCTGAGACGGCTGATACTTCTCACAGCAACCCTACTTCTGACCTTGGATTCCTCCAGCTTGGCATTTCATGTGATGTTAAATGAATAAGGTGCCTTGTCATACTCTTTTTCTGATCTTAAACCAATCAGTTGCTCCATGTTTGGTTCTAACTGTTGCTTCTTGACCTAAACACAGGTTCTTCAGAAGACAAATAAAATCATCTGGTACTCCCATGTCTTTGAGGACTTGCCACATTTTTGTTGTGATCCACACAGTCAAAGACTTTAAGTGTAGTCCATGAAACAGAAGTAGACATTCTTTTCTGAAACTACCTTGCTTTCTCTACACTCCAACAAATGCTAGCAATTTGGTCTCTAGTTCCTCTGCCCCTCTGAAAACCAGCCTGCTCCTCTGGTGATTCTCAGTTCACACACTGCTGGAGGCTAGCTTGCAGAATCGTATGCAGAACCTTGCTGGCATGAGATGAACGAGACTGTTCAGTAATCTGACCATTCCTTGGCACTGCCCTTCTTTAGGACTGGGACATAAATGGATCTTTTCCAATCCAGTGGCTACTGTTGAGTTTGCCAAATATGCCAGCCTATTGAGGTCAGCATTTCAGCAGCATCATCTCTTGGGTTTTAAGGAGCTCAGCTGGAATTCCATCAGTTCCACCAGCCTTGTGGTTAATGATGCTTCCTAAGGTTCACTTGACTCCACTCTCCAGGATGTCTGGCTCTAGATCAACAGCTGCATCATCATGGTTATTGGTGATGTATCTGTGATCTTTCTTGTATGGTTCTTTTGTGTGTTCTTGCCACCTTTTCTTAATCTCTTCTGCTTCTTTTAAGTCCCTACCATTTTTTACCTTTATCATGCCCATTTTTACATGAAACATTCCCTTGGTATCTCAAATTGACTGGCAACCAGAAGCCAGCAAGGGAGAATTACAAGAAGGTAGCTGTCTTGGGCCTTGGGTGTGTGCTCTGGATTTGCGTGTGTGTCTTTGTGTGTATACACATGCAATCATGCATGGTCAAGATTTAAAATAGAAAGCTCAGAGACTAGGGCGGGTCTAGGTTTTTGAAAAGGGTGGCAGCCTTCCAGGCTACCTTGCCCTGATGAGGTCCCATCCATCAATGACACTCTGGGAGGACAGGGCCCAAAGGTCAGGAATACCTGTTTTCTTAGAAACACACTCCTTCTGGGGGCCAGAAGCACCAGAGCTTCTTAGGTCACCTCTCTGCTCTCCTGCCAACTCCCCACTGTACACACAAGGAACCATGAGGCCACCAGAAGGCCACTGTCACTTGACTCCATTTTTAGAGCATCAGAGGCTCCTGACATATGACTGGAGGCCCACTTTCCTGAGCTGTGCCCTAGGGATTGTTAGGTCAGTAGAGAACACACTCTTCCATCAGTGGTCAGCCACCTCCCAGAGAGAGTGTCATCTCTATCCATCTCCCAAAGCAACCCAGCCCAGGTTCATGCCTTTTGACTGTCCAAATACTCCTGAAAAGATGTCTTTTCCTACTGGGACAGCTTCCTGGATGGAGTGGTCCCCGACTCAGGAATGGTCAGTAGGCTTTTACTGGTACAGCAGGGTATGAATGGGGCAGCTAGGGGGCACCGTAGTGCACACAGCGCTGGGTCTGGAGTCAGAAGACTCCTCTTCCTGAGTTCAAATCTGGCCTCAGACACTTACTAGCTACGTGACCCTAGGCAAGTCACTTAACCCCGTCTGCTTCAGTTTCCTCATTTGTAAAATGAGCTGGAGAAGGAAATGGCAAACCATTCCACTGTCTTTGCCAAAGAAATCCCAAATAGAGTCACAAAGAGTCAGACATGACTGAAGAAGTCAACTAAAATCAGAACCATTCTCTTGTATTACAGATGAAGAAACTGAGGCCCAGGCATGGGTAGTGACAGTGGCAGGATTTGAACCCAGGTCCCCTAGTTCCTGAACCAGCGTTCTTCTTTGGAATATTTCACAAATGGATGAAATCCTCTTCAAAAGGGGAGATCTGGGGTCAGTGAGCTGGGAAGCAGCACCGGCCTTGTCTTGGTCTGCTGCAGAACCTGAAGCTGCTGGTCCCTTCTGGTCACATCCACAGTCTGCTCCATGCTCCTTAGGTGAGGGTAGCCGGCACTGGAGCCTGGGGAGAACCAGACTCAGCTGGTGTCTTCCCACCTGACAGTCAAGGTCCCTGAGTTGATTTGGAATCGGGTAAAGATAGAATGTCTTGCACTGGGGCTGGTGACTGCCTCTGGCCTGTCCTGGGTGCAGGCTCACCTAGGAGGCCATGAGCTCTTGGCTCGTGGCTTGGCAGGGGAAGAGCAACATCCCTCAGGACACACTCAGAGTTCAGAGAACCACCCATATGCCTGAGAGCATCAGGGAAGACAGGCCTGGGGGCATATCTTGCTCCTTCAGCACATCCCTGGGTCTATGGCCTGAAACCAACTAGACTCGTCCTCCTGATGGCAGACAGAGGACATCTGTGCTTGCTCACAAGTAGGGATGGCAGGGTGCAACATTTGTCTGCCCTTAGAAATAATCAGTTTTCTGCCCTGCCCTTCCTGATCCGTCAGGCTGCTTACCTACGTCAGACACATTTTACAGATTTGAACTGATCATGAGAAGTTAATGATGTCTAGTCTCTGAAGGTCTCCAGATCTTCAGATTGCTCTTTGCTGATGAGTCTGGAGAGATGGTGCACAAATTCACAAGGCAGGAAACAACCTGGATCTCAACAACCTGGAGCCCAAGGCCAAATGGAAGACAAAATCCCATCTGGCTAAATGCCTCAATCCTCAACTTCGCAAGGGCAGGGAAGAGAAAGCCATTGTTCTGAAGAACATCCTGTAGTCTGGGTGAAGACCAAGCCATCCACTAGGAGGAGAACAATCTGTAAGCCCGTGCTGCAGGGGCAGGGCCAGAAGCCACAGCGTCATCAACATAAGGAGGGTGGTTTAGGGGCTTGTTGTAAGGTGTGGACCACACTATAATGAAATGTCCACCACAGCCCAAGAGCTGGAAGGGACGGTACAGCATGTTAAAGTTCGCTAAGATCTCATTGGAGCCTCATGACCCTGCTGGAGTAGATGCCGTTATGATTCCCATTTTTACAAATGAGGAAACTGAGGCAAGCAGTGGTTGAAAGACTTGCCAAGGGTCACAGTGAAGTGTTTGAGGCTGGATTTGAACTCTCTGGCTGTGTTCTGTGTACTGTGGTGCCCACTGGCTACTCACATAGGGACCCTCTCATGGCTTTATAGATGAAGAAACTGAGGTCCAGAGAGCCTGACCCTCAGGTAGCATGGGGTAGTGACAGGCTTCGTGCCCACTATCTGCCTTTGATTCCTAGGATCCGCCTGTAGAAATCACATCTGGAGAGTAGAGCCACTGGGATGCTTGAAGGGAGGGAGTCCAAGCAGTCTGAGCCCTGACCCAAAGGTGGTGCCCAGGACAGTGAGGACATTACTAAATCTGCTGCTGCTGAACCACAGAACAGCCTGTGTGGACGGTGCCCCTGAGACAGAATCCCAACTTGGGTTCAGTCCTCCAAGTGGTGTATAGTTAGGGTGCTGGTAAAGTGGGGCGGCCACACCCAAGGGACGGGAGCTTGAGTTCCACCACCCAGGATGTCCATGTACAAGACCTCCAGCAGGGTCGCCCCAGGTGGAAGAGGGGCATCACTGGGGACCTGAGTTTGCATCTGGGTAGTTTCCTACCTGTATGACCATAGGCAAAGTCACTTACCTGCTGTTCCTCTCTGTACAGAGGGATGCAGCTTCACTGGGCCCCATTTCTCCTCTTACTGGCTGATGGACACTCAACATCACCCACCACACACACAGACACACATGCGCACACACACACCTCAATCAGGGAAAACGACAGTTAGGAGATGGCCATTCATGTTTATTTTTGTGCAATTCTTGGTTTAAATTCATGGATTTAAAAGAACCACAACCATCCAAAAGGCACTTCAGGAACACGGGTTTACAAAGAGCATTGCCCCTCTCCATCCATTCCAGGCCAGGCCAGGAGGGAAAGTACGAAGGGCAGCTTCCTCCCCTGCTTGGGATATCCTCCCCTCTCATTCCAGAAGCTAAGCCCCTGGCACGCTGGATACCGTGGTGTCGGGTCTCCAAACCCCTTCCTGACGAAGCCTGGAGACGAGACAGAGGGCAGACAGGAAGGCTTTCTCTGACTGCTCCAGGGAGGGAGGAATAAGGCTGTTACCTGCCCCCCAGCCCAAGTAACACAGCCTCCAGAGTCCAGTCTTTAGGCCACAGGAAGCCCTTGTGCTCCAGCCCCTCCTGTCCCTGGATGGTTGCTCTGGGAGCCCCTGAAACCCTTGGATGCTATTCCGGAGGCAGACACAGTGACTACCCCCAATCAACAGCTGCCCAAAGCCAGACATAGGGAGCAGACATTAGTGAGCATCTGGACTTTCAGGCATGGGCCAGGAAGGGCTAGGACATCGCTCCGAGCCCAAAGGCACCCTCAGGAGAATGAGGCAGAATAGGGATCCTGGGGACCCAGTGGTGGAAAGAGAAACACCTGCTTCTGCGGGCCTGTGAGGAAACTCCTGGACTCTGCTAGCCCCCTGCCATTTCCTGGGCACTGCCTGCCCTCCTCCTTCAGAGGAAGTCACTAATTCCACCATCTGCTGGCCCTAAAGTCAGAGCTGGGAAATGTCCCGGCAGGTCATGAATGTAGCCCTCAGCTGGGCTGGAGGCTGATGGGATCTCAAGAAGCCTCCCCTAGCACGGAGGGCAATGCCTTGCACCCAGTAGGGGCTTTACAAAGTTGTGGAATGCCCCCACAAGCTGGCAGGAGGCTGGGGGAAGGATTCTCATGCTCATTTAAGTATCTCAGGTTACAGCCTGTTGCTTTAACCCGGAATGTGTCTGCACAGATCACAGGAACCTTTCATGGGAGACTTGGCTGAGGGTTTGAGCAAGGGTGACCTTCATCCTAGCGATCCATACTGGACAGAGGAACAAAAACACTGCCTGGGTTTGCCTTTGGGGAGCTGGCCTCCCATGATACTCTGCTCTCTGGATGTCACTGGCCACAGGAGGAGGCCTCTGCACCCTGCCTCCCTGGGATGGGAGGTGTCAGCCTTCTACCCCCTCCTCCCCAATCTCTCTCCATCCATTTCCACTGACAATCATTCCCAAGTGCTGAGCGGTTCTGTAGAGAGGAGCCCTAAAAGTGCTTGGCTCTGCTCAGGGGACCAGTCACCTAGAAGGTGGGGGCCACAGGGCACTCCCAGTCTGGGCAGAGCCCCCACCCCCCATAAAAGAACCTAAACACACCATGGGGGCAGGGAAGCTAGGCCCAGGTGCCTCCTGGCTCTCCAGGGGAAGAAGCATCAGGGCTGGCCCTGCCCCGGAGTCTTAGTGGTCGGAGTCACTTAAAAACCTTGGCCCAAAAGCCCACTCCAGGGAGGCACAGGGCCCAGAGTCAGGTGGCCCCTCCTTTATTGAGCCCCTCTTCCTCCAACCCCTGCCAGTGAAAAGATGATTCTGGAAGCCAGATGGGACTTGGGAGATCCTGGGGTCCCTCCCTAGATGGTGGCTGGCCATGCTCTTGACAGACCACTGGGAGGGTCCCCTCAGGACATGAGGAGAGCAGCCCATCTGACTGACAATCGCCTGGTGCGATGTTTTACTCAAGGTCCTCTTCTGGAAACACTGGGAAAAGGGGCATTCACAGAAGACCAAGGGCGTGTGGGAGAAGGCAGGCAGAATCAGGGCAAAGCCAGGTCTGTGAGGCTTTCAGACAGGCCAGGCTGGGGATGGACAGTGGACAAGAGTGGTATGGATGGAGCACCTGCACCACACCAGGCTGGTGGAAGGGAGGTGTCTTCGGTTGGATCCTGGACAAGGCATCCGGGTCACCTTCCTCCGGAGCCAGCCATGGTGAGGTCTGTGCTAGGAAGAGCTGCCACGGTCTGCAGGGTCCCGCACTTTTCTCATTCATGGAGCAGAGACAAGCTCAAAGCCTGATGGGGCCAGAGAAGCAGCAGCAGCAAGCTCCTGCGTCCTCAGAAGGGCTCTCCTCTTTAAGGCAGGTTGGATTGGAATAGAAGAAGCCCCCTCCCCACCCCAGACCCGCTGCTTCCAGGAGCACACAGGGAGCCTGGGTGCCAACCTCCCTCCATGACAGACATACGGAGGATGGAGGGGTCTGAGGCAAAAGCAAACTCTTTTACTCAGGCTGTCTCCCAGCTGCCAACAAATGGGGGTGTTTAGTTTGGGAAATACAAATCCTTTACATCTCCATCTGAGCAGCCACTCATCCATTCATCCATCCATCCATCCACCTATCCACCCACCCACCCATCTATCCATCCACCCATCCACCCATCCATCCATCCATCCACCCATCCATCCATCCACCCACCTATCCATCCATTCATCCATACATCCATCCCTGTACCAGCAGTCTGGCACATTCCACAGCTGCTGTCCCTGCTTCCTACAGAAGGTGGCACATCCATTTAAAATGGATTCCTTGGCAGGCTCCCAGTGTCCAAAGAGCTCTCCTGCCTGCGCTGCTGCTGGGGCGTGGGCCCTATCTTGCCTCCTTCGACTCAGGAGGGTTCCCTCTCTACCGGTTTCCTAATTTCTCTTGTGGGTCTTGTTTTTTGTTGGCCTCGCTTGTTTGCTTGGCTGGCGCCTCAGGAAAGACTGGCTGATATCTGTAGGAATAACCGTAGGGACGCAGGTGATGCACGAGGTACTCCAGCTGATACATAGTGGTAGAGTCGACATAGTGGAAGGAAACAGCAAGGTCTGAACAGCAACCTGGGCCCTGGAGCAGGAGAAAAGAAACGAGGTGGAACGTTCAGGAGAAAGGAGTTGTTTCACACACCTGCATGAAGGGCTATCAAAAAGGAGACTGGAAACTGGCACCCTAATGCATTGTTGGTGGAGTTGTGAACTGATCAAACCATTCTGGAGAGCAATTTGGAACTATGCCCAAAGGGCTATAAGACTGCATACCCAGCAATACCACTGCTAGGGCTGTATCCCAAACAGATCATAGAAAAGGGAAAAGGACCCACATGCACAAAAATATTTATAGCAGCTCTTTTTATGGTGGCCAAGAACTGGAAATCGAGGGGATGCCCATCCATTGGGGAACGTCTGAATGAGCTGTGGTATATGACGGCAACAGCGTACTATTGTGCCATAAGAAATGACGAGCAGCACGAGTTCAGAAAAACCTGGAAAGACTTGTATGAACTGACGCTGAGTGAAGTGAGCAGAACTAGAACGTTGTGCACGGCATCAGCCACGGTGGGCGATGGCCAGCTCTGACAGACTGAGCTCTTCTCAGCAATGCAAGGATCCAAGACAATCCCAAAGGCCTCACAATGAAGCACGATGTCCTCCTCCACACAAAGAACTGATGCTGTCTGAATACAGACTGAAGCAGGCTGCTTTTCCACTTTCTTTTGCTTTTTAATGCAGGTAAAATTTATTTGATGCAACAGAGGTCAGTACAAACCAGTTTCTCTACAGCGTTGGTTGGAAAGGCTGGCAGAGAAAGAAGAATGTTATGTCCTCCATTTCCTCCCCACCAAAACCCAGGGAACTCGCCCCCTACTACTATGGAAGGGTTATTGCTAGTCTACCAGCCCCTACGTCTCCTGGTTCAACCAGCAAAGTATAATTTCTCCAATGAGTAGGCAAGTGTTTGTGGAAAGACAAGCACAGATTATGATTTGAGTTCACACACACCCTGGTTACTCCTGGATCATGTCTAGAGATGACGTTCCTACTTCCTATTTAAATCCTGCCCCTGGGGATGTGAGGGGAAGGGCCATTTCCCCTAATACCTATTAACTAGAACCAAGACTGGGGGGAGCTGCAGGTACTCTGGCCAGCTAGCTTCTTTAAGCTGAGAGAATGATCAGGAAGTCTTATGACCCCACTTGCCCAGAGCTAGGTTCTAGAGACAAGTCTAGCTTTCTGATAAAGAATCTCAGGAACGGGGCTAAGATCCTATCAACCCCTGCCTGGACCATGGCTGGGGTCCATCTTCTCTGGAGTTTTCTCTGACTCACTAGAGGTCTGGTCAGATGGGAAAAAGGGTCCCACAAGCCACGTGAGGGGTGTGCTGTGAATGACGCATTCAATCATCTCATCCAGGGACTCTTGGGCCCTGCTGACCCGCTCTTTACTCTGGGTCAGGAGGCTACTGGAGGTCCTGGCAGGACAGGGCTCCTGAAAGGTGGCCCGAAGCTCTTCCCCCTGTGGGGAGGCTGCTGGGGGATGTCCTGGGATGTGGCAAGGGTATGAGACTCAGCCTGCTCAGGTGTAGCAGCAGCACTGGCAGCATCGCCAGAGTCCTGAAGTTCTTTCTGGGTCCAGCTTAGCCACATTTGGCGAAGCTGATCTTGGCCATCAAGTACCTTCTGAACACCATGCAGCTTTCCTTTTTTTCAATCAAGCTGATGGCCTGAGAGCTGTAGGAGGACCTCTTGGGTAGTCTGCTTGGTCTGCCTCAGTTTACCCAAGGAGTGCTGGCAGACCTGCAGCAGGAGTGTGGAGGACAGGGAGCCCAGGCTCCTGTTGCTCCTTCTGCTGCTGGACAGAGGCTGTGTCAAGTCCTTCTAGGGAAATGGCAGTCTTAGCTAGCTCTTCATTGGTCACGGGCAGATAGATGTCAGCCCATTCTTCAGATTTTCCTAACACTGCATCCATGCCACTGAGGACCGTCTGTTCTACTTTGGAGCCCGTAGCTGTGCAGACACTGCTGGTCACGTTTCCTGCACTGGCCGGCTCCTTGGCTCCTCTCCACAGCCCTGGTCACTGTGGGGTCATAACAGCCTTGGCCCCAGGCACTTTGGAAGATGAGTTCCTCAGTCTCCCTTGGCTGTGGAAGAATCGGCAGCTTCTTTTCCAGCCTGTCCAGCCCTTTAGGGACACGCTTGCTGGCTGACTCCATATGAGGCTCCAGGTTATCCAGGAGCGGCTGGGCCCCACTGACCGCAGCCAGAGACTGCAGAGACCAGCTCACAGATGCAACCAACAAGCGGCCTGCTGACCCCCCTGCTGCCCTGGCTCTCTAGCAGCAGGGACGCCAGCTCCAGTCTCTATCCTTGGGGTAGAAGGTGCTGGAAGCCAAAGAGGAACTGCTGCCACCCTACGGATCTGTCAGCCCCACTCAGCAGCTGGGTCTGCTTCCACCTCCACCCAGGTCCCACAGAGCCGACAAGAGAGGGGGCAGAGCTCTGCCTCACTTCTTGTATGTTTTACACCAGCATGCTTGTATAACCCACAGCTGATTGCTTACCATCCCAGGGAGTGAGGAGGGGAGGGAAGGATGGGATTTGGAATTCAAAGCTTAAAAATAACATGTAATTGGGGGAAAATAAAACATATGCTAAAAATACTTTTAACAAAAATAAAGTCAGATTCAAATTACAAAAAAAAGAGATGACCGAGAGGGCCCAAGAATGGCAGCTCCCCTGTGGAGTTTGGGGGCCTCCTTGGGTGTCCTAATGATGGACCCTGGACCCAAAATATCAAGGATCCTGCAAATGCCAAACAGTTTGGACTGTCAAGCATCTTGGTTCATACAAAAAGGATTTCTGCAACCCCTGACGCTTCCATAACCCATGCATGTTCTTCAAAGGCCTGAGGTTCCCACCTTTGAGCCTGAGCACAAGCTGGGGAGGGAGGTGCTAAGCCAAGTCACCTGCACATCCTGACAAAGGCCCAGGTCCCAGGCAATATTCACTAACCAAGCACCACAATCCCAAAGGCCGTGCCCCAAAGGGTCCTCTCCCAGGGCACAGCAGACTCCCAGAGTCCCACGTTTGGGGCATGACAGCTTGTCACTAACGTGCCCACAGCTTCCTCCTAGAGCTCTGGGCACGCAGTCTGGGGACCTGGGTGTCAGTCCTGACTCTGCTCCATCTAACGTCTCTGGCCTGTTTTCTCTGGGGTAAATGAGAGATGTCTAAAGTCTCTCCCGACCTTCTTGTACAAAATCGCCAACAGGGAGACATTTCATGCTACTGCATGTGTACGATCCAGATGTACAAGATTTACCAAGGTTTTCCGTCTCAGGGAGGGAGAGAATTTGAAATTCAAAACTTAAAAAAAAAAGTTTAAAAATTGTTTTAACATGTAACTGGGGGGAAAATAAAATATATTAAATTAGACAAATTATTGAGGCCCTTGCCCCACCCAAAATAAAGTCTCTCCTGCCACTGCAGGATGCCTGCCAGTAGCTACAGCGAGCGCACCCTCTGCTTCCCCTCTTGGCCCCCAGATTTCCTGGGAGACCCCCAGGTAAACCTTGCTGTCTGAAAGCACTCCTCTTGGCCCTCCTTGCCCCAGCCTGCCAGGCTCAGAGCTGATGCCAATCCCCAGCCTCTGCTGGGCCTTCAGCTCCACGCAGTGTTAGGAGGCAGTACCCCTTCCCAAAGACCTGGACCCTCCACCCAGAGGCCCTCTCAGCTCCCCATCTCCCTTGGGGAGTCACTGGGCATGTCGAACCTTCTCCTTACAATCCCAGGCATTTGGGTTTCTCACTGGGGATTCCTCCACTCTGTTTCCACAGACCTACTAGTTCTGTATCCCAGGCTTTAGAGTAGGGAGGGAGCTTTCCCTGGACCACCAGCTTGTTTCCCAAACTCTACCGTCATCTCCAGCCCCCTTGCGTGGTATACGCCCTCTCAGCACCCTGACCTTCAGGACTCCTCAAGAACCTTTTCCCCTCCACTTCTCTGGGGAATTCCCCACCAAGGGCAGCAGCCACCCAGGTTCCGGCTTTGTATCCCCGGGTCCAGTTCGAGGCCTTAGAGGAGGCACGGGCAGTTTTCTGAGGTGAATGGCATTAGAACATCAAGGCCTAGGTTTTGTCTGACAAAGAACCTGGAGCCTGAGTGGGGAAGCAGCACCTGCCCAATGTCCACCAGTGAGTATGTAGAAGGCCAGGATTCAAACCCAGATTCTGGGGCTGCCTCCAGGCCCTGCCTAAGCACCTCCTGGCATACAACTCCAGGGCACAAGGCTGCCACCTCTACAACAGAGGGGATCCCTCTAACACCAGGGGTGACCCCATGACTGCCCAGGGTCCTGACCTGAGGGGCACTGAAGCAGCTGGCACCAGTGGCATGGGCCCTGGTGTGGGCACATGGCACCTTTTGTTAGAAATGAGCCTCTGTCTTAGGCCTGGGGCTGGCCTAGTCCCCACTGGGGTCTGTGGCAGCCCTGAATGAGGGTCCCTGCCCTGGAGACTTGGGAGCAGCTGCCTGTGGGGCAGGTCCCAGGGAGGCCAAACCAAACACCAGCTGACATTTACACAAGGTATTAGACAAACAGTCTTCGGCAGGCACTGCCCGCCTCTCTCAGGGCCACGAAGAGCCGATGGCAGTCTTGCCAAGCCCCGTGACTGCCAGGTTTATCCAGGCTCCAGCAAACCAGGGTCCCCTCAGGGGGTGCCTGGACCCTCCACAGTCCAGGGGAAGGGCCTGGGAGACTGAGTCCAATCCCTTCACTTTACCAAGGAGGAGAGTGAGGGTCGGGGAGGAAGGAGCAGAGTCAGGATTAGAACCCAGGGATCTGCTTGCCTTTGGGAAGAACCAAGAGTGCCCGCATCTGGGGAAGGGTGTCCAAACTGTGACCCCTCAGGTGGGAGGGGGAGGGAGAGCCAGGAGAAATGTATGAGAGTGTATGTGTGTGTATGTGTGTATGTGTGTGTGTGTGGTGTGTGTGCGTGTGCGGAAGGGGATGAACAGAGGAGGCAATCAGGTGTGTATGTGCACGAGTGTGCATGAACAGGTGTGTCTGTATACATGAATATGTGGGTGTAAGTGTGTCTAGGAGTCATGCGTGTGCACATGTGAGCGTATGTGTGCGCATGTACACGTGTCTGTGTAGATGTGAGTATGTACACATGGATGAGCGTGTGTGTATACATCTGTGTACATACGGGAGTGTGTGAGTATGTGTGTGAGTGTGTGTGTGTGCGTGTAAGAGTGGGGAAGGGGATGAACGGAGGAGGCAATCAGGTGTGTATGTGCACGAGTGTGCATGAACAGGTGTGTCTGTATACATGAGTATGTGGGTGTGTGTCTAGGAGTCGTGCATGTGCACATGTGAGAGTGTGTGTGTACATCTGTGTACATATGGGAGTGTGTGTGTGTGTGCATGTGCGCATGCGTGTAAGAACGGGGAAGGGGATGAATGGAGGAGGCAATCAGGTGTGTATGTGCACGAGTGTGTGTGAATAGGTGTGTCTGTATACATGAGTATGTGGGTGTGTGTCTAGGAGTCATGCGTGTGCACATGTGAGCATATGTGTGCGCGTGCATAAGTGTAGACGTGAGTATGTACACATGGATGAGCGTGTGTGAGGCAATCAGGTGTGTATGTGCACGAGTGTGCGTGAACAGGTGTGTCTGTATACATGAGTATGTGGGTGTAAGTGTGTCTAGGAGTCATGCGTGTGCACATGTGAGCATATGTGTGCGCGTGCATAAGTGTAGATGTGAGTATGTACACATGGATGAGCGTGTGTGAGGCAATCAGGTGTGTATGTGCACGAGTGTGCATGAACAGGTGTGTCTGTATACATGAGTATGTGGGTGTGTGTCTAGGAGTCACGCGTGTGCACATGTGATCGTGTGTGTGTACATCTGTGTACATACGGGAGTGTGTGAGTGTGTGGCCCTGGGGGAAGCCCAGAAAAGGCCTAATGAGACTGACCCACTTCTAGGAAGGGACCCACATTTATCACAAACATTTCAAACAGATAAAGTAGAAAGGAAAGGGTAGTAGCTCTGGAGCCACTGACTCTGAGAAGTGATTCCCTGGGTAACCTTGGGCCCTCTTTTTGCCTCTGCTGTGAGACGAGGCCCCTCTGAGGCTCAGACCCAAGACCCCCCAAATCCGCGCACCAGGGTGACCTTGACAGACTCGTGCGATGCCCCAAAGGCTGGCCACGGAGTTGGCCCGCACCAGTCCCCTCGCTCAGCTTCCCAGCCAGCTCCTTACCTCGACAGGAGGGTAGTAGTTATAGTTCCAGTACCAGAAGGTCTTGGGCAGGTAGCCCCTGATGAGGTGGTGCTCGGGGACAAAGGGGTGGAAGGTCTCCTTGCCACTGGGGTCCCGCGAGTCTCCGGCCTCCACGCCAATGGTCTCCATGCACTTGCCGAGTGCCAGGTCCTCCACGGAGGAGCTATGTGAGCACCTGTTGGTCCTGAAGGCCTCCACAAACCTCCTGAGGGCCTCCTTGCTGAGCACGTAACCAGCGCCCCCGCTCATGTAGCCCTGCTTCACGTAGGGCTTGAAGCGTCGCCCAAAGTAGATGGGCTTGGCAGGGTCGTGCCGGGACAGCAGCCAGCGCAGGTTGTCCAGGACGACGTAGGTGTCGTCATCGGCCTTCATGAACCAGTCGGCGTCATCTGGGTAGTGTTCGTACACATACTGGAAGGCCTTGATGGTCTTCCAGTAGAGCTGGTCGCGGCCCTCGCGCGTGTCCAGCCCCACGGTGGGGAAGTCCTTGTTCTCTTCTGAGCTCATGAACAGGATCTTGTTACAGCGCTGGCCCCACGTGGCCTTGACGTGCCTAGCCTTCTTCTCGAGGTTCTGAGGCCCCGTCATGACCCAGCAGAGAACCCTGACCTTGCGGTAGAGCTCCTCGGCCATGCGCTTATCCTCATCTGGGGAGCAGAGATGGTGGAGGTCAGGGCATGCGGTCACGGAACGAAGCCGCTGCCTCCACCCTGGCCTGAACCACCTGACCACGGCCCACAGAGGGCCCAGCTCCCTGGGTGAGACGTGCCCACTATCACCTGAGCAGCCTTCCCACGTTGCCACGTGTGATATCAGGTGCATATGGGCACCAGACAGCTGAGGAGGGGACCATCACATCCCTGAAGCTCGGGGAAGGGAGCAGGGTCAGGCCCCTAGGGAAGCTGCAGGCCCTCCCAGGGCCAAGCCTCAATAGACACCCCAGAGCCCTGGGTGATGCCCAGAGAACAAAGGGCCCTGAGTGGGCATGATGGGGGCAGAGGCATCAGGAGCAGGAACTGGGGCCCAAGAAGATGATGAAAAGACTGGCTAAGGCACAAAGCTGCTCCCAGGCCTCTGTGTGTCTCAGAGGGTCAGGAGACCCAAGGTCCCCAAAGGCAATTAATTACCTGGTTAACAAGTGGACCCCACTGCCACTGAGAGGCCTTGGGAAGGGGCCAGGCCATGCCACCCCATCCCCTCTGGCCCTGCTCTACAAAGCTGACGCCCCTCTGGCCTCTGAGCCTGGCCATCTCTTCCCCAGGACACGAAGACAGGCAAAGGAGGGGCCGGAAACACGTCTAGCCATGCCCCCGATGTCTGCCCCCTCACCTCTGTGCTGGCTGATGTCTGCACCGAAGTCCATCTGGCCTTCGAGGTGCCCATGGCCAACGTCCTCTGAGTGCCTGGCATGCGGATCATTATGGAGAATGTGAGGCTGGATTTCGGCCGGCTTCTCCAGGAGGATGTGCAGGAGCTGATAGCACAGGAAGAAGCCCACCGCGGAGCCACACAGGAAAGTGAGCAGGCTGGGCAGCGATTTGGTGGCCATCTCCTGGGGGCTCCCTTCTGCAGGGACAGTGGGCTCATCACCTGCATGGAGGACAGAGAGAGGTGCTCAAACATCCAAATATCAGTGTGTTGTGCCCACCCCTGCCGCTGCCCAGGGAGGAGGCGGCCATGGCCAGTCCAACAGGGCATCAGACTGGGCTCCTGGGGCCAAGGAGGAGGGTGCACGTGGCTCCCTGGGCCCCCGGGGCTGAGGAAGATGGTGCATGTGGCTCCCTGGACCCCCAGGGCTGAGGAGGAGGGTGCACGTGGGTTCCCCATCTTAGTCATGCACCGGGGAATCTGCATGAGCAGGACCAGATGCCCACAACCTTTCCTAGCCTGTCTGCTAAATGACACCCAGCAGGGAGCCTGAGGCCTGCCACCATTGCTGGCCATCCAACCACCCCTGGAGCCAGGTCCTGCAGAGAGCAGCCGCACTGCTAGGTCACTAACTCAGAGAAGAGAGTGTCTGGCATGAGCTAGCCAGAAGCAAACTGCTGATGTGCATTTATTAAGCACCTCCTGGGTGCCCAGAAGGGCAGTAGCCATTGAGATACAAAGGCAGAACGGATCCTTCTCATGGGGGATGACCCAGGCGCGCAGACGAGGACAAGGTAGAAAAGCCAGTCTCACATTCACAAAGTATGAACAATGAGCCCGGTGAGCTGGAGAGTCTCATGCAGGGTGGCAAGCCTTGGCAGGAACAGACCGAGCCCAAGGTGGGCTTCTGAATGGGTACAGCCGCTTCCAAAGGAACTGAACAGAGGCAAAGATGGGTGCAATCCTGGAGAACCTGACAAGGATTGGCCGGAGAGGAGAAACACGGCAGCCAACGTCTGAGCTGCATCAAAGATGGGGGAAGGGGCCTCCGGAAGGGCGAGCCATGCACCATACAACTGTCCCAGGAGGGAAGCAAACCCTGCACTGGCCGGCTGGGGTCGACTCCGGGCAAACTCAGGGCCTGGCATTGATTCGCACACTGGTGACTGGTCAGAAGGGAGGGCCATTGCCTTTCTGGACGATGTCACTAAGCCCCATGCAACAGAGGAGTGAATGCTGGTCATCGGGACCACTTGGATTTTCAGGACCGATCTGACGAACGCTCATTCTTCCCGTGTCTGTGACGGAGCCACTGGTGGGCAGAGGCCCGGACTTCCAGGGAAGAAGTCTCTAGAAGAGTACAACAGGGAGGGGTTTGGGTGCCCCCCCTACTAGGGGCTAGAGGCCCCTCCCCCAACGCTGAGGGGTTGCCCAAAGTCCAGGGACAGGTTTGGGTTTGGTTGGGTTTTTTGGAAAACGATGAGGTCATTTTGCAGATATTTACCAACTTAGGAAAAATGTGTGCCTCCTCCCATGCCAAACAACCCCCCGCCCCCCAAAAAATGTAGAGGAAAAACAGTCCCCAGAAATAGTTTTCTGGAATTTCTCTGGCCTTTCCTCTGTTCACTTCTCTACTTGAGGTTTACAGGTGAAGACACACTGGAGATTATCTCAACAAAGCTGCTGACTGTACGCTGCCCCCCCGCCCCCACTCCCAAAGCTGGTCAGTGGTGACGTAGACACTGGCAGGATTCAAGAGGAAAGAGGCCGAGTCAAAGACACTCATTGTCAAGGTGAGAGGGAGGGAGGGAGAGAGGGAGGGAAGGAGGAAGGAAGAGAGGGAGGGAGGAAGAGAGGGAGGGAGAGAGGGAAAGAGGAAGAGAGGAAGGGAGGGAGGGAGGGAAGGAGGAAGAGAGGGAGGGAGAGAGAGGGAAGGAGGGAGAGATGGAGAGAGAGAAGGAGGAAGGGAGAGAGGGAGGGAGGGAGGAAGGAAGGAAGGGAGGGAGAGAGGAAGGGAGGGGGGAGGGAAGGAGGGAGAGATGGAGAGAGAGAAGGAGGAAGGGAGAGAGGGAAGGAGGGAGGAAGGAAGGGAGGGAGAGAGGGAGGGAAGGGAGGAGGGAAGGGAAGGAGGAAGGGAGGAAGGGAGGAAGGGAGGGAGGGAGGGAGGGATGGAGAGAGGGAAGGAGGAAGGGAAGGAGGGAGGGAGGGATGGAGAGAGGGAAGGGGGAAGGAGGAAGGGAAGGAGGAAGGGAGGGAGGGAGGGAGGGAGGAAGGGAGGGAAAGAGAGAAGGAAGGAGGGAGGGATGGAGAGAGGGAAGGAGGAAGGGAGGGAGAGAGGGAGGTGGAGAACAGCATGTTGTATCAGTTCTTCCTCTGAAGGGAGAGGGCACACTTCTTCAGGAGTCTTTTGGGACTGTCCTGGATTACTGTATTGCTGAGAAGCACGAAGTCATCCTAGTACTTCACTGTACAATGCGGCTGTCACTGTGTGCAATGGTCTTCTGGTTCTGCTTATTTCACTTTGCATCAGTTCATGTTTGTCTTTCCAGCTGCCTTTCTGACAAAACTGGGGTCGCTTCAGGCACTGGCCCCTGTAGTGAAAGCACAGGTTCTGCTCTGACATCTGCAGCCCACTGGGCCCATGCTGGGTCTACTTAGAAACTGTGGTCTCTTCCTTGGCTGGAAGCCTAGCAGTGGCTCAGCTGGACAGTGTCTCCTGAGTCTCCCTTTCACCTGGGCAGCTCCAGAGGTTCTGCTAGTCATCTGGCAGCGGACTTAACCAGAAGCCACTGCTCTGCCCACATCTGGCTGTCCAACCAACAAGTATAATGTGGGGTAAACTGAGGAAGGAAAATTCCGTCCAAGATGACCATGGGCTGGCAGACCAAATGAACTTCATGAGGATGAGATGAGGGAAGCAGTGGCTGGACAGGTCATGGCGGCCTCAGATGACAGAGAGCTCAAGGCTAGGGTAGCCCCCCTGGCTGCCCAAGAGCACACCTTCCAACACCGGATTGTGGACAAGCACAGCCCTCCCCCCAGCCCCAGCCACCTCCCCCCACTGACCCTCCCTCTCATGGGCTGCGGTCTGGGTTCACATTAAATGGCAGAGGCCACGGCGGCTGTCACAGGAGGAGGATGTTACATGGATGTTTACTGGACAGAACACCCCCGAACCTGGCCCAGCTGGGCTGGACGGAATGATCTTCTGAAATCCAGCCTGTGTAGCCTGAGAGGCACAAGCCTAGGGAGGAGGCGTCACCAGCTCTGGGCCCCAGTCCACCCCCCCCCCCCGCCCACCCCCCCACCCCCACCCCCCCCCCCCCCCCCCGCCCTGCCCTGTAGAGTGTGGAACAAAACTGGTTCTCTGCTTCTCCTTGTGGCCATTCTCGCAGGGCGGGGGTGGGGGTGATGAGGGGGAGAGATAGGGGTGGGGATGGGGTGAGTTCAAATCTAGCCCTAGGCACTCAGCAGCTGGGTCTTAAACTCAGGGCATGTCACTGAATCTCTCTCTGCCTCAGTTTCCTCCACTGTAACATGAGGGCAGTAACAGCACCCACCTCACAGGGCCGTCATGAGGACTATTTGTACTGCATTAGCACAGTGCCAGGCATGCTGTAGGAGCTCAATAAATGCTCATTCCTTTGTACTCAAAGCTCCAAGCTGGTCTGCCCCTGCCCTCGAGGGTCCCGCCTGCCCCACTTCCTTCAGCCTGGTCTCCCACCAGGCACTGGGGCCCAACCCGATTTCCGTATAAATTCCCATCACCTCACAATGGTTATGAAAGTCATCATCATTCACTCTCCTCCCCACCCTCCTGGCAAAGCTGGTTAAATCCCACAAGGGCAGGAATCCTCTTGGCTTCAGTCCAGGCTAATTCCCCGTGTGACCTGGAGGGCATTCAAAGACACTTGCCTTGGAGACTCGCCCAGGTGCAGGCAGAATCTGAACCCAGGGCCTTTCCCTCTAGAGCCAGGGTCCCCACACCAACACAGGGGTCTCACTCTGTCCTTGGTGGGGTGGGGGGATGGGCCCTTCCCTGGGGCTGGGAGGATCAGCTGGGATTGAGGACACTAATACTTTCAACACCCCATCTTTTAGAAGAGTGGTGGAGGCACTCCCCCAAAATGCCCAAGCCCCTGTGGGAGGCAGCAGCAAACACGGCCCCAGAGTGGCCCCAGACCGAAGTTCACAACCGGCCCCGGTGACCTGGCCGGTATGGCCCGAGTGGACAAAGGCCGAGGACCTCGCCATCCGAGAGCCCAAAGGAAGGACCGGCCCACCTTTGAGGCCTGTAGGTCAAGATGAATGACCCCGTTAGGGGCCGCAGACCCACACAACCCACTTGTCACAGATGCCCACGTGGTAAAATGTCAGCTTCGAGTCAAAATCCTTTATGTCTTTAAGGTGGGGAGAACTCTCCCGAGCAGCTCGTGTCCTGGGGCTCTCGGCGGCCCTGCTGGCCCAGTGGAGGCTCAGACCCTCTCATTAAGATCCACAAGCTCTCCAGGATAGTCCCCTCCCCCACCCTGGAACCCCCCCCCCCCCCCCCGGCAGCGAGAGCCCCCCCCCCCCCACGCTGGACAAAGCTGACTCCTCCGTGGGATCTCATCAAGGCCGGTAGTCCGGATCCACGAGGGGCTGGGCTCTCCAGGCCGGGGCTTCCTGGGCTAGAGCTAGCCAAGTGCATGGCCCTTGGGCTCAGCAAGCAAAGAGCCCTCCCCGCCTGTCACTGTTCCCAGGCTCCTTATCTGTAAAATGGGTGGAGAAGGGGGTTGGATCACAGGCCGTGGGGGAGCCAACAGGAAGCAGGGCTGGGGACAAGGTCCCCTGGGCAGAGCAGGAGGACCAGAGGGGCCCCCAAAGCAAAGGGAGGCGGGAGGCGCACTGCCCCGGGAGGGCTGGATTAGGGGGCTCTGCCTGGGGCCAGAGGACTACCCGAGCGCTGAGCCCCATGGGACCCTGGGCCGTGGGTACGGATCCTGCCTCGGCCAGATCCAGCGCTCCTCCTCGGGGAGCCTCGTTTCCATCGGAGCCAGGGGGGCAGCGAGGGCTTGGTCGGCCAGGGCAGGGCCCGTAGCACCGGGAGACGCCGCCCCGAGCTCTGCATCTAGGGAGTGAGCCCAGCCCCCTCCTGTAACAGATGGGGAAACCGAGGCCGGGCAGGATGGCGGTCCCAGGTCCAGCCTGGCAGAAGCTTCTGGGCTCCCCCGCTGAGCCCCCTGAACTCCCATCACAGGCAGCCCCTTCGCAGGGGCTTGTGACCCCCCCCAGCCAATCTGCCCCCCCCCCCCGCACCCTGCTCCACCCTTTCCCCCAGTTACAGCCCCCCCCCCCCTTAGAGGGAGCCGCTTAGGAGCCTTGACTCGTTCATGGGGAGTCCCCCCAACAACGAGAAACCAGCCACTTTTCCTTTCTTTCTAAATGACCGGGGGAGGGGGCAGTCAGGTCGTCCCCGGGCCGGCCCTTCGCTCCCAGAGGCCACAGGCTTACTCACAGTGTGGCCACGCTCTGCTGAGCTTCCCGGAGCAGGGGCCGGCCCGAGAGACGCGCGGCCTCCTCCACCCCAACCTCCTCCTCCGCGGGGCCGGCCCAAGTGCCAGGCTTATCAGGCGGCTGAGGGGGGGAGGGGCGGAGGGGGGAGGGAGGGAGATGGGGAGAGGGGCTCCGCCCCCGCTTCCTGATGGGCACCAGCAGGGGGCGGGGCCGGGCAGGGCGGGGCTTCAGGTCGGGGTCACTGGTCAGTCGGGGGAGAAGGGGGGGATCCCGGCTCCAGGCAACCACCCCCCGCCAGCCCAGCCCCTGCCCCAGCCCGGACAGGAGAGGAGGAGGGGGGTCCCCCAGGTAGGGGGCCCGAGGCCCCGGGCTTCCTCTCCCTGCCCCGCTCAGCCACAACAGGGCGTCGTGGAGCAGGGTCCTCAGTTTCCCCCTCTGTAAAGCGAAGGGCCCCTCCCCCTTTCAAAGTCGCGCGCTCCAGGAGCTCCGGGATCCCGAGTCGTGCCCAGAGCCGAGTTCGAGTCCCAGCCCCTCCCCATACCCCCGTCAGTCTGTCAGGCACGCGCAGGGGCGGGGCGGGGGCTGAGGGTCTGGTAGCTGGAGGCACCTGCAGCCTCTCAACTCGCGGCCCGGGACGGACGGCCTGGCGGCAGCCCCCGTACCTGACTCCGGCAGCGGCTCCCGTCGTCGCCCTCCTCCGGAACGGCTGCTCTCCGGCCCGACGCCAGGCAGCGCCGCTAGCCTGAGCCGCCCGCGGCCTGCCAGACGTCTCCGAGCCCGCCGGGCCGAGGCTCAGGCCGGCCCCGGGCCCCGCCTCTCCCCTTCCCCCTCCACCCCCCCCCCCCCGCCTAGGGCGCAGCCGCCACGGCCGGTGTTCGGGCTTCTCGGGGCTAGCGCGGGCGCCGTGGACCGGGCGGGGGGGGCGGGACCGGAGTGACGCAGAGCACCACGATTGGCTGCTTCGCCTCGGGGGCGGGGCCGGCGGGCCGCTAGCCGCGCTCGCCCCGCCCCTGCAGGTTGGGGCTGGGGGCAAACGTCACGTGTTCGGGGAGAGGCTGCGGCTGGGCTCCGCGGCCGGAGGCGGGGGGGGGGGGGGGGATGGGATGGGGGGATGGGGGGAGGTGGTCCGCGGCGGGAGGGGGAGGGGCTCCCGGGCTCCTGCCCGGCCGGGGCCGCGTGTGCGCCTGCGCCGGAGCGGCGTTGAGGGCCGCCTCGGATGTGCCCGGGCCGCCCGGCTACGTCCCCGGGAAGCAGTTGAGCGGCTCCGACCCTTGGGGGGCACTCTCCTCCCGTGGGGCAGAAAGCAGCGCCTCGGCCGCAGCAAGGAGATTCTTGGCGTCCCCCGAAGAGGGCCTCCCTGGAGACCCCGGCGTTGCCGTGGGGGGCTTGCCTCTCCAAGCTTGGGGTGCCCCGGGCTAGAAGCGTGGCGCCCAAGCGGAAGCCGTCTCACCCTGCTAACTCCATGGGCACTTGTTAAGCACCCACCGGAATGGGGCGCTGTTCCCCGAGCACACACACAGAGCCCAGACCCCGGGACCTCCCATGGGGGGGGAGGCGGACAGGGTGCTGACCTTCACCTTTGCGGGGGTGCTGAGGAGGAGGGCACCCCGAGGGAGGTGGCCCGAGCTCAGCCGAAGGGGCAGAAGGTGACAGCTGACCCAGGGCGCAGGACCTGCTGGATGCGGCGCCACCCTTGGGGCTTTCTTGGCAGAGATGCTGGGGGGCTTGGCCATCCCCTCATTGTACAGACGAGACTGGAGTAATCCTCTGAGGCTGGATTTGAACCCAAGAAGAGGAGTCCTCCCGACTTCGTCCCAGCACTATCCAGTGCGCCACCTGGCTGAAATATCTGGGCTTCAGATGCGAATCCCGTGACCGCCGGCCATAGGGCTAGGATGTGTCCTTTGGGGTCACGCGACACCCGATTTTTCTGACTTCCGTGAAGCTTTGCCCATGCATTAGAGCGGCCCTACGGGGCAAGCGGGGTGGACCAGGAGGTGTTCGCATCTGCCATCTCCTAGGCTACGTAGTTACAATGTGTTCCATTTTAATTTCCTGAATTAATTGGTCGCTGTGGCTCTAGCAATTACAGTGAGAAACCCAAATTCATCCCGTGCTTTTGGTCCGACAGGAATTGCTCAAACTAGAGCCAAACACCCACTCCGGCAGGAGAGTCACTGTTCATGGTGCGGTTCCCCAACTTGGGGGCTGAAACTCCGCCTGCCCCAGTCCCAGAGGCCTGCCATGCTGTGCCGTGCAGTGCCATGGGGCTGTGCTGGAGTAGCTTGGTGGTCCAGCTCCGATGAAGGCCTTGGTCCCCTCCCTGGGACACCTGCCCGCTCAACAGCCACAGACAAGGAAGCTGTCTTCTCCCGCAGCCCACCCCCAGGACAGCATAAGGCCAAGATTCGGGGGCTGTAGACAGGCTCCATGAAGAGCCCTAGGGGATGTAGGATGGCTGGAGCTCTGATGATTCCCTGTGTTTATCAACCAGAGGAGCCTTGATTTTACAGAATTCCAGAGGCATCTAGGCCAATACATCCCTGATCCAGAACTCTGCCTACAGCATCCTGGGACAGCAACCATCTAGTCTCTGCAGGGTGCCTCCCTGCCCCACCCTTGGCTTCCACCCCAGGCAGTCCTGGAAGGAAGGAAGGAAATAAGCAATCGTTTAGTGCCTACTGTGTGCCAAACACAACAAACCTGGGAAGGAGGTGCTATAATTATTCCTCTTCCCATTTCATAGTTGAGGACACTGAGGCAGACAGGCGAAGCCACTTGCCTAGGGCCAGCCCACTAGTAAGTGTTGGGATTCCCTACCTGGTGGCAAAGGCGAGGAGACCGGAGAGGGAATCCCAAATCCAGGGAAGAGCTGCTAGGGCAGTTTGGCTAGAACGTGGACAGCCACCTCTTGGGACTCTGCTTTCTAGTTTTGCTGTTGCTTCTCTCTCTGCCAAACGCAGGTTTCTTTTTCGTTCATTTTCAGTCATGTCAGTTCTTTCTGACCCCATTCAGAGTTTTTTGGGCAGAGATACTGGAGTAGTTGGCCATTTCCTTCCTCAGCTTGTTTGACAGGTGAGGAAACTGAGGCAAACAGGGAGAAGTGACTTGCCCAAGGTCACACAGGTAGTGAGTAAGCGTCTGAGGCCAGATTTGAACTCAGGAAGGTGGGTCTTTCTGACTTGAGGCCCAGGACTCACTCTATCCACTGTGCCACCTAGCGGTCCCAAATGGAGGATACCATCAGTCTTGGGGGACCAGGTGTTTTGTTTTGTTTACCAGTAGTCCCTTTCACGGCACCACTTCCGTGTTGTATTTGTGAGGTTAATATTTTGAGCCATAGTTTACATTTGTCCCATTAAGTTTCACCTTATCTAGTCTGGACCAACAGTCTAGGCCAGGCTTCAGAAAATCATGACCTGGCAGCCCACAACCTGTTTTGGTAAGACTGGCTAACTAATAGTGGTCTTTACATTTTTTAAACATAGTTTTGTTGTATCTAAAAATGTGGTACAAAAATAGGTAAGGAGGGACTGAATTTGGCTCAGGAATCCTGCCTTTGCCCACTAGGCATTTGCTCTGGGTCATGTGCAAGGTGATCAGGTCCAAGTCTGCCTTCATCTAAGCTGTAGTAAAAATGTTTAATAGTTTGGGGCTAAACCCAGATCTCTGGGGCTCTTGGCCTGTAAGTGTGATGGACCACTCTCCAGTTTGACCATTTGGACGATTCTGAGCTCTCCCAACCATAGGACAGCCCCAAGGGTGGGGAACCTGAGGCCTCAAGGTTACATGTGGCCCTTGGACTCAATCTAAACTTCACAGAACAAATCCCCTTCCTAAAAGGATTTGTTCTGCAAAACTTGGACTCAGTCAAAAAGCCACACCCGAGGACCTAGAAGGCCTCATGAGGCCTCAAGGCTGCTAGTTCCCTGTGCCACAGGGAGAGCACGAGACATTGGTAGATGCCTAGCTGAAATGGATGCAAACTGGCCTGGTTGTACCTTCCTCTGCCAGCAGCTGGACCTGAGGGGGCCAGGCTGGCTTGTCATTAGCCTTCCCTTTCTAGGTTTTGGTCACTACTCATCCCTTTAATGGTCAGCTCTGGAAATTGGCAAGCAATCCCAGCCTGGCTCCTGTTCCTTGAGTTCATATGCCCCCAGCTTCTCCATTTTGGAAAACCAAGGAACCATTTGCCCTTCTTGGGGCCTGTGGCTCCTCTCCCACCTTCCACGGTCACCCCTGACCCACCTGCCCACTCTTTCAACCATTAGATGGAGTTTACTGAGCTAGGACTCCTAAGATCAGGGGCTCTCTCACCATCTCTCTACCTGCTACATTCTGATGCCTTTCCTTCTCCCTCCTGGTGGGTTTGGTGCCATCTTCCAGCCCCTTAGCATCTTTGCCAGGTGCTTCCTATAAACTGATTCATGAGCAGTTCCCAAATAAAGGTCAGAAACAGAGAGAGGGAGGAGTGTGCCTGGAAAGAGTGCTACACCTGTTAACACTGGAGATGAAATGTCTGCTTTATTATGGGGCTTCAGGGCTCCTCCTTTCCCTCGCTCTGGTTACACAGTCATGCCTGGGGATGGAGGTGAATGAGGAGGGGAAAGGGAAAAGACCCTAGAAGGTATTGAGCCATCTTTCCTGGTTCTCACTTCCAAAATGCAGTGGGATTGTAGGAAATGCTTTCCCTGGTGATTATTCCTGGTCTCCCATTGAGGACACCCATCAGAAGGAAGTGCCCTTGCCCAAGGTGAGCTGGGGAAATGATCTTTGAGAAACAAACCAAACAATTAGGAAGGCTTCTGGTGGGCAGAGTTTGGCAAGACTTTCAGGCTGTTTGGAAAGTGGGCGGATGAGTCAGCGGAGGAGGGGTCCAGGAGGACAGAGACTGGGCAGCCCTTATCCCCCAAACCCTAATTACTCACTGGGACTCAGGGCAGGGGCTGGGGCTGGGGTTGAGGCTGATGCCTAGCAGGGTAGTGAAGAAGCCTTAGCATCAGAAGGTTGGTTTTCCCTCCATGAGCTTGCCCTCATCACTGGGGACCTGCCACTCACTTAAGGCCAGAAGGAGAATTACAGTTTTTCTCTCTGGTCCAGTTGTTTTCCCTAATGACCTGGCAAAAGCAGAAAACATTCCCGGAAGGGGAAAAAGACTTCTGCTTCATTTTCAGAGGCCAGGTGGGGACTGATTTCTGGATCCATGAGAGGCCTGGTTGGTAGTGAATAAAGAAGTGTCTTGCTATCCTAGAAAGTGAAAGTGCTTCATGCTGTCCACTTCTGCAGGTTTTCTTTGGGAGGACAGGGACAAGGAAGGGTTTTACAATCCTGCAACTGATCCGAATGGGCAAAGGGAAGAAAGCTCTCTGTCCTTTCAGAAGGCAAAATAGAACCTAGATCCCTTCTCTGAAGGACTAGAGGGAGATTGGGGAATTGGGGTTCACTAAGTGAGGGCAAAGCAGCTGACTTCTGCCAAAGGATGGGGAATCGGCGTGAACAGGGGCAGGACTTCTTGTTCTGACTGTCCCAAGAGGGGCTCAGAGCTGGGATAGTTAGATTGTATACTTCAATGTGATTATCTCCTGAACCATCAGCTCAGAGACAAGGGAGATTTTAAATTCTGCTTTCTAAAATCCAAGAGGCAGAGTTGCATCTGTTATACCAGAAGCGAGTGAGACACGCCACAGAGTATAAGTTTTGAATGGAGAAGTTTATTAGCCGGCGGTCATCCGGGGAAAATTCCCAAAGCAAATGACCACGTTTAAACCGAGAGGGTAGTTTATATAGACCATACAGGATTCAGTGCTTAATTATCTCTTAAAGTTTACATATGTTACTTTGCAGACTCAGCAAGCCTGTGTTATTTCACTTTTTATGACCATGATACATTAGAGGAACCTCCTGAATAGATTGTAAATACAACATATCAGATAGTTGACAAAGTGTCAATTGGAATTACAACCCAGGATCTCTGTCTCCAACTTTTGCCATAACTCTTGAAGCTAGGAAGGCTCAAGATAAGGCAAAAGTCATATAATTCAAGATAATGTCTAGGGCCAAGGCTTCCATCCTGGTAATTAGCTTACATTCCTTGGAAATGTCTTAGGGGCCCAGGACACTCTTATGCAGACTGGGGTTTGCAGTTAGTGGCTGGGGGCAGGGTTTTTCTAGCAATAGCTGGCTACTCAGGTATCACACATCATGGCTGGAGGCTACTTCCAAGACCGAGAGATGAGGCTCAGGTCCCACCTCGGATCCATTTTGATCCCGTGACCTTAGCGAGGTTGCTTAGCCACTGGCTTTCCTCAAAGACCGAGTTACAGAGAAGGGCTAAGTGGCAGGCTGGAGGGAGCTTCTGCATGGAGGACTTCCCTAGTGAACCCCTGAAATCCCAGCCTCAGGCCCTGGTCCTTGTAAAATAACATGTAAGCAGTAAGAACAAGTGGCTTACTTCCACAAGAAGGCAGCTCTGCCCTCCGGCTCTTCCTCCCCTTGATTGTGGGGATGTTCTTCAAGGATCCCCAATGTTATTGACAGGGAGGAAAAGAGGAGGGGAAGACTGAGGAGGAAGAAGCAGGAGCATCCCCTCCCAAGTCCAAAATCCAGTGGAGGGACTGCTGTAAGGGGGAGGTGCGCGCACACACACACACACACACACACACACACCCTGTGTGTTTGGGGGTGCAGTAAATGGGATGGAATTCCCCAGAAGTAACCCCTCAGACAGGGCCTGACTGCTAAGGTCCACAAGGTCAGGAAGAGTTGAACAGGACAGAATTGACCAATAACCCTACAAATCAATGTGGAGTTAAAAAGAGACACCTCTTGGAACCATTACCTCATGCTCCCTGAGAGACTCTTTCTATAAGATGCTCACTGGGCAGGTGAGCCAGCCTACCCGGAGCAGCAGGGGGCCCTGAGGGAGAGGCCAGAGGCAGCATGTGCCAGGCAGGTTAGCCCCCCAGCCGCACCATGACTCCCATCTGCTCTGGGAGCCTAATAGAGACCTGAGCCTTGGGAAGGGCCAGGCTTCCAGCCCAGGGTCCTCAGAATCCTCCTGGGAAGCTGCCACCGTGGGGATGGAGCCTGGGGCTCATGGCTCCTGCAGGGGCTGCAGCCACCGCTACCAAAGACCCAGGAGGGGAAGTTCCAGCCACTGGAGTCCTTGACCGAGTTGTCAGATGGCTCAGTGTCAGACACCGAGAAGACTTCATTGGCTGACCCTCGGTCTGACTCCCAGCTGAAACCTTCTATCCGCATGGCCTCTCCATTAGAAGGGAGCTCCTTGAAAGCAAGGAGCCTCTGACTTTTCTGCTTGTACCCTGGTGCTTTGCATACAATAAATGCATGATAAATTCTTGTTTTCATTTGTTCATTCAAAGGAAGGGACTGTGAGAATTGGGTGTGCAGACAAGGCTTCAGAAGAGCCTCGAGCGTCACCCCGCCCCCCACAGCAGAGGCCCTCCCCTCCACCTCTTCCGAAGTGAGAAGAAGGGCTGTTCTCCAGGATCTTACTCTTCTCCACTTCTCTTCCTTTCAAAACCCCTGGGTGCTGATGTGGTTTAGGGGTGTAGGGACCAAAAATACTGGGATACAGGGCAGAGTTGTCTAGAAAGAATTCACAGACTCAAGCAGTCTTCCAATCAGGTGGCAAAAGTTTATTATAATGCTAATAAAGGTGGCAGAGATGCTAAAGCTTATATATAAAAGACACTGTGAATTGTGTGGCAGTATGCTAATTAGATGGGTTAGGTGGGAAGGAACAAACAGTTTCTGTACCTTGGGCACAGGTGTCATTCACTGCTGGCTTGGTGGGAGGTGGCTTCTAAGGGGTCTGTAAGCCTATGTCGTAACAAGATAACCTTGGGAGTTGATATCTATGGCTTGACATCTGGATTGCATACGGTAACTGTGGGAATCAGTAATTGGTATGTGATAGTTCTGATGGTACAAGATGGTCCTGTTTATGCAAGGAAAATTCTGCAGAGGTCAGCTTGTTCCTGCAGTAGGGAGAGGTTGTTTGCCTCACTGGGGCCCCCTCAGGAGTTATTGCCAGAGATAGGGTCTTTGGGCTGGGGAGAGAGACGGTCCAAGCACCTGGACGGTGCCACTCTCCATCTTCATCTCCTTTATAAACTCCAGCATCTGATGAAGAGAGTTGGCCCCTCTTCTTGCCAGTGTCGAGGCTCGGACATCTGCCCATGGCCATCCTGTCTGGCAGATCGCCCCCAGTCATCCTCTATATTGGCTTCCATTTCTCCCCAAGGACTAGCTGCTTCCCTGCTCTTGACGTTAGATGCTACCATCCCCTCAAGCCAGCGTCTGTATGGTGTCTCCTGTGGTTCTCGTGGTCCAACTTCTAGGAGAAGTGGCCACCCTTGTCACCTTTACTCTGTCCCTTCTGACTCATTTCTTAACCCTGTACAGTCTGGCTTCTGACCTCATTTTTTAACCACCCTCTCCAAGGTTACCAGTGATCTCTTAATCACCAAAGCAGATGGCCTTTTTCTCAGTCTCCATCCTTCTTGACCTCTCTGAAATGTTTGACTTTCTCCTCTCAGGTCCTGCTCTTTCCTGGTTCTCCTCCCACCTGGCTGCCTCATACTTCCCAGCCAAGTTACCATTCCTATCCTGTCCCCTTCCCTTGGTTATTCTCCCTGGGCTCGGTCCTGAGTCCTCTTCTCTTCTCTCTACACAAGCCCTCTCTTGGTGATTCTGTTACCATCCCTCAGCTGAGGATGACCAAATCCAAACTTCTGTCTAGACTGTTCTCTGGGTTCTAGTACCCCCAAACATCTCAAATTCACCATGTCACAAACAGAACTCATTATCTCTCCTCCCCAACCAGATCCTCTTCTGGATTTCTCTCTTACTGTCAAAGATCAAGGGTCCTTCCCTCCTGGGAGTCTCCCAGGAGGCTCAGCTTCATTCTTCCCTCCTCACTGGCTCTCCTTGATGTGTTGAGGCAGTAGCTGAATGGTGGCCATTCCTACCTCCATAACATGCTCCATTCAGGCTCTTCTCTCCAAGTGCCATACAAGTGTTATCTCATTTAATCCTCACAACGATTCAGGGAGATGCAGTTATTACCCCTTTTTACAGACGAGGAAACTGAGGCAAACAGGGATAAGTGACTTTCTCAGGGTCCCAGAGCAAGGAACCGTCTGAGGCTGAATTTGAACTCAGCCACCATCTTAGCTCAGGCTACTGCCTTTCCCCTGGACTATTATAACAGCTCCCTTGCTGGTCCTTCTGCATAATCTCTTCCCTCCCCACCGTATCCTCTCCATAGCTGCTAAAGGAACTTGCCTGAAGGTCAGATCCCCTGTTAGTAAACTCCGGGGGCTCCTCATTACCTCTAGGCTCAGATAAAACTTCCCACTTAGATAGACCATGAGTCTCCACACCTGGGTCCTAACTGACCTCCCCAACCTTACTACGCATTCATCTCCCTTCTCTAATTTGAGCTGCTTGCTGCCCCTCCCCTTCTCTCTGTCCTCCCCAGATGATCTTCTATCCTGGGCTTCACCACAGAATCTCCAGTTTCCTTCAAAGTTAATCTCAGGATTCACCCTCCACCCGAGGGCTTTTCAATTCCCCACCTCCTCCCCCAGCTGCTGGGGTCACCGCTTTAAATGACCACATATTTACTTCATCTCTCTTCTATTTCTGTGTCCCTGTGTCCACGTTGTCTCCCCCAGCTGGATGTAAGCTCCTTGAGGGCAAGGACTGTTTCCCTTTGTCCAGGTAGAGCCACCCCCTAAGCACAGGTAAGTGCTCTCTCACCGGCTCATTTACCCTGGGTTTCCACTCCCTCTTAGCCATTTCTGTTCCACCCTTCCCCAGCCAAAGCTTCTTACCCGTAGAAGAGAAAGCAGGAGTCAAGGAAGGGTCAAGGGGTCAGAACTTCCTTTCCATGTTCTTCTGTGGAAGCAGCTCCTCCATCCCAGCAGCCCTCTCCTTTCCCCAGATGTCGGCTGGGCAGGTGAATGCTAATCAGGAGCCAACCTCCCCAGGTACTCTTCCAGCCTCCACCACTCACTGGCTGGGCGCCTGAGGCAAGTCACTGGCCCTTGAGCTCGCTGTTTACAGGGTCCATGCTACTGGCCTAGACAGACTTCAGACTGGCTCAAATCGTGTAATGCCTATAAAGCGATCGATGAATCCTAAATGTCTAATGCGCTATTGAAACATCATTACTCGTCTACCAAGGAGCTAGTATGATGATTATTAATGGTGGTAGAGGCAGGTGCCTAACCCTAAGCCTAATTCCATTTGAAGCCCCTAGCCATCCACCCCAGGCTAAGCCCTGGACGGTCAGCACCGGCTTACAGCCACAGTTCCTGAGCGCATTTAGGGTTAGAAAGGGCACATTTAGTCAAAGCCGAGGTCTTCATTTAATGAAACACCATGGTGAATCCAGTGACAGGGAATGTTTTCCCATAACCACCGGGGGCAGACACACATGTGTGCCCAAGAAAGCTCATGGAGGGGCCCACATGGAGAGAGCGGGGAGAGGGGGTGGGGCGGGGGAACACCAGGCGCGGCAGCTCAGTCTCAATGGTGAGGCTATGGGCCCTGGTAATGTCATAGCTGCCTACAGACAGCTCTCTGCTGCCATCTGCTGGGCCTCGCTTAGTCACCCCTTCTGGTTATCGCCTGTTCTTGGCAACCGTTTTACCGGGCGGGGAGGAGGAGTAAGCTTTTCTAGAAAAAGTTGGGTTTGTATGTGGTGTGTGTGTGTGTGTGTGTGTGTGTGTGTGCGTGTGTGTGCTGGAGCCAGCTCTGGAACCAATTGTTAAATTTCCAGTGTGAACATAAACCTACAGAGGTTCCAGTTAGGGCTTAATTTATTGTTTGGTTGATTGTCTAGGCTGAAGAAAGTGATGGAGATACTGAGAATACAGATAAAACTGAAAAGAACGTCTTGTGTACATTTTTTCTTGAAGAGCTGCTTGTTTAGCACTTGCCGGCATAACCCTGGACTCCAGGTTCTTTCCTCTTTTAAATAAATTTTTATTGGTTTCTTATGTTTTTATTTCACCCGCAGTCTGTCATGGGTCCCTCTTCCTGACTCTCTCAGAGAGCCATTCCATAAAACAGATTTTTCAGGGAAAAAAAAAAACAGGAAGAGAAAAAGCAATGAGCCAAAGCACTCAACACTCATCATATCCTACAGGTGTGGCCCCTCGGCTCCCCAGAATAGTGGGGGGGGGAGGGGTGTGCTTCTCACCTCCCTTCCTTGGGACCAAGCTTGTTTTGAGTCACCCTGCAACCTTTCTTTGGTTGTTTTGTGATTGTTGTGGTCACTTGTTTATTGTGTCCTTGGCTGTTCTTACTTCATTTTGCATCTGTTCATGGAAGTCTTTACACGCCTTTTTCCATTGTTTCTATTCTATTCTTTTGGTGTCAGTCGGTCAGTCAGTCAAACATTAATAATAAACACCTGCTGTGTGCCAGGCACTGTGCTAAGTGCTGGAAATACAAAGAAGACAAAAGCCAGTCCTTGCCCCTGGGGAGCTCCCACTCTAATGGGGAAGACAACAAGCAGAGAGCCATACTGGAACGCTATCTACAGGACCCACAGGAAAGATCAGTGGAGAAAAGGCACCAGACTTCAGGAGTGGAAGGAGCGATTTCAGCCTCCCTCATTCTGGCCAGCTCCTAGCCTCTTCATTCCCTTATGCCTCCTTGGCTCCCTGTTCTCCAGACCCCAAGAGCACATTGCCTTGACTTCCTTTACAAGGGGAAAGAAAACGCACACGTTCAGAAATAATGTAGCAGGTAATGAGATTGGTTATGGAACAGTGCTCTGGCCTTGCTGTCCCAGAGCCATTGTGGCCGCCTCCGTCCCTCAGGGCTGTCTCCACTCTCATTGCTCTTCCCACTGGACTGCTCTCCCAGAGATGCGGTGATGGTTGGTTACTGGAAATCCATCACCATGTTCCCTGGGCTTCCTAGGCAACGAATCAAACATAGAAACAGCCTCAGCAAAGCTCTGGTGCAAGATTTCCTGGAACTTTCTGCAAACCCATTCTGGTTTCCATGGAGATGATCATGGCCTGGGAGGAAAAGAGGAAGAGACAGAGAATAATGGAGCAGTAGAAAGAAGACGTGGAAAAGCTTGGTAGAAGGAAGACCCCAATGCCTCCTGCTCTCAGCCAAGGAGGGTAGGGTGGGCTCCCAGGTCACAGCGTGAAACCCTGGGTACGGTTGAGAGAAAGGCCAAAATGGAGAACAGGGAAAATTCTTAGAAACGTAAGGAAAAAAGACAATTGTGATTGTTTACATTCTGCATTTCTTTCACAATATAATAATTAAAACAATGATAACTGACATTTATCCGACATTTTAAAGTAAGGACATGAAACTGAATCTACTTCCCAGATGAATCCATGTGGAAGAGCCCATTGAGAGGTAGTCAGAAAGCCAGGAATACCCAGATGCAAATCCCACCTCAGGCATATTGTAGCAACTCTCTAAGACCAGGGGGTGCCAGCCTGCCTTGGTAGAGGGAACGTCCTGGTTAAGAGCTCTTAGACCAATGAAGCCTCAGATCTGGCCTCACCTTTATCCAGCCATCCAAAAACCAAGCATGTTTGTCCAGCCTTCATCTAGGATCCCAAAGGAAGCTTGGAGAGCTCAGCAAAGAAGGAAATGAAGCCCTGAAGCCAAGGGGCTACAGAAGTAACCAAGACCAAAAGAAAACAGCCAATTGGGAAATGCCCTTGCTGTGCATCCAGAGTCAGGGGCTGAAGCTGAGAGATAGATGGAACCTTGGGGGCTTCTAAGGACCTGAGGTCAACTTTGAAGGCCACACCCAGCCACCACTGGGAAAACTGCTCAAGGCGATGAGCTAACAATTTTACAAGAGGGTAGGGGGAAGTGGGGGACCCAGTGTTTTCCTAGGCACTCAGCTAGACTGTGGAGATGCCTAGACAAAAATAAAGCAGTGTTTGCAGTTCAGAAACTTCCTTTTAAGAGGGCAGGGACCTAAGCTATAGATAAGGAAAAACAGAATACCTAAGGAAGAATTTGGAGAGTGACGGAGCTCATGATGTCATAAACAATTTTTTAAAATGTTGAAGTTCACTAATGATCAGAGAAATGTCAACTTTGAAGTTTCATGTCCCAGTCACCAATGTTGCAAAAATAATTCAAAGTGACCCCACTCGATTCTGGCGGGGCCTATAGAAAAGGCTGTCTGGGTATGCAAATGCGTACCCATGGCTGGTGGTGCCATCAGTCTGGGGAATCTCTGGTCCTGTACACAGTGTGAGCCACAGAAAACAGTCACCCTCTATGATCCAACAATCACATGAATGGAAAGATGCTCTGAGTGCCATCATAAATGGAGGGATATACTTTGTGGAAAACTAATATTATGTTTAATTGCAAAGACCTGAAAGAACCCTTGATGTTCAGCAGTTGGTGAGTGGCTGTGTAACTGAAAATTGTTTTTACTGTGTATTAAAATTTTAAACATGATGAAAATAAATAACCTTAGAAATCTATTAAATGGAATCAGAAACACATTTCCCACCTGGCTGTACTTGTCCGGTTGGGCTTCTCCATCCAGTCCCCAGGAGCCTCATCACATCAGCCTTGGCACTCATGTGTCATCAGTCCCTTCTGACCCTGGGATCCACTGGAAGGCAGAGTGGAGAGCTCAGCCTCCCCCACCACTTTGAGGCTTCCTTGTGTATGCTGTCTTCTCCTATTAGATTGTAAGTGTCTTGAGGGTAGGAACTGTCTTTCTTTTTCATATTTGTATACCCAGAGCTTAGCAGTGTCTGGCACATAGCAGAGGCTTAATAAATATTTATTGGCAGACTGACTGGTTATGGCCATATGAAAGGAAAATTGCTCATTTGAATAAAGGAATGAACAAAGAAAAGGGAAAGGAAGGGGATACATTTGGGAATGACTAATACACTTTCATGGACATATCGAATACAGAAATTGGTTCTAAGTGTGTTTAAGTTTTTTGTTTTCCTGTTAAAAGATACATGCACAAAATGTTTAAAATGGGACACCTTTCAGTTGGTTACTCGGTGTCCTGTCCCTTCCATCCCCTTTCCCTTGTCTTCAAAGGTTTCCTTTCCAGTCTTTGCTCTTCAAAGCCAAACTGATCTGCTCGATCCCAGCAGGAAAATTTTGTCTCGAGACTTTGCCTTCCCAGTGCCCAGTGCTTTGCTTTCTTTGGCTAAATAAGCGGTGCTTCTGAAAGACACCTTCTGGCTCAGGCTGCTGTAAACTGAGCCTCACCAGGATGAAGGAAGGAACAGGAAAGGACACGGGATGGCTGGCATCCCAATAGCCCACAGCCATGTTTGACCCATCACCTCACCAAAGTCAACAGAAGTCCAAGGAAACGAGCGGAGTGGGGGCAGTCTTCTCAGGGCTCAGACATTGACCACCACTTCCCCAGGACGGGCCAAGGTCCTGGTCTTTCCTTGCAGTGAGGCCCATCCTGCTCTCAAGGCAGAGATGAATTACTTTGTATATTTGCAATATGCAGCCTTGGCTTTCCAGGTGATCCATTGGGATAATGGTGAAAAGGACTTTGCCTGCTATGGCTAAGTTAGCAATTGTAGTGGTGTGGGGACACCACAGATAAAAGGGTAGGAAGAGACAGACAGAACCGGCCCCTGAGGCTGCCAGAGGCTACCTCCTGGATATGGGGCCCAGGCGCCTGAAGCTGTGGCTGCTGCGGAGTCGTGGCCGCTGAGCTGGGCTGCTCTGGACCCCTCTGCACTCACTGGGCATCTCTGCTTGTGGCTGAATACTCCCACACTTCTTCGACAGACCTTTTGAGAGCCTGGGAAAGCCTGGGTGCTCCTTCTCATAACCACGATTTTACATGAATAAAATATATAGGATCATGAAAGAAACCAAAACTATTATAATAAAGAGATCGTTTTTTCATCCAAATTCACAGACTCCCTGAAATGGACCCTAGATTCAGAACTCTGGCCTTTGAGGGTTGTCATGAGTCGCTTGGGTCAAAACATTGGATCATCTGGTGGCCACACATCTGAGCATGATTGTCTTTGAAGATGGTGTGCCTGGTCCTCAGAGAACAGCCACCCCAGCCATCACTGGGAGCCTACTAGAGGCTGGTGCCCTGCCCACTCTCCTGGTATAGCCTTATCTCCATGCTGCAGTAAGACACCAGAGGAAAACTGTGGTGGAAGGCTACCCAAGGCTGGATTAATAAAAGCAGAGCCAGGAGTGGCCATCTGCACTCCCTGACTCATTCCCTCCCCTCCCACTCACCTTCACCCCACCCCAACCCCCACCTTGATTAAAAACTCATCTCCCAAGGTTAGTGATTACCTCACCACCTAAATACAGCAGCCTCTTTTCTGTTCTAGGTCCACATTGACCCTTGGTGCTGTTTTGGACACTATCAACTGGCCCTTTCCCATGGATGGTCCTCTCTTGGTTCCCATGTTCCTGCTCTGACTTGGTTCTCATGTGGCTTGAATTCCTTCTGTTCGGTGTCTTGGACTGGATCATGGCCCATCTCCTGGTCCCTTGGTGCAGATGTCCCTCCAGCTCTGTCCTGACCCCACTTCTCTTCTTCCTCTCTGTCTTTCTCTCATCTCTGTCTGTCTGTATCTCTCTCATCTCTGTCTCTCTCTTGTCTCTTTTTTATACATCCTTTTCCTATTTTTTGGTCTCTTTCTTGTGTCTCTGTCTGTGTCTCTCTCTCCCTTGTTTCTGTCTCTTTGTCTCTTGTTTCTGTTTCTTTATCTGTCTCTCATCTCTGTCTCTGTCTTGTCTCTGTCTGTCTCTTGTCTCTGTCTCTTTGTCTCTCTCTTGTCTCTTTGTATCTCTCTTGTCTCTGTCTGTCTTTCTTGTCTCTGTCTCTTTGCCTCTTTCTGGTCTCTGTCTCTATCTCCCTCTATCTCTCTTTCTGTCTGATTGAAGAGAGTCTGACAGGGGTCTCTGCACACGGGGCTGCAGTTTATCCGAAGTCAGTACCCACAGAGCTGTCCCACCTTCTGGCCATTGGCCCCAGTGCCTTCTTCCCCCTTTCTACTTGTCTTCTACTTCCTTCCTATCTGGCCTCAGGCCTCACCACTCTACTGAGCTTGCTCTCTCAAAGGACGCACAAAGTGAGAAATTGCTGAGAAAAGCTTCTAGAAATGCTGGAGTCTCCCCCTGTAAGCAAGCTCTGGAAAGACTTGGCTTGTCTGTGGTTGCTGGGCTCTTCCCAGGGACCCTGATGTCTTCAGGAGCAGAGCCTGGGTTTCAAGGGTAGTGGCTGAATGCTCAGCATGGAAAGGGTTAAGCTTGGGGTTGGGAATGCTCCCTGGTACCTGGCACAGGGCTCTGTTTGCTTGTCCATGAGTACTGGGGAGAGGGAGGCAGAAGTTCCTGCTTGCCTGCCTCTCAAGGAACAATTGTGGACAAATGGGAGAGTGGGGGAGGCAGGGAGGAGTGCCCAGAGAGGCAGGATTCCAGTTTGGGATTTATTTCCTCAAAGTCCTCAAATCTGCTGAAGCTGGTCTTCTGGCCATCTGGGGGAATGGGATGAAGTCAGAGGCTGCATGGGCTCCCAGCCCTGCTGTCTCACACTCCTTGATTACAAGCCTAGCCTCAACCCACCCAGGCAGACCCTGGACATGGGAAAGAGCTCCTGTTTCTATAGTGGGCCAAAGAACGGGTCTGAGAAGGGAGAGACTGGTAGTCATGAGTCCAAATAGGAGGGTCCTGGAATGATCCAGGCCTGAGGCTGTGAGCCTGGACTAGGCAGGGGACCCTATGATCCCAGAGAAGGGAGTGATTCTGAGAGATGAGGAGGCCCAAGCAGATGGCTGGGTCAGACAGGCAAGGCACTGAGGGCAGCCCTGAGGCTCGGGACACCATGCTGCCCCTTCATGAATATGGTCCTCAGATGGACTGGCAGGCCTCTGTATGAGGCTGCCTCTAACAAGTGGCTTACTCACCTCCTGAGTTCCCTTAATAATCCTCGTGTTTTCCTCAGGGCATTTTCCTGTGTTGGATGCACCTGCCATCATTGCCAAGCAGAATAATCCCAAGATGACCCAAGGCCCTGCCAGCCACATGATCATAAGTGAGATGATGGCACTTTGCGCCCATAGACCATGGCCCTCTCAGAGCCCTGGTTAGAGCCATTTTCAGGTAGGTGGGGCCCTGCCCTAGGCAGAATGGCACACACTTGTGCCTTCTGGAAAGTTCACCAGCTACACCCCAGGCCAGCAGTTCCCACTTTTCCATTCTCTGGACTCTTGGAAGGGACAAGTCAGTCTCCCGTCTGGAGTCTTGGCCTCAGTTCTGGCTGCCGCATTTAGGGAGAATCTTGAAAAACTGGAGAGTGAACCTGGCTGCGGAGGGAGGGAGACTGGAGCCCTGGTCACCTGAGCATCAGCCGGAGGTCCTGGGGACGTTTAAGGAAAGTAAAGGGAAAGGAATAAACACTTATGTGGCACCCATGTGCCAGCCACTGCGAAGTGCTTTACGGATCCTCTCATTCAGCCATCATGCCTGGAGAGTAGGCCCTCTGGGTGTGGGCAGCACTCAGGGAGTGTTTGGGACCGAATGGAATCCACTCTCTCTGCTCCCCAACATAGTGCCCAACCCCCACCCCAGACACTGCTTACAGAGCCCCTGGCCTGGCTTTTCTGCCTGCCCCCTCCTCACCAATCCTCATTGTTCCCAAGGCTGACCTTCTCTTGGGACCTGCTCTTTGTCCCCATGACTGGCTCTCATCTGGAAAGGGTGGCTCAGGCCAGGACCTCTTCCTCCTGAGAGGGTTGCCACCAGAAGGCAACAGACTGCTCAAGCTTTGGGGGGATGTTCTTCAGTAAAGAATATGGTGCCTTTGGATCTCCTTTCCTGTACTTGTCAATGCTGGGACATTCACCGGGAGTAACAAGGGTGCTGGCCAGAGTGGCCCTGGGACCTTCCCCCTCACAGGTGAGCTCTGCTATTCACAGAAGGCCAAAGGCACAGTCACAGACAGAGGAGAGGAGCCCCTGAGGCTTCCCTGAGAGAGAAGCAGCCATGCTTGTCCTGTGGCTCCCCTGGAAGTCCTTGAGAACCCAGGGAGAGGGCAAGGGGGCTCCCCATCTTGGGGTCACTGCCCACAGAACCTGAGGTCCTCAGGAGGGAAGGGAGCCAGCATCTGCCTTGGGATCTCAGTTTTCTAGTGCCTCAGGCTGGGGCTGTGAGCCTCTGGACGCCCTGGACATGGGCATTGTCCTCTCATCTTTACCAGGTTATTAGCTGGTGCCTCTGCTGGGTCAGGACCCCATGAGGGTTAGCCATCTGGAGGGCAGTTTGTCCAGGTAGGGGCTTAAATGCTGCTTCAACAATCTGGCTAGCAGCTGCTGTGGGGGTGTAAAACCAACAACAACCAGCTCACAGAACGCTGCAAAAGCCCAGGTTCTTTTGATCTGCTTCACTAAGGAAAGCAATGTTAAGGGGTTAACAGGCTTACTTTAATTCAGCATACAAATACCATTCACTTAGTTCAGGGGAAAAAGCTAGCACCCTGAACTTTGGAGCAAATACAAACAAATTACAAACAGACCAAATACAATTTATAGTCACCAACATCTAAGTTCAGCCCGGGAGCTCATAACAAGGGCTGGCCCAGAGTCACGTGCGCCACCACAGCTATGGGTAAGAGCTCCAAAAAATAGAAAGCCAACCCCCGGTTTTCTATCTTTTTCAGGGTCAAGGGTGAGTCACACATACGACTCACCCACATGACCTAAAATCATCACGAAGAGGCAAGTTACACCGATGTGGTCTAAAAGCGTCTGATGTCACAAACATGTCGCTCAAACCCATGTAAACTAGGCTTTCCCTTGAGGCAAGGAGGTCACCAAGGACTCCTAATTTAATCAAGGAAATAAAGGCCAAACTCTTCAAGGGCACTTGGTTGAACCAAGTGCTGAGAGCCCATTTTGATTGCCAATACACTCCACCCCTGTTCAAGGATACATGACTTTACATAATCTAAATAGCCATGTATCCTTGAACAAATAGAGTCATTATACATTGTGATCCAATCACTACAGGAAACTAAAACATATCATTCACAACAAAGCAAAACATCCTTCAGTGCCATTCCCAAATACTTGTTTACAATTCATATGTCCACCCCTAGGTCAAAGCAAGTTAATCTCTTTAGCTCATATTCATAAAGTACTTCTTGAGCATGACACTGCCGTTGCAAGCTTTTTCCTAGTACCCTCAGGCATGGGCAGGCTTTAGTTAGTAAAGTCCTAAAGCAAGCAAACAAACAGAGTTCTCTTGGGGATGTCTCCTTCTCCCCAAACTGCCATTGCAGGCTTCCACTTGGCACCCAAAGTCCCAATTTCAAAGAAAGAGTCCAAACAAAGTTCTTTTGGTGGTCTGTTCTCCCTGTGCTGTTCCAGTTCCCCTTCCAAGTCCTGAGGGACAGCTGGGGAATAAAGCCAACAGGGTGGGGTCCCTGGGGGTCCAAGGTACTTCCCCACCCCACCATAAACAAATCTACCCCTCCTTCCTGGGTCCCAAACAGGCCCAGGGGAAGGTTGAAAAAAGGCACACATCTCCTAGCTGCAAAGTTTCCATCTTGCCCCAGAGCTGAATTCCAAGTTCCTGGGTTCCAACTCAGCTGGCCTCTCCTGGCTTCTGTTGGAATGTAGGTGATTCTCCACTGTATCGCTCTTCTCACCAAAGTCAGCTCCAAGGCAGCTCAGTGCTTTCAGCTTTCCAGTTCCCATGCAAGCAGTCCTCCACTCCATCTGGGTTAATATGCAGGCAGCCACTGTCAGCTTTTTCTCTCTCCTCACCAGCTGCTCCCACCAAATCTGCATGAAGGCTGTTCTCTGCTTTTTCTCTCAAGTCTCTATGAAGGCAGTTCTTTGCTTCTCTTTTAAAACTTTGAATACAATATAGTCTCAAAACATTCACCCTTTCAGCACAGTCCTCTGGAGCCAGGCTTATCAGCTCAAGCCCTGGCTCTGGCCATCCAACCCTCCCTACCTGGCTCCATCTGGTGTCGGGTTTCCTCACCTGCATTTTGAGTTGCTTTGCTTGGCCAAGGAGGCTCTCTCCTTCAGGACCTATTAGTTGGACCCTAGTCACAGGCCTAGCTTGGCAAGGATTTGGCCTGCTCAGGCTCAAACCCAAAACAATCCCCTTCCTTTACTCCCCAGACCTCTGGGCTCACACATGGGCTCAGCAGCTCCCTGCCCACCTGGCCAGGACTCTTGCCTTGCTGGCACCTGAGTATTCGGGGCTGGCCAATCTGCAGGAGAGTTCTTAGCCTCAGGTGAGAACCAAAGAGCCCCAGAAGTGGGGGGAGGTGTTCTGTAAAACTTGGATTCAACCGAAGGGTGGCACTTGAGGACCTAGAGGGCCACATGTAGCCTCGACACCACTGCCTAGGGGATCTGATCAGGTGCAATCCAACTTCTGATCATTACTGGGGAGGAGGAGGAGGACCCCAGGCTCTCTATCCCAGGCCTCACCCTTTGCCACCCCCCCCCATATCAGTTCTACAATGAACACACAGAGCAATTTGTTTGAGTGCCCTAGGGGAGCAGATAGAGCAGTTTTAGAGGCAAAGGTTGGCATGATGTAATAGTGAAAGATATTGAATGCCCTGTCTAGGAAGATAGCTCCCCATCACTGGCGGTGTTCAAGCCAAGGCTGGCTGAGCACTCCTTAGGCAGAGGGTGGTTCTGGCTGATGGACAGGCTGGACTGCAGGCTGCTGAGACCCCCTCCAAGTCTCAGCTTCTATACTTCTGGGAGCAGTCTCCCTTCCTACTCTCATGCTTGCCCAAGCTCAGCTTTTCCTGGTGTGATTCAGTAATTCAGGGGCCAGGTGTGATGCAGGGGCGACCCTCCAAGCCTCTCAGATCATCTTCTCTAGGGAGTGAATGAACCGGCTGTGCTCCTGGTGATCCATGAGGCAGGGTCGCCCCCTCGTGGCATCAGCTGGAAGGAAGCCCGAGCCCAGCCCTGGGTTTCATAGCCCTGCTGGGGTCTCCAAGTTACAAAGGTGCCAGAATGAAAAGACCAAGGGCATTTCCATTGAAAGAACTTCCTCGGGAACAGTGCTGGGGCAGGGGTGGGGTGGGGGGACCTGGAGGGCTGTCCAGACTGCCAGCACAAGCCAACTGCAATCTAGTGTACAAGAGACAGAGACAGAAAGACAGAGATGGAGAGAAAGTGACAGAGAGACAAGAGTTGGGGGGGGCGGAGAAAGAGAGAGAGAGAGACAGAGAAAGACATATACAAGGAGTAGAGACATAAAGACAGAGATAAATATAGAGAAAACGAGACTTAGAGAGAAAGAGACAGAGAAACAGAGTTAGAAAGACAGAGACAGACAGAGAGAGTAGAGACATAGAGACAGTCATAGAGACCAGGCACCAGCTCCTGGTGCGATTTTCCAAGTACAGAAGCTGGGGAGCTTCGGGGGCCGTGCCCCCACGACCCTCCCAGGCAGTCTAGGGCTTCCCCAGCCACAGAGCTCTGGCCAAGCTCAGCTCCCAGACCAGTGGGCAGTGGCTTGCAGGCTGAAGGGGCCTGAGCACCCCTGTCTGACCACTGCAGTTCTCTTCAAGGCTCTGGCAGAGCTGAGCATTCTGGGGCAGTCACTTCCAAGACTTTCCTATGAGACAAGAGCTCTTGTGAGCCTTGTAACAACCCTGTGAGGGAAGACCCTCAGGTCTCAGCTTCTTCATCTGTAAGTAAGATGGGACAGCTTGTAAGGGTAAGAGACAGAACTTCAGTCAGGTCTTCCTGACCCCTCTCCTTGCCAGGAGACTCTTCGTGAACAAAATTTGAACAATGGTATTCATGTATTTTGTTTTAAATATCAGGTGCCCCCATGATGGCTTTCCTCCCATCTGGCACTGAAGGGTTTTTTAAGGCAGCAGCTGTCCTTTGCCCTAGAATGGGGCTCTGTGGGCATACTGCAGAGGCACCTGGGTGTGGGGTAGGGAACCTTCTCCCTGGCCTCGTGTACAACATCACACTGCCCAGGCAGCAGAAAGGGGGCAGGGCACTGCATCTGAGAACAGGAAGGGCTCTGGGCTCTCAGACAGTGCCCAGACATGATGCCAGAGAGGGATGGGCAAAGGAAGGTCCCTCCCTCCCTTCCTCTCCCAAGATCAGAACTCTCTCTCCCAGGTGTCAAACTTCTAGACCAGGGGAGGGAGCTAGCAGCCTGTGCCTGGCTGCCTTTGCCTGCCTCTCACAGTCCTCCCTCTTAGGAGGCCAGAGGATGAACTGGCAACTGGGAGTGTGGGTACCAAAAAGCTGGGGTGATGGACAGCAGCAGTGGTTAGCGGATCATTCTGTAGTAATGATAACAGCGACTGTGACTATAGTAACAAACAGAGTAGGAATTCATTTCCCATCATTGGCTCTGCTGGGTGTTCACTCCACAAACCTCCCGTTCCTGAGCCTGGCCCCTGCCTCGAGGGCAGGAACTTTCTTTTTCTAATTTCTATCTCGGGGGCTTAGCCAGAGCCCTGCAACAAAGTAGGAGCTTAACACCTGTTTGCTGACTGACTTAATGACTAATGTGCCCTACATTTATTTTGTATTTGGTATTTTTTAACCCCTGGTCAGGTACTGGTCTGAAAGTTTGAATTTCTCTTAATACCTGGACTAGTGTATTCCAATGAGGCATCCCTAGCCGGAACCTTGGGTCATGCCCATTTCGTGGGTAGGTAAACACTGCTCTAGAAAGGCTGAGCTCTATCTAGAGACCATGAATTCATTCATGTTTGGTTCTACTGCTTCCATCACTTACACGGTTTGCCCAAAATCAGCCCTGAGCTGACTGTGCCGGCGATGCACTCGAGGCCTTTCTAAGTCCTGCTTGGATGAGCCCCTAGGACCTCGTGAAAGACCCCGTGCATCTAGGTCACTGGCCGCTGAAGGGAAAGGCAGGAATCCACCTGTGGTCGGTGGAACTCAGGGATGCCCTTTACACTGCCCTGGGAGAAACAAGAATTTTTAAAAGAAAATAATTTCAGGGATAAGAGAAATGCCCTCAGTCCAGCTGTCTGCCTGCTTCTCTGTGTGAGATGAAGACACAAGGGGAGATCCGCATTTTGTGCAGGACAGAATGGTCTCTGAGAGGGGCGATAGCTTAAGAGAGGGGGACTAGGTCATTTGTAAGGTCCCTTTCAGGTGTGAGGGATGTCTGGTACCTTTTGGAACTTCATCTGCAAAATGAGAGCCACCATACCTCGAGAACTCCCGCCAAGGGCTGCTTGTGAGGCTCCAATGAGATCGCTCAGCTTTGCTCTATGTAAAGGCCAGCAATTCTTATTCTTGGCGCTTCCTGGGAGGCTGCAGTCACCTCTCCCAAGTTACATCTCAGGGTTGCCGTACCCACTTCTGCATCGAAAGACTGGCTCTAGGGTTATCCCATCCTAACGGCACCCGCAAGTCGCGGGAGATCCATGGAGGGGCACTGGGTGGGCCTGAGCAGGCTGTAGCAAATGGGTCATTCCATAAACATTTATTAAGGGCCTCCTGTGCCAAGCACTGGGCTGAGCCCAGTCCCTGCCCTCCAGACGCTTACTGTGCCATGGTGGAGACAATGGGTAAACAGCTGCATGCAAAGTGAGCTCTGGGCAGGATAAAGAGGTGAAGGCTCTGGAACTAAGAGGGATTGGGGAAGGCTTCCTGTGCAAGGTGGGGTTTTAGTTGGGACAAAGCCAGAGAAGTCTTTAGGCAGGGCTGGGGAGAGCTCCAAGTATGAAGGGCAGCCAGAGAGAATGCCTGGTGGAACAGCCAGGAGACTAGGGACACTGGATTGAAGATGTATGGGGAGGGGGGAGAAGCCCGGAAAGATGGGAGGGGGAGGGTTACGGAAGGCTTTGAATGCCCAACAGAGGGTTTTGTATTGGCTCCTGGAGGGAGAGGGAGAGGGAGCCACAGAAGTTTATTAAGTAGGGGGCTGCCATGGTCAGACTGTGTGAGCTTTAAGAAAATCCCTTGGGTGGCTGGCTGGAGGACGGACGAGAGAGGAGAGACTCATAGCAGGCAGACCCCCGAAGCCACTGCAATGATCTAGGTGTGAGGTGGTGAGGTTCTGCCCAGGAGGGCGGTGGGGTCAGAGGGGAGATGCTGCAGATGCCCAGTGCCCAGGAGAAATGGTGTAGTGCTTGCTGGTGGAGGGATGGCCAGGGTGAGAGCCATCCTATGGACCACCAGCAGGCCCCAGGTGCATCCAGGCTGTGCCAAGAGACTTGCCACATGAACTTTGTCCTCCTCTGGAGGACCCCATGGGCTGTGAGCCCTTTGACCAGATAGCTCACTGCAAGGCTATTGATCACAGACTCAGCAGCCCCACAGTAGTGGCCTGGCTGGGGCGTTAAGGGCCCAGAGGCCCAGGGTGGCAGACCTGCCATTGCTTTTCTCTGGTATCAACTTGTTTTTGCTTTTAGGGAAGGGACTTTGGAGAGATGGCTACAAGGGGATGAGCTTTCAAAGGCCAGAACAGCAGGGGCCAGAGGTTTGGGAACCAGGCCCATGCTATGATCTATCCAAAGTTCAGTGTGGGTGAGGCAGCAGCAGAGGCCTGGGGAGGAACCCGCTTGACCCAACCCAGGAGTAGCTGAGAGGGGGACTCATCTATCTGTTACGCACAGTCAGAAGTGAACATGGCAAGATAAATGCTTTGGAGGAACTGCCCACTCCTGCCAGAGGTTAAAATGGCTCAGGGGACAGTGTATCCTCCAGGTCTGGGGAGAAATGCTGGTCATTCTGTTATCTCTTCTCAGCAAAAATCCCTCTGTGCAAACTGGCTGATGTTACTGTTTAAATGAAATTGGGTTTGTGATATATGACTGTGATGGAATACTATTGTGCTGTGAGAAATGATCAGCAAGATGCTCTCAGAAGAACCTGGACTCCCCTGAACTGATGCAGAGCGAAGTAAGCAGAACCGGATGAACACTGTATACAGCACTGTGCGATGACCAGCTTGGACAGACTTGGCTCTTCTCAGAGATGCAAAGATCTCAGACAACTTTGAAGGGACTTAGAATGCCTAGTGCTCTCCACCTCTAGAGAGAGAACTGGTGGAGTCTGATGAGTCGCTTTCTTTATTTTTCTTGTTTGGTTGTTGGTCTGTGTTTTCTTTCACAACATGACTATTACAGAAATATTTTTGTGTGACTGCACATGTACAACCTATATCAGATTGGTTGCCTTCCCAATGAGGGGAGAGGGGAGGGACGGAGGGAGAGAGAGAATTTGGAACTCAAAATTTAAAAAAAAAAGAATGGTATTGCTTTTACAAGTAATTGTGAAAATGAAATAATTTTTAAAATGAAATTGAGCACCAATCTTTGGCAACTAATATTGGGGAGGACACACCCAGTAGGGTCTCAAGTCCCTAACAACAGAATCACCCCAGTGCCTCAGTGATAGTCCTAGAACCCTGAGGGAGAGATGAAGGCATCAGAGCTCCAGAGACTTGACCTGTTTGTGTACATGGATGCTAGGAAATCAAGTCCAGAGCCTGGCTATCTGAAAGTTCTGTGACCCACCCCCGAAGCAGAGGAAAGATCAAGCCATGTGAAGTTGGACCTAATGATTCCCCTGGGCACAAGTGAGTTAAGCAAATTTGGTCATGAGAAAAGAGGCTTGGGACAAAGGACCCGGCTCCCCTAAGCACCCACTTGCTCCTCAGGGAGAGGCACAGGGAAGGTGTTGACTAAGGGAGGGGCCTGGCCACTGAAGGGAGGAAGAAGCATTTGCTAAGCCCTCACTAGGCACCATGTGCTGCTTCCAAATATTACCTCATTGGATCCCCCAGACAGCCCTGGAAGGTATGTGATGTTATTGTCATCCCCTCGTACATCTGAGGAAACTGAGGAAGACAGTGACCTACCCAGGGCTACAAAGCTAGTAGGTGTCTGAGGCTAGATTTGAACTTGAGTCTTCCTGACTCCAGGTCCAGTGTCCTACCCACTACACCACCTAGAGGCCCAGAGAGACTCTGCCCAAAGGAAAGTTTGGCCATCCAAGAGGAAGGGTCCACTGTTCCTGTTTCCCGGGGGGCTGCTCCATGTGATGAGGTCATCTGGGCCGGACTGACCAATACAGGGCTGGGCACTGCCCTTGACAACTTCCTTCCAGTGTGGCCTTGGGTTATTAGGGCCTGTTCTGTGGGCTCTGGGGGCCCCTCACTGTCACTGCCTGTGAGCCCCCATCTCTCCACCTCAATCATGATCACTGCAGGAGATGATTTGTCCCAGGTTTTCTTTGCTGAATGAACTCTAGGCAAGCCCTGCAGGGAGGGAGAATTTCCTCAGCCCACAACTGGTTAGTCCGGCCTGACCCGCACTGTCAGAAGCCACACTGGCTCATTCTTTTCTGGAGCCAGCCTTCTCCACCTGGCTGCCAAAGTGATTTTCCAACAAACAGGGGAATCTGCTTACCAGGGTCAAAACAATGGGACGCTGTGGAGAAGGGACCACTCTGGCTTAGACTTTGTGATGGGGGAAGACAGCCCAGGAGAAGGGACAGCTCTGGCTTAGACTTTGTGATTGACAGGGAGGACAGGCAGCCCAGGAGAAGGGACAGCTCTGGCTTAGACTTTGTGATTGACAGGGGAGGACAGGCAGCCCAGGGGAAGGGACAGCTTTGGCTTAGACTTGGTAACATGGGAGGACAGGCAGCCCAGGAGAAGGGACAGCTCTGGCTTAGACTTTGTGATGGGGGAAGACAGCCCAGGAGAAGGGACAGCTCTGGCTTAGACTTTGTGATTCACAGAGAGGACAGGCAGCCCAGAAGAAGGGACAGCTCTGGCTTAGACTTTGTGATTGACAGGGGAGGACAGGCAGCCCAGGAGAAGGGACAGCTCTGGCTTAGACTTTGTGATGGGGGAAGACAGCCCAGGAGAAGGGACAGCTCTGGCTTAGACTTTGTGATGGGGGAAGACAGCCCAGGAGAAGGGACAGCTCTGGCTTAGACTTTGTGATTGACAGGGGAGGACAGGCAGCGCAGGAGAAGGGACAGCTCTGGCTTAGACTTTGTGAGTGACAGGGGAGGACAGGCAGCCCAGGAGAAGGGACAGCTCTGGCTTAGACTTGGTAACATGGGAGGACAGGCAGCCGAAGAAAAGGGACAGCTGTGGGTTAGACTTTGTGATTGACAGGGGAGGATAGGCAGCCCAGGAGAAGGGACAGCTGTGGGTTAGACTTTGTGATTGACAGGGAGGACAGGCAGCCCAGGAGAAGAGACAGCTCTGGCTTAGACTTTGTGACAGGGAAGAACAGGCAGCCCAGGAGAAGGGACAGCTCTGGCTTAGACTTTGTGATTCACAGAGAGGACAGGCAGCCCAGGAGAAGGGACAGCTCTGGCTTAGACTTTGTGAGTGACAGGGGAGGACAGGCAGCCTAGGAGAAGGGACAGCTCTGGCTTAGACTTTGTGATTCACAGAGAGGACAGGCAGCCCAGGAGAAGGGACAGCTCTGGCTTAGACTTTGTGATTGACAGGGGAGGACAGGCAGCCCAGGAGAAGGGACAGCTCTGGCTTAGACTTTGTGATTGACAGGGGAGGACAGGCAGCCCAGGAGAAGGGACAGCTCTGGCTTAGACTTTGTGATTGACAGGGGAGGACAGGCAGCCCAGGAGAAGGGACAGCTCAGGCTTAGACTTTGTGATTAACAGAGAGGACAGGCAGCCCAGAAGAAGGGACAGCTCTGGCTTAGACTTTGTGATTCACAGAGAGGACAGGCAGCCCAGGAGAAGGGACAGCTCTGGCTTAGACTTTGTGATTCACAGAGAGGACAGGCAGCCCAGGAGAAGGGACAGCTCTGGCTTACAGTTTGTGATTGACAGGGGAGGACAGGCAGCCCAGGAGAAGGGACAGCTCTGGCTTAGACTTTGTGATTGACAGGGGAGGACAGGCAGCCCAGGAGAAGGGACAGCTCTGGCTTAGACTTTGTGATTGACAGGGGAGGACAGGCAGCCCAGGAGAAGGGGCAGCTCTGGCTTAGACTTTGTGATTAACAGAGAGGACAGGCAGCCCAGAAGAAGGGACAGCTCTGGCTTAGACTTTGTGATTCACAGAGAGGACAGGCAGCCCAGAAGAAGGGACAGCTCTGGCTTAGACTTTGTGATTGACAGGGGAGGACAGGCAGCCCAGGAGAAGGGACAGCTCTGGCTTACAGTTTGTGATTGACAGGGGAGGACAGGCAGCCCAGGAGAAGGGACAGCTCTGGCTTAGACTTTGTGATTGACAGGGGAGGACGGGCAGCCCAGGAGAAGGGACAGCTCTGGCTTAGACTTTGTGATTGACAGGGGAGGACGGGCAGCCCAGGAGAAGGGACAGCTCTGGCTTAGACTTTGTGATTGACAGAGAGGACAGGCAGCCCAGGAGAAGGTTCAGCTCTGGCTTAGACTTGGTAACATGGGAGGACAGGCAGCCCAGGAGAAGGGACAGCTCTGGCTTAGACTTTGTGATTCACAGAGAGGACAGGCAGCCCAGAAGAAGGGACAGCTCTGGCTTAGACTTTGTGATTGACAGGGGAGGACAGGCAGCCCAGGAGAAGGGACAGCTCTGGCTTAGACTTTGTGATGGGGGAAGACAGCCCAGGAGAAGGGACAGCTCTGGCTTAGACTTTGTGATTCACAGAGAGGACAGGCAGCCCAGAAGAAGGGACAGCTCTGGCTTAGACTTTGTGATTGACAGGGGAGGACAGGCAGCCCAGGAGAAGGGACAGCTCTGGCTTAGACTTTGTGATGGGGGAAGACAGCCCAGGAGAAGGGACAGCTCTGGCTTAGACTTTGTGATGGGGGAAGACAGCCCAGGAGAAGGGACAGCTCTGGCTTAGACTTTGTGATTGACAGGGGAGGACAGGCAGCGCAGGAGAAGGGACAGCTCTGGCTTAGACTTTGTGAGTGACAGGGGAGGACAGGCAGCCCAGGAGAAGGGACAGCTCTGGCTTAGACTTGGTAACATGGGAGGACAGGCAGCCGAAGAAAAGGGACAGCTGTGGGTTAGACTTTGTGATTGACAGGGGAGGATAGGCAGCCCAGGAGAAGGGACAGCTGTGGGTTAGACTTTGTGATTGACAGGGAGGACAGGCAGCCCAGGAGAAGAGACAGCTCTGGCTTAGACTTTGTGACAGGGAAGAACAGGCAGCCCAGGAGAAGGGACAGCTCTGGCTTACAGTTTGTGATGGAGGAAGACAGCCCAGGAGAAGGGACAGCTCTGGCTTAGACTTTGTGGTTGACAGGGAGGACAGGCAGCCCAGGAGAAGGGACAGCTCTGGCTTAGACTTTGTGATTGACAGGGGAGGACAGGCAGCCCAGGAGAAGGGACAACTCTGGCTTACACTTTGTGACAGGGAAGGACAGGCAGCCCAGGGGTGTGGGGAGCCAGCTCTATCTTGTTTAGGCCTCTTAGACCTCTGCAAGGCAGGGTCAATTGAAAATGGGCCTATGTACGGCAAGGCCATTTTTAGGATAAGAAGACTTGGCAAAGAAAATCTGCCTTTGTAGCTGATTGCCCACATGGGTGATGACAGAAATGTTTCAGCCTGGGTATCTATATGCAAGAGAACATAAATGTTTCAATTTGGTTAGCCTTGAGTAAAAATAGTGTCTCACTTCTATGAATAAGGAGATAAAAAACTTAATCAATGCTTTATTGTACTTTTCTTTGAAGTCAGGATGACTCAGAAATTAATCTGTATAAAATACTGTCAATAACCCCATTAAAGTCAGTCTATAGCTTGACTATATGACTCACCTAGCCCCATGTCTTTGTCTTTTTGTGTCAATTACTTCATGCTCAGTTGGTCCCAGGAACAGGGACCAGTGGAGGACTTGAGATGAAGTAATGTCTTACCAATACAGGCTCTAGAGAGCATTCAAATGAGAGGTAAGAGGATTACTCCACTAGGCTTACTGGGGGATTGTAAAAATTTTAGAGATTTAAAGAGTTAGAAAAGTAGATTTAGAAAATTTAACTATGGGACAGATACAATTTAAAGATAGGGATCTGTATCTGCAAGTATTAAGAAAAATTGTAACACAAAGAGGTTTTTGTATAACAGAAAAGCAAAAACAAGAAGGTACAATTGATTCAGAAAGATGGGACATTATCAGAAAACAAATTTGTAAAAGATTAAGGGAAGATGGACTAGAACACTTCCCAATGTCAGCCTTTTCCATATGGAACATTTTAAAAATATGTCTTACTCCAGAAGGAAAAGTTCCTATGGTACAAAGAACAATTAAGCATGATATTGGGGTTGTGGAGAGATCTTGTGAGCCCCAGCACAGGGATGGATGACAATAACCCACTGAGGGTAGACTAGCTAATTGGGAGTTACCAAAGTAGAAAGGAAAAGAAAAATGCCGGATTTCTAGAAATCCTTTTTGTGCATCCTGTCAATTTTCTGTATGTATCTGTTTTGTGTTATGTGTCTCTGTGTGAAGAGAGTATGTTATCTGACTCTTTGTTGTTAAAGCTATTGAAATAAAGAAAATGCTCTTTCTTTCTCCCTTCATTCCAATTCTGGCCAAATTTGGAATGTGAAGAGAGATAAGAAAGAAAAGGGGGATCTTTTCCCCTTAGAGTTAAGTGAAATGTGTTACTCCTAAATTTGATGTTTAAGTCAGAATTTATTATACTATTTGGCATTAAGACAAATTTGGAAAATGTATAGATCTGAAAAAGAGACAACTTTGAGTTTCCCAGCATGGGGGAGAAGGGACAAGGCACCACTGGATCTTTTCCAGAGTCCCACTCACCTTGGCTGGAGGATTCAAGGTTCTCACTTTCAAAAAAATTTTTAAGAAGTGAACACAGAAGTAAAATTTACTCAAGTTAAAATTAGAACTATTAAGATCTGCGATAAATGTTAGAGCAGCTAAAAATTCTTTAGCAGATTCTGTTAACCATAGATAATCTGGTGAAGCATATGAAACCTTTTTCAAAATAATAATACACTTATGAATGTGAAAAAAATTCAGTTTAAATGACAAAAGATATATATTTTATATCCCCCTCCTATCTGTAGACTCCTTGGGGGGGTTAAGAATTCCACCTCAAAGTCAGAAGTATATACAAAGATGTTTTAATTCATGTGTGCTTAATAAGAATCACTATGAGACTAGTATAAATAAAAAAAAAAACTGGAAAGAGGACTCAAAAAAAAATCTAGAATGTGCTTTCCCAATTTTTAGAATTAAGAACTTTAGTAATGATCCTATAAACAGAATTGGAAAATACTTAATAACATAAAGGTATTAAATAAAAAGAATTAATAAGAGTTTTTTTTTATATACAACTATGGAGATCCTTATGTGCAATTTAGTGACCCTCATTCCTATTTGAGTTGAAAAAAGTGGCTTAAAGCCTCCAAAATAGAGAAATAAAAGCAGAGAATGAGAGCCCATCTGAACATATCTTACCCAAAAGACTGTTACTATATTCCTGAGAAAACAAAAATACTTCTTAGAATACTTCCTTAAAATTATAAATAGCATCTACCTAAAACCATCAATAAGCATTATTTGTAATGGGGATAAGCTAGATGCATTCGCAATAAGATCAGGGGTGAAACAAGGATGTCCATTATCACCCCTACTGTTCAATTTGGTGCTAGAAATGTTAGCTGTAGCAATAAGAGAAGAAAAAGAAACTGAAGGAATTAGAATAGGCAAAGAAGAAACTGAATTATCACTTTTTGCAGATGATATGATGATTTATCTAGAGAATCCAGTAAAAAACTATTTGAAATAATAAACAACTTTAGCAAAGTTGCAGGATATAAAATAAACCCACATAAATCCTCAGCATTCCTATACATTACTAACAAAGCCCAACAGCAAGAGATAGAAAGAGAAATTCCATTCTAAGTTACTGTAGACACTATAAAATATTTGGGAGTCTACTTCCCAAGACAAACCCAGGGCTTATATGAACATGGTTATGAACCACTTTTCACATGAATAAAATCAGATCTAAATAAATGGAAAAATATCTGTTGCTCATGGTTAGGCTGAGCTAATATAATAAAAATGACAATTTTACCTAAATTAATCTATCTATTCAGTGCCATACCAATTGAACTACCAAAAAATTATTTTACAGAGCTGGATAAAATAATAACAAAATTCATCTGGAAGAACAAGAGCTCTAGAATATCTAGGGTATTAATTAAAAGAAATGCTAGAGAAGGTGGCCTAGCCATACCAGATATCAAACTGTACTATAGAGCAGCAGTCATCAAAACTACCTGGTACTGGCTAAGAAACAGCGCTGTGGATCAATGGAATAGGATAGGTGCACAAGATGGAGAAGTCAACAACTATAGCAATCTACTCTTTGATAAACCCAAAGAGGCCAGCTTCTGGGCTAAGAATTCACTATTTCACAAAAACTGTTGGGAAAATTGGAAAATGGTAGGGCAGAAACTGGGCATAGACCAATATCTTACACCATATACCAAAATAAAGTCAAAATGGGTTCATGATTTAGGAGTAAAGGCCGATACTATAAGTAATTTGGGAGAACAAGGAATAGTCTATTTATCAGATTTATGGAAAAGTAAAGAATTCATGACCCAACAAGAGGTAGAGAGCATTACAAAATGCAAAATGGATAATTTTGATTATGTCAAATTGAAATGTTTTTGTACAAAAAAAGCCGATGCAACAAGAATTAGGAGGAAAGCAGAAAATTGGGAGAAAATCTTTGCAACTAGTATCTCTGATAAAGGCCTCATTTCTAAAATATACAGGGAACTGAGCCAAATATATAGGAATACAAGCCATTCCCCAACTGAGAAATGGTCAAAGGATATGAACAGGCAGTTTTCAGAGGAAGAAATTAAAGCTATCTATAGGCATATGAAAAAATGCTCTGGATCACTACTGATTAGAGAAATGCAAATCAAAACAACTCTTAGATACCACATCTCTCCTGTCAGATTGGCTAAAATAACAAAACAGGAAAATGATGAATGCTGGAGAGGATGTGGGAAAATTGGAGAATTGTTACATTGCTGGTGGAGTTGTGAGCTGATCCAGCTATTCTGAAGAAGAATTTGGAACTATGCCCAAAGGGCTATAAAAGTGTTCATACCCTTTGACCCAGCAATACCACTTCTATGGTTGTATCCCAAAGAAATCACACAAGCGGGAAAAGGACCCATATGTACAAAAATATTTATGGCGGCTCTTTTTGTGGTAGCCAAGAATTGGAAATCAAAGGGATGCCCATCAATTGGGGAATGGCTGAAGAAGCTGTGGTATATGAAGGTAATGGAATACTATTGTGCTATAAAAAAGGGGGATGATACGGACTTCATAACAACCTGGAAAAACCTACACAACATAATGCTGAGTGAGTGGAGCAGAGCCAGGAGAACATTATACACAACCACAGATATATGGATTCTGTGAGGACCAACCCTGACAGACTTTGCTCTTCTCGGCAGCACAAGGTACAAAGACAACTCCAAAGGACTCATGATGAAGAATGCTATCTACATCCAGAGAAAGAACTGTGAAGTATGAATGCAGATTGAGGCACACTTCATGCTAACCTTTCTCCTCCCCCCCCCCCTTTTTTTCTTTTTCTCTCTTTAGCTTTTTTTTTTGGGTTGTTTTTTTTTTTTTTTTTGGTCCTGTTTCTTCTTTCACATGATTCATTTCATTGATCACGGTTCTTCTCCATAACTTGACTAGTGTGTAAATTAATTCAATGCGAAGTTATACAGGGATTCCATGCCATCTTGGGGAGGGGGGGGGAGAGGGAGGGAAGAAAATCTGGAACTCAAAATTATGTGGAACCGAGTGTTGTAAACTAAAAATAAAAAAAAAATGCTATAAAAAAAAGGAATTATCTCAATAGACATTTCTAGCTTGCTGTGGTCTTCCTAAGTTTGCTACTTGGAAAGTTTAAAAAGTGATTCAGCTGTGAATATACAATAGAGAGTTGACTCATTTTTAAAATAATTGCCCCACTTACTAGCTGCTTTTTCTTATTTAGGCCCTTTATTTTGATGTTTTTTCACCTAAAGCCTCAATGTAAATTAAATTATAATAACATTGAAACTGCAAAAATTAAAATACACGTTGCAACAAAAGCTCTACTCTCTGTTCTCTACTTTGCTACTTTGTTGCCCTCTCATACCCCACTGACAACAGCCCTGGACCCCTGGAGGCCCTGACACCCACACTTCTAGGTAAGCAGAGGAACCTCTCCTCTCAAGCCGCCAAGTCCTTGCTCCCATACCACCGGAACCTGGAATTTTTGCTCCAAGTTTCCCAAAGTCCAGCAACTCTTATTAGGAAGCAAAGGTTCCTCAGGGACCCTCCTTAATGACTCCTCAGACCTTTAATTCAGATGCTGGACTCTACAGCTTCCCAGTACTCCCTGGTCCTTAGTCCCCCTCCCCTTTCCCAAATCCCTGGCTCAACCACCCCCAATCCACAGCCAAATTCTGCAACTGTTGTGAGAGAAGAAAAGCCTCTATGCTTGGTAAGCCCAATATATGTAATGATTTGTGTGGAAAATATTATACTATTTTATATTATTTCTAATTTCAAGTAGACCCAGAGCCTGATTTAATGAGTAACTGGATGAAGATCCAGGACCTGGGCTTCTTTGTTCTCTCTAAAAGTTTGCTCAGGTAATAAATACCCTTCCCTCTGTCAGCAAGACCAGATTAGACTGACCTAAGGACATTACCCTAACCCCAAGAGAGATTACCTTGCTTAATATTCTACAGGTATGTACTATGTTATGGAATGTAATGAGACACAGAGACGCTGGGCTGTAGTCTCAACTGACTTTTGTCAACATCCTTTACAACTCTATTCCATTAAGGAAAATCCTCTTCTTGTATCATGGTTAAACATACTTGGGGGTTATAAAAAATGAGGTCACACAGGCTTGCTAGGTCTGCTAAAATAACGTATATAAGTTTTCTCATTGCTTTGTTCAGGCGGCCAGAGTTTATACTCTGACTCCTTGTACGTACAAGTAAGCTAGCTCCACTATGCTTTAAGGGAAAATAATAAACAACATGGATTTTCTATCACCTAGCTCTGTTGTTTCCTTCAACCAAATTTTCAGGTTTAACAGTTGATTTAAAGGAATTATGTCCACCTAAAGATATTGATTAGGATAAATATATTGATTATTGTGAGTTATTATTATTGCTGTTCAATTAACTATCAATCCCCTCTGCCTGGAAGGGAAACTGACTATATACCTTGTTAGCCATGAGTCAAATTTCTTAGGCTTCCTTTTTACCTGGGCCAAAAGAAGTAGTGAGAATACTGGCCCAGAACATTTTAAACCGACCTAATTATAATAGATGATTTCAAACTGTTTGCAAAACTTTCCCAAGAAAAATGTGAATGGAATTTAGAAATGTATATTTGAATAATTAAAAAGGGGTACATATTGTTATTTGGCATTGAGAAATTTATTAACTATATAGCCCCAAGAAAATTCTATTTACTTTAAGTTTACTGTTCAATAAGGGGATGGTGGCGGAATTCATTCCCAGGGACATTACAAAGATCACACGATTATAAAGGTGCTTAGCACAATGCTTGTCATAAAATAAATGCTATTTGAATATAGACTGTTTTAAGTTAAAAATAATTGCTTCATATTCATTAATTTTATGTGAATTTTCTTCAATGTGAGATGAATGATTCTCTGTATCAGGCAATTTGGGATCACAACTGACTGAGGTAAAGCCACCAGAAAGGTAATGTGGAAAATATTATACTATTTTATATCATTTCTAATTTCAAGTAGACCCAGAGCCTGATTTAATGAGTAACTGGATGAAGATCCAGGACCTTGGCTTCTTGTTCTCTCTAAAAGTTTGCTCAGGTAATAAATACCCTTACCTCTGTCAACAGGCCAGATTAGACTGACCTAAGGACATTACCCTAACCCCAAGAGAGATTACCTTGCTTAATATTCTACAGGTATATACTATGTTATGGAATGTAATGAGACACAGAGACGCTGTTTATACTCTGACTCCTTGTACGTACAAGTAAGCTAGCTCCGCTATGCTTTAAGGGAAAATAATAAACAACATGGATTTTTCTATCACCTAGCTCTGTTGTTTCCTTCAACCAAATTTTCAGGTTTAACAGTAATTAATTGGTTTTGGTTTTGAAGTTTAAATTGATGATAATTGTTTATGATATTGTTATATTTCTAAAATTTTCCTTATTGTATAACTTGGTAAGCAACTGTATCATCTGTGTTGTTAGAAAAGCAAATTCTTTTATAATCTAAATGTTGTTAGGCTAAGAATTGTACTGAGTTAGAAAACTTTTAAATCATTCTAATTGACCATGTATTATAACATTTTGTAGTGTTGTAATTTAAGAAATCATAAATTACCAAATTTTGTCTTTAATTGTTTTGCTATCATTTAGGAATTTGTGAGATTGTTAATTAAGTTATTTACAAAACTATGTTTAGTTTTCTCTCTTTTTTTTCTCTTCAATTATGTGGAAAAGTTTTTGTGATCAAATTTAAGAATTGTTTAGTACTTAGAAATTAATAATAATATCAGGATAAATTGTAAGCTCTTTCTGAGAAAAGGATATAGTTTTAGGAAGAAAAGTTTTGTAAAATCCTTTGCATGATGTTTAGAAAACCTCCACCTTGAATAAGTGCGCTCAGAGAAAAGGCAAAAGATAGCAGACAGGCCCAAGGTTTTTCTATTAACCCTTTTCTGAGATCCATGTTACTTCTCCTTATTTTGTAAAATTGTCAAGACCCCTGTGGGCTAGTTCATCAGCCCTGGGAAAGAACTTGTTTGATTTATGTAAATTCTAAACAATGAACTTGGCTTGCTAAGAAATTGCAAGTTTATGTTCAATAGATAAAAAGGATTCTAAGAGTAGTAGTATTTTTCCTGTGATCAGTCTCTTACTGCTAACAATGTGAGATTCTGTTACAACACCTCTTTGACTAAGAAACTTTGTGACATCTAAGAATTTTGTAATAACTAGAAACTTTGTTACAATACTTTGGATTTAGTGTTACTTCAGGACTTTTTCACCAACTTAGTAAAGTTTTATGCACAAGGGTAGAAATGCATGCTAGCCACTTAGGGCTCACTTTGTAAATGTTCCTTAAGCAATGTGAGAATGTTATTTTGTTATTTGATTAATATCATCCTTGTCTAAAGTTTTGTTACAACTAATGATGCTAAAAAAAAAAAAAAAGAAAAGGTGTTTGTGGTTTACTTTGTAAGTGCCATCAAAGAAACATGGCATGACTAAAAGGTTAAGATTCTATATGCATTGTGTTAAAAATTGACAATTTAATGTATTTATGTATGTATTGAAGCCTGTTATTAATTCCTTAAGTGAGATCTCATCCTCCTAGTGAGGAAATTAATAATGGATGTATGTCAAGTGTAAGATACTGGCTTTTGATGTGAATTTCTTAAATATGACAATTGGCCATGGTTCAAATTTTGAGTTTGTAAAAATGATCAGGATTATTAGGATTAGAGATGGTAATTTAAAATTGTGCCAAGATCATTCTTGTAGGAGAATGGACAGAAAGCTGATTCCTATAGGAAGACAAGAAGAAGAAGATATTGTGCTGGAGATGGTGGAACACATACCAAGGACCAGAGGATTTCATTGACAATGTTCCCTGCCAGACAGCTGTATAAGAAAGGACTTTTTGAATCTTAAAGAGACAATTGCATTTTTTATTTCTTTTTGAGTCTATGTATCTATATTCATACAGGAGACTACCCCCTTTGATTTGTCAATGCGTCTATCAATCCTTCCCATATTTACTTAAGTGGGTGATGGTTAAGGGGAAGAGTTCACATGTATCTATAATGGTGAAGTGTCTACAAAAGAGAAAGGGGGGGATTGATTGGAATGCCAAAAGAGTGAAATGCCCCTCTTCCAGGGTAGCAAAAACAATTATTGATATTTTCAAAAAAAATTAACCCATTTAATAATGTGTTTTTGACTGTTTTCCATACACTACCTTATATTTTTTGTTTGGTCATGGTAATTTTTTGTCTACCTTCTGTCCTTAGGATAATGAACGCTATGTTTTAGCCACCTAAAATTTCAGAATAAAAAGGGGGGAGATGTGGGGAGCCAGCTCTATCCTGTTTAGGCCTCTTAGACCTCTGCAAGGCAGGGTCAATTTAAAATGGGCCTATGCATGGCAAGGCCATTTTTAGGATAAGAAGACTTGGCAAAGAAAATCTGCCTTTGTAGCTGATTGCCCACATGGGTGATGACAGAAATGCTTCAGCCTGCTTATCTATATGCAAGAGAACATAAATGTTTCAGTTTGGTTAGCCTTGAGTAAAAATAGTGTCTCACTCCTAGGAACAAGGAGATAAAAAACTTAATCAATGCTTTATTGTACTTTTCTTTGAAGTCAGGATGACTCAGTAATTAACCTGTATAAAATACTGTCAGTAACTCCATTAAAGTCAGTCTACAGCTTGACTATATGACTCACCTAGCCCCATGTCTTTATCTTTTTGTGTCAATTACTTCATCATATATTCATGCCATTGTGGGCTCACAGGGGAAGGGACCACTCTGGCTTAGACTTTTTGATTGACCCGGGAGGACAGGCAGCCCTGGAGAAGGGACCACTCTGGCTTAGACTTTGTGATTGACAGGGGAGGACAGGCAGCCCAGGAGAAGGGACTGCTCTGGCTCAGACTTTGTGATTGACAGGGGAGGACATGCAGCCCAGGGGCAAGGGACCACTCTGGTTTAGACTTTGTGATTAACAGCCTAGGTTGAGATGCAAGTGAGAGGTGAAGAGAACAGATTCCACAGCATTTGGAGACAGGAGACCTAAAATTCTGTAAGCAGAGCCAGGTCCAGGGAATGGGAAGGGGATACATAAAGGGATGGGTCAGAGTGGACAAGAGCTCGGGTCTGCTGTGTGGTACTTAAGTAGCCAGCTATTGCTAGAAAAAACCCTGCCCCCAGCCCCTAACTACAAACCCCAGTTTTGCATACTAAAGAGTGGACTCAGACCTTTTGGAGTCTAGCAAACATCCCAGGGCTCCGTGATTCCTCCAAGGAATGTCAATAGATAAGGTTATCCCACTTAACGATAACCTGTCAGAATCTGTGATCTGTCAGGGCCTTTGTTCCTGTACCCCCAGACCACCCTGTGACTTGGCATGTAAATACCTATATAAACTACCCTGTCGCTTCAAACGTGGCCATCGAGCTGTGGTGCAGTACCCCAATGGCTGCCGGCTAATAAATTCTCCACTTAAAACTTATACTCTGTGGTGTGTCTCACTCGCTTCTGGTATAACAGCTGCCCTAAGAGAAGATGGGAATGCTGACATTAGGACCGTTTGGGGTTGAAAGATTGGTTGGGCCCAGAGACCAGTGATGTGTCCGCTTGGAAGTGTAATACTGGAAAAATTAGGAACCCCTGAGAAACCCCTAGCTACTGACAAGCACCCTCAGAAACAATGGACTCAGATCTCTTCGGCATTTAGCAGACATCCCTGGGGCCCTGCAACTCCTCCAAGGAATGTCAATAGATAGGACCATCCCACTGAAGGATAACCTGGCAGACCCTTTCTGTCTAGCAGATATCCCTGGGGCTCCTTGACTCCACCAAGGAATGTCAATGAGATTATCTCACTTTACGATAACCTGACTCAATCTTTTGATCAGCCAGGACCTTTGTTCCTGTTCCCCCCACTCTGTGATCTGGCCTGTAGGTTCCAGGAGATGATTAATCACTGTACCCCCATGAAGAGGTGAAAGGTTGAGAGATGCTCGACACCCCAAAATATTGATGCACCGGGTCCTGCTGAAAGAATTCGACTCAAGCCTTCTTAGCCAAAGAAAAAGACAAAGTTTATTAGGGACCAGCTACACTGGCCAGATCCTCCAGTAGCCCCACCATAGGCTAGACTCCTAAAGAATCTGAGCGCCTTGTGAAGGCCGGATGGGATTTAAATACATAAAAGATTGTGGGAAGAATGAGGGGTTGTCTGGGGTGACTGGTGGGGGGCTTTTGGGATGGTCCTGAGGGGAAGTCTAAGGAAGATAAGGTGGAGCCAGAGTCCAGGATCCAAGATAGTGAGATATCAAGGTTGGGAAGTAACTGAAGGCATGCATGTCTAAAGTTACAATAGAGGGAGAGATTTGGGCCTAATAAGAATGCGAGGCTATAGCCTCAGGCTAAAACCGAATCAAGCAGGGAAGAGTCAAGGAGAATTCTTAAAGACAAATGGGCTTTTTTGGGGGTTAGGAAGAAAAGGTCTCTGGGCCTGTACCCCATCACCCACATGTCCTATATAAGTCAAGCTGTCACCCCAACACGTTGCCATTGATTTGGGTTGCAGTACCCCGATGGCCGTCAGCTAATAAATTCTCCATTTAAAACTTATATTTTGTGGCATGTCTCACTTGCTTCTGGTACAACAGAAGGAAGTCTCAAGCAGAGTGCCACGGGGCTCTCTCCTCGACACAAACCTTGTCAGTGCTTGAATGAAGCCATGCTGATCACATTTGCAGGTGGCCTGAATTTGATCTAGCTTGCTGACTTTGCAGAGTGCCGTGAAGGAGGCCCTCAAGTCCTCCCTAAACCCCTCCTCTGGTCACCCCAGACCACCCCTCAATCCCTCCCACAATCTTTGTGTATATAATCTCCATCTTGCCTCTATGAAGGGGGTCAGATCCAGTCTAGCTCAGATTGATCTGGCCCACTTTCCTTACAGGCACCACAAGGGGTGGGATCTCTCGGGGCAGGCCTGATGAGGGCAGTCTCTGGGAACCCCTTGAAACCTTGAACTCTCCTTGAATCTTCCCACTCGACCTGGCCTTGGCCTGAGGCTATAACCATTAAGCCCAAATGCCTACCCTGCCCAGTCCTCTATTGTCCAGCTGTTTCCCACCCTTAATCTTGTTTTCCCAACGACCTCCCACCCTTAATCCTGTTTCCTGATCAAAATGTCTATACCCTAGCTCCGGTACCCCAGCCCTTTATGGGTTGTCATTCCCATATAGCCTTCAGCTATGGCCCCCGCCTGGGAATTTGACCTCATCCCAGTCCCTTCAAGCTCCTCCTTAGACTCCTCCTTGAGTCCCTCCCTAGACCCCTCCTCTGGCCACCCCAGACCACCCCTCAATCCCTCCCACAACCCTTGTGTATATAATCTCCATCTTGCCTCCAGGAGGGCGGTCAGATCCAATCTAGCTCAGACTGATCTGGCCCTTTTTTTCTTTACAGGCGCCGCAAGGGGTGGGATCTCTCGGGGCAGGCTTATTTGGCTAACTCCTAATAAACTTTATCTTTTCCCTTGGCTGAGAAAGCTTGAGTCGAATTCTTTCGGCAGGACCCGGTGTTTCGGTACTTTGGGGTGTCGAGCACCTCTCACCCCAAACCCTCATCAGGCCCATTTGGCTAACTCTTAATAAACTTTATCTTTTCCCTTGGCTGAGAAAGCTTGAGTCGAATTCTTTCGGCAGGACCTGGTGTGTCGGTACTTTGGGGTGTCGAGCACCCCTCACCCCAAACCCTCTTCAAAGGGAGGGGCGTAGTCAGCTGTAACTCTATGGCATGAGCTGGAAATCGCTCAGCAACCCTAACCCTAACCCTAAATGCGCTCTGCCACCTCCTCCTCTAATCCAGTGCCAAACCATCTATTAAACACCTACTATGCGTCAGGGGCATCGCTAGGATGGGAGAGGGTTGCCAGGACAGAAGGAACAACAGTACCTGCCGTCCAGGATATGCCCAGCCACAGGCAGCGGCCCCTGGGGGAGGGTCCAGAAACCAGAGGCAGAGTTTTGGTCCTTGTTCCAGTTCCTTGGACTGATCTACATACAAAGAGGGTTCTCTCTCACTGAAGGTGGGGAGGGGGGCTTCGTGAAGACCCTCAGGGAGGAGGAGGGGTGGGGCTGCCAGCCTCTGCCTGAAGACCCCCAGGGAGGAGGAAAAGGCGAGAGAGGTGGAGTGGTGTGTCCAGCCTCTGCCACCTCTGCCACCACTGAGCAGCGGCAGTTTCAGCAGTTGGACAGCTCTCAGCGCATCAGGCCCAAATCTGGGGCTCCTCCTTGCCTCTTCCGCGTCTCCTCGCCAGCCCCCAGCCTTCTCCTTTTCAGGCAGGACACTGTTGTGCCGAAAAAAAGCGAGCTGGACCCGGATATACATTTGGATGTGGATTTATTCAAGCGCGGGGCTGTTGCGAGTCATTACTCAAATCGAACAGCAGCGAGGCAGGGTACTTAAAGGGGAAGAACGCAAACAGTGGGACAAGCTGAGGCAGGATTACTTCCGTGGAGATGGGAGTACAAACAGTGGGGTGAGCTTGGGCAAGATGGAGAAACTGGGGGGGGCGCATAACAACACGCCCTGATTCCTTCAGACCCTCCCAGGGTGACCCTTAGTCCTCCAGGTCAGGTGGGGTCCACTGGGGGGAGGGGCGGTCTCTCCTTAAATCATCTTCTGCAGCCCAAGGTGAATCTAGGGCTTTGAGCCCTTCTCACTCCGGCTGTCCAGTCCCCTGAACATCCGCTGAGCTTGCAGTCCACTAGGATCCCCTGATCTTTTTTGGACAGGATGATGCCCAAGCCCTGCCCCTCCTACTTGTGAAGGCGATTATTCGCAGCCAAGGGTTATGAACTGTGTTAGCCCTCCGGCCGAGCCACTAGTCAATGTGTCACCCCACCCAGGGCTAAGTACAGAGCCCTGTGGCACTCCACTGGAGACGTAGGGCACGAGGGATTCCCCTAGGGAATTACTGGAGACACTTGGCCTCTGATCTGGGTCAAGGAGGCTCATGGCGGAAGTGGCCTCTCGATGGCCCACCCTCACTTCCGCTCACGCACGCGCACCTCCTGGGTGGGCGAGGCAGATGGCGGACAGCGCTTCCTTGACGTCATCTTCCCTTGCCGGAAGCGCGCTCACTCGCAGCCTCCTCCACGTGGGCCCCGGTGTTGCATCAGACTGCGGCGGGGCAGCGGCGGGGGGAGGGGAGGACGGGGCGGAGAAGGGTGTGGCGGCCTGTCCTAGAGTGAAGGAGGGCGGGGCGGCCCCGCCCTGACCCGCCCCGGCCCTCCCCTCCGTCTCTGTCCACCTCTCGCCGTCCCCCGCCGCTGTTCGGCGATCCAGACCTCGCTTCCTCCTCACATATCCCGGGCGGTCCGGAGCTCTGTCTAGCTCATCAGGGGTAAACTGAGGCCTCGCCATGTGCGGCATCTGGGCGCTGTTCGGCAGCGATGAGGGCCTGCCGGCGCAATGTCTGAGCGCCATGAAGGTCGCCCACCGGGGTCCCGACGCCTTCCGCTTCGAGAATGTGCGGGGCTTCACCAACTGTTGCTTCGGCTTCCACCGGCTGGCTGTGGTGGACCCCGTGTCCGGCATGCAGCCCCTCCGCCTGCAGAAGTTCCCCTCCCTGTGGCTGTGTTACAATGGTGAGATCTATAACCACCGGCAGGTGAGGAACAGGGGGCGCAGCTCCGGGCACATTCCGTCACACTGGGTGGGGGTGGGGGGCTGGGGGCACATTCCATCGCTCCTTCGGCCCGAACTCGGGGGGAGGGGGCTTCGGGCCTCCTGGGACACGGCTTCATTACTGCCTTTAGCACCCCTGTTCTTCCAGTCTCCCTGGCTCCCAACTCTTTCACAGAAGTATCACTGTGGTGCCAAGGCCTGTCAATTTCAACTCCCAGACATTTCTGGTTCATTTCACCTACTCTACCTCTGGTCGATTTCACCCTCCCAGACATCTCTGGTCGCTTTCACCTTTGTTACATCTGTGGTCAATTTCGCCTCCCTTATTCCCGCCAGGATTTCAAAAATGCCCCTAAAGTCACTAAAGCAATTTTCCTAAAACGTGGGTCTGACCATGTTGCCCCACGCCCCCCATTCCACAAACTCCTGTGGTTTCCGCTTGCCTCTGGGAACAAGTACAGAAGGCTCCCTTGGCACTCAAAGCCCTTTGTCAGCTGTCCCCTCCTCCCCTCCCTTTCTAATATTCTCGCACCTCAGTCCCTGACACGTCCACTTTGATTCAGTGACCAAGGCCTCCTGGCTGTTCGATGAACAAGATCCTCCAGCTCCAGGCTCCTGGCTCCCAGCATTCTCTCGGGCTATCCTCCGAGCCTGGAACACTCTCCTACTTTCGGAGGACTCCTGACCTCCCTGGTTTCCTTAAGTCTGATGGGGTACAGGCCCAGAGACCTTTTCTTCCTAACCCCTAAAAAAAGCCCATTTTTCTTTAGGAATTCTCCTTGACTCTTCCCTGCTTGATTCTTATTAGGCCTAGATCTCTCCCTCTATTGTTACTTTAGACATGCATGCCTTCAGTTACTTCCCAACCTTGATATCTCACTATCTTGGATCCTGGACTCTGGCTCCACCTTATCTTCCTTAGACTTCCCCTCAGGACCATCCCAAAAGCCCCCCACCAGTCACCCCAGACAACCCCTCATTCTTCCCACAATCTTTTATGTATTTAAATCCCATCCGGCCTTCACAAGGCGCTCAGATTCTTTAGGAGTCTAGCCTATGGCGGGGCTGCTGGAGGATCTGGCCGGTGTGGCTGGTCCCTAATAAACTTTGTCTTTTTCTTTGGCTAAGAGGGCTTGAGTCGAATTCTTTCGGCAGGACCCGGTGCGTCAATATTTCGGGGTGTCGAGCGCCTCTCCACCTTTCACCTCTTCAAGTCCCAACCAAAATCCCGTCTTCTGCTGGAAGCCTTCCCTCCCTTTTCTTATTTCCCATTTATCCTGTCTGTTGCTTGCTTTGTAGCTAGTTTGCATGGTCTCCCTCCAGTAGACTGTGAACTCCCTGAGGGTAGGGACTCTTTTCAGCCTCTTTTTTCATATTTCGGGACCACCTTACTCTTCCTAGGCACCTAATAAATGTATGTTGAATTGATTTTGGTTAGCTGCCCACCGTTGGGCTGATCGAATTGAATCCCCCCCACCTCCATTTTGGCGGGCTGGCTTTGATGTTCCTTTACTGTCCCACTTAGCCACCCTCCTTCCTTCTCCCTCTCCTCTCCTTCCCCTCTCTCCCCTCCCTCTTCCTCCGCTCTCTCTCCCCTCCTTCCCCCCTCTTCTCCTTCCTTCTCCCTCCTCTCTCCTCCTCCTTCCCTCTCCTCTCCCTTCCCTCTCCCCTCCCTCTTTCCCTCTCCCCCTCCTTCCTTCTCCCTCCTCTTCCCTCTCCCCCTTCCTTTCCCTCTTGTCCACTCCCTTCTCTTCCATCCCTCCCCAGTATTCTCTGCTCAGAAATGGCTAAGTCGGATTTGTTGGTCCCCTCCCCAGACTTAGGACCGAGGACTGTGCTCCAGGTGGAGGCTGGGAAAGGAGGGGCTCCTGAAGGCACTGAAGCTGTCCCTGCCTTGCTCAGCTGCCATGTGCTGGGCTGTAGGGGAGTCCTTGGAGGGCTGGTACCAGGATACATGGGCAGGGAGGAAGCACAGACTTCAGGAAGAGAGGAAGGAACAAGCATTTATGTGGCACCTACTGAGCACCAGGGATACCAAGGCAGACGGAGCTGACCCACACACTTAGCCCCTCTGCCAAACAGCTTACACAGCAACCCCGCAGAGCTGTTGCTCTTTTTACATTTGCTCATATTACGGTTGGGCACATTGAGGCACTTGCCCAGGGTCACCCAGCTGGTCTGAGGCTCCGTCCAGTGTGGATCCCCCAGCCACTGAGTGACCCTGTGGTCTTGAGTGGAAGCCACATGTGCCGGTGAAGGGAGGGCAGGCCCAGGGCAGCTCAGAGGGCCTTCCTGGCCCTAGTCACCTGGCAGCCCAGGTCAGATGCGCTGTTTCTTTGACTGCCCCGAGAACGTGACATGGGGGGCTGGCTGCAGCCAGCTCCTGTTCTGGGGTGCTTGCGTCCCTCAGTCTGGGGGCAGGGGAGAAAGAAGAGCGTAGGCCGGCCCTGTTTCTAGAAACCAGGATGGGTGGGTACTGAGCCTCATGCCTGGTGTTGAATTGTACCCCCCCCCCCCCAGCTGCAGAAGCACTTTGGATTTGAGTACCAGACACAGGTCGACGGGGAGATCCTCCTCCACCTTTATGACAGAGGTGGCATCGAGCAGACAGCCCCCTTGCTGGATGGCGTGTTTGCCTTCATCCTGCTGGACACTGCCAACCGCAAGGTGTTCCTGGGGCGTGACACGTTTGGTGTCCGGCCGCTGTTTAGAGTGCTGACGGAGGAAGGATTTCTGGCCGTGTGCTCAGAAGCCAAAGGTAGAATGGGGCACGGAAGTGTCGGTGGCCTGGATTTGGTCCTTTGGCTCGTGTGTGTGAGCATGTTTGTGGGTGCATGTGTGTGTGCGTGTGTACTTGTGTGGTGTGTACACGTGCATGTGCATGTGGGGGGAGGGGCTAATGTGTCTCATTTGGGGGAAGGCCCCCCCACCCCCGCCCAGACCCCCTCAGAGCACGCCAGAGGACAGGAGCCCAGATGCCACCAGCCATGTTCCTCAAGGCAAAGCTGACACCAGAGTCCCTCCGTGGCCCAGGCCAGATGTGGGCCCCTCAGATCCCAGTGAACCCAGGGTGAGGCCATCCTCTCTTCTTACCCCTCATTAGATGGTCCTGAGAGCCAGGATCAGAGGCAGCGTGGTGGCCCAGTGGGCAGCATTCAGGGTTTGGGACAGATTGAAGGATGTGATACCTCAAGTTTATTTAGTTTGAGTGTCTTCTGCTTCCTCCAGTAGGAGGACTGAAGGTGTGGGGTGACCCATCCATCTCAGGGGGGTCCTGACTGTCAGACCTCTGGGGAAGAGGGGGTCCTGACCACTGGACCTCTGGTGGGGAGTGTTCTTTCCTGTCAGGCATCACCCTGTTCCGCTGTGTGAGTCTGAACAAGGCCTAGATGTGGCCCCAGCAGCCTGGCCCCTGCTGACACAAGCCTCTCGGCCATCAAGAGAGTGAGTGTATTCAGGCATGGCCAGCGAGCACAGGTTCCAGGAGTACCTCGGCCCTCTGTCCTGGTCAGGCCACAGCTGGGTCCTCTTTAGCTCTGGACGTGTCGTTTCAGGAAGGGCACCCTGGGGAAGCTGGCCTGTCTAGGGCATGGCTCCGGACTCCCTGGCCAGGGGGTACCCTAGGTCAGATGCTATTGCCTTCAGAACCTTCCCACTCCGAGGGCTGGACCTGCCTTGGTGGCCGTGGCCCATGGCAGGCAGGAGCCTTGCTGTGTGTGAAGGGCATAGCCATGTAACCCACCCAGACCAAATGAACATGTGGCCTGCCCTGGTGTGTGGAGAGCTGAGCCCACTGGTCTTGGCAGGCACTGTGTGTCCCAGGCCCAGAATGGGAGCACAGGTGGCCTTGGCCTGGCTCCTGGCCAGGAGGGGAGACAGCCTCAGACCCAGCGCCCCATAAATCCAAATGAAAACCTAATGAGGGCATGTGAATGGGAGAGCCTTCTCCCCCTGCCCCGTCCTAGTGTCTTAGGCACTTGCTGCCTGGGGCTGAGGCCCACAGGACTTGGCAAGGACAGCAGCCCTTATCAACAGGGTCCACAGGGGGTAGGGGTGGGGAGGGGGGAAGCAGCTGTGGCTGGGGGGGAGGGGGCACTGCTGGGCTCCTTATCTTAGCAGGGTCCACACAGTGGGGGGCAGGCCTGGCCCCGGGCCACCCAGGACACAGCAAGGAGAGGCTGCTCTGGGTAAAGCATCTTTCTGTGTCCCTGCCCGTCCTGCTTCTGAAGGGTCCCTTCATCTCTCGGATGAGGCTCAGTGGGGTGGTGCCTTGCCAGTGAGAGCAGCAGGGTCAGGCTTTATGCCCCGCTTCTCTGACCCCCGACCCCGCTAACTGGGGTCCATGTTTGCGGTCATCTTATCATCCCTCTCCCCGCATTACTGGGGGGGAACTGAGGGGGCATAGGATGGGGGAGAGCCTTGCCAGCAAGCCACAGAGCCAGGATTCACACCTGGCTTCCGTGGTTCACATTCACTCCCTTGGTGGAATGTGTGGAGGTCACTCACTTTGTAATTGAAGAAACGAGCTGGAGAGGGCTCAGGGGCACCACCAAGGTGACACCATTGAGCCAGACCTGCTCAGAGCGTCCTGGGGCAGGGGTGTGGGGTCCTGCTCAGCTGGAAGGGTCCTTGGAGGTCAATGAGCCATTGGACAGAGAGGGTGCCAGCTTGTTGGGGTTTTCTGGTTCCAAGCCTCACTTTCTCTCTTCTCCCTTCTGTGGCCTCTGGCTTGAGCTGGGAGTCCATCGTGCCTGGGTCAGTGGTCATGAGGGGTCCCTGGCCCCGTGTTTCACCCACAGAGCTGCCGCAATAGAGCTTTGTCTGAGCCTGAGCCCTCTAGTGGCCATCCTTAAGACTGGAGCCTCTTACAGTCTAAAGGTCCCAGCGTTCCTGGCCTTTGGGGTCTGGGCTACTGCGAGTGGTCCAAGGAGCACCTGATGTCAGGGGAACAGGCTGACCATTGGTGCCAGGGCTCCACCTGCTGCTCCCCCGAGGCTGCTGGCCTTCCCCACCTGCTCCTCCCCCCGGGGTGTCCCTCTGCCCCCGCCCCCTTCCTCTGAGAGTGCTGGGACCCCTGCCTGCTGCTTCCCTGAGGGTCCCAGGGCCCTGCCTGCTGCTCCCCTCAGGGATTTCTGGGTGCCTGACAGTCGTCTCTTGCTCCCCCTGGGGTGGTGGACATCAGAGACGAGTGCCTTTTGTCCATCCCTCATGGAGGCACGGCAGTGCGTGCTCTGAAAGTTGGGCAGGCTGGGCCAGGACATCATTGCGCATGTCCCTCCTTCGTGTCCCTACACCCGCAGGCCTGGTTGACTTGAAGTACCCCATGGCTCCCCACCTTCAGATCGACCCCTTCCCTCCTGGCCATTACGAGGTCCTGGACCTAAAGACCAATGGGAAGGTGGTGTCTGTGGAGATGGTGAAGTTTCACAGCTGCAAGGACCCGCCCCTGCATGCCCTCTACTACCCGCTGGAGAAGCTGTCTTCAGGTAGTGGAGGCTGGGAGGGGGCTGGGGCTTGGGTGGGCTGGGCTAGGGGGGGCGGGGTGCCATGGAAGGGAACTCTCATGTTTCTGCTCCATTCCCAGGCTTTGATCTCGAAGCAGTGAAGGGGAACATCCGTTTGCTCTTTGACCACGCAGTTCGGAAGCGCTTGATGACTGACCGAAGGATTGGCTGTCTCCTCTCAGGTGAAGAGGCTGCCCGGCCGCCCCCCCTCAGGGTGGGACATGCATGGGAGGGGAGCACCTAGCCCAGGGCCAGCCTTGGGGGTCAGCCTGAGACTGCTCCTGTGGCCTCCCAGAGCCATCCTCTGCTTCCCGCTCTCACCCCCAGAGCCTTAAAAGCTGCAGTCAGCCTCCACACTTAGCTCCTCCCAGGCCACTCCCATGCCCGTCTAGCCTCTCTACGGGACCATTGCAGGGCCTCTTCGTTGGTCTCCCGGAATCCAGTCTTTCTCTGGATGTCCGTGGTTGCCGGGTCTGACCACGGCGGCAAGGAGCATCAAGGGCTCTCCGCTGCATTTCCCTTCAGCCAGGCTCCTCTCCTTGTCACTGGAAGCCCTTGGCAGTCTGGCTCCAGCAAGGCTGGGCATCTGGTAAAAGCTGGCTAACCTTCTCAGAACAAGGGCCTTAAGTGTGCAAAATGAAATACATTGACTTGACCCAGTCCTGTGGCTCCCTGTGGCCCCTTGGGAGCAGCGACCAGATGCTCTGCTTGGCAGACAGAGCCCTTCCTCACCTGCCCAGGCTACTCATGCCTCCCTCCCCACACATACTTATGAGGCCAGGGACCCCAGTCTCCAGGCTGCCCCAGGAATACAACCGTACATCCATCTCTGGAACTCCTTCTGGTGTCCAGTCTGCTGCGTGGCTGGACGGGCCTCCCTGGCCTCCTTCTGGCTTCCTTTTCTCTGGCCCCCCTCTGGCCTCCCTGGCCTCTCTCTGGCCCCCCTCTGGCTTCCCTCTGGCCATCTCCCTGGCCCCCCCTCTGGCCTCCCTGGCCTCTCTCTGGCCCCCCTCTGGCTTCCCTCTGGCCTCCCTCCCTCTGGCCATCTCCCTGGCCTCCCTCTGGCCCCCCTCTGGCTTCCCTCTGGCCTCCCTCCCTCTGGCCATCTCCCTGGCCTCTCTCTGGCCCCCCTCTGGCTTCCCTCTGGCCTCCCTCCCTCCGGCCTCCTCCATGCCTAGTCTTCTTCCTTCTGGTGCTCAGCACACACTGACTCACAGTTCAGTGTCTCCTTTCTTTCCATTATTTCCTGTTCATCCTTTATGTGCCTCATTTGCATGAGTTTGCTTGGTTTTCTCATTAGACAGAGAGCGCCCTGAGGGCAGGGCCTGGCTTCTGCCCACTTTTGTATCCCCCAGTGCTAGCGCAGTGCCTGGCACATAGTAGACACTTAGCTTAATACATGCTTCTTGACCTACAGAGGTTCCCCGCTGGCCCTGCTTTTCTGCTCTGTGCTCTTCCATCTCTGGCTTTACTTTGGCTTGACCTGTTCCTCTGCCCCCCCCCCCCATCTCTACCTGTGGCTGCCTCTGCACGCCTCCCCCCATCTCTGCCTCCAGCTGCCTCTGCCCGCCCCCATATCTGCCTGTGGCTGCCTCTGCACCACCCCCCAACTCCACCTCCAGCTGCCTCTGCCCCCCCCATATCTGCTTGTGGCTGCCTCTGCACCCCGCCATCTCCACTTGTGGGTGCCTCTGCACCCCCCCATCTCCACCTTTGGCTTCCTCTGCCCCCCCCATCTCCGCCTCCAGCTGCCTCTGCCCCCTATCTCTGCCTCCAGCTGCGCCCTGCCCTCCCCAATGCCGTGGTCAGCTCCACCATCTCATCACATGTTTGCTTCCTCAGGGGGTCTGGATTCCAGTTTGGTGGCCGCCACCCTCCTGAAGCAGCTGAAGGAGGCCGAAGTCTCCTACCCGCTGCAGACATTCGCAATTGGCATGGAAGACAGCCCAGATTTGTTGGCTGCTCGGAAGGTCAGCAGCACCTGAGCTCTGGTGCCTTGGCTAGAAGAGCTGAGGTCTGGGGCTGGGCTGGGGTGGGGGAGGGACCTGGGGAGCTTCTCTTCATCTCATCCTGCAACTTGTAGCTTGGGAGACTTGGGCTTGGCAAAGGCTCTTTCTAATAGAAGGGAAGCCTCCTCTTCCTCTCCCCCCTTCTTTCTCCCCTCCCTCCCTCTCCCCTTCCTCCTCTCCTCCTCCTCCTCCTTCCCCACTCCCCCTCCTCCCCTCCTCCTCCTCTTTCTCCCCTCCTCGCCCCCTCTTCCTCCTGCCAAGGATGGCCTGGTGGACAGGGGATGAGGTGCCCATCCTTCAGTTCAGAGCGGCCCCATAGGTGACAGTTGGCTTAGGAAGCATTGTGGATGTGGGAGGACAAGACCATAGCTGGAGTCAGGATGGAGTGACCAGGTGGTGGTGATTTGACCCAGGGCAGGGGGCTGTGGAGGAGGGATCAGCTTGTTTAGTTTGGCCCCTGAGGCCTGAGCCAGGGATAGCAAGGGTCTGAGAAACCGTCCTGCGCTGCTTGGGAGGCCTGGGACCTAAGCTGGATAGTCTCTGTGAGGCATCTGGCTTCCTCTCCGATCCAGGTGGCAGCTCACATTGGGAGTGAGCACCACGAGGTCCTCTTCAGTTCAGAGGAGGGCATCCAGGCCCTGGACGAAGTCATCTTCAGCCTGGAGACCTATGACATCACAACCGTCCGAGCGTCTGTGGGTGAGTTGGCCCTTGTGCAGAACGAGTATCCAAAACCGTGATCTGCAGGGCCGCCTGGTGGGTGGAGCCCAGCAGGCTGTGAGCACCCTTGGTGCCCTGCCGGCTCCCTGAGACCAGAGGGGAGTCCTGTCCCCTGGGCTGCCCATCCATGGCAGGGCACGCAGCTGTGCCTCCTCCGTCACCCCAGCAGCTGCCAGGTGCCCCCCAGAATGCCCGTGACAACCAGCCAGTGTGGTCAGTTCTGTGGTCAGCCCTCTGCTGGGGCAGGTTGCAGCCTGGTGCGGGGTGGAAGGTGGGGAGGCTGGCATGTGTCAGCCTCTCCCCCTAGTGATTGCTTTACAGCAAGCCCTTGGTGCCCCAAAGAGACAAGAGGCAGGGTCTCACAGTCAGAAGGGACAGAGCCTGAGTCTGTAGCGGTAGGGGACTCTTAGGGAAGGCCCTGACAATACCCGATGGGGCCTCAGGAAACCCCAGGGAGCCCTTGTGGGCCCAGGGGTGTGGCAGCCACACCTCCCTTCCCTCCCCACCCAGTGTATGTGCGTCGTGACTAGGGATGGTGGTGTAGGAGCAGGGCTGCCAGGCTGGGCATTGGGAGCCCCTGGGATGTGCATTGGAAGCTGCGGTGGTTCAGGGGTGCGGCCCTAGGCGGGGCTGGCCCCCACCCTCCACGACCCAGTTTTCCTCTCTCTTCAGGCATGTACCTGGTTTCTAAGTACATCCGGAAGAACACGGATAGTGTGGTCGTCTTCTCTGGAGAAGGCTCTGATGAGCTCACTCAGGGTTATATTTATTTTCACCAGGTAAACCTGCCTGTCCTAGGCCCTGCTCAGGACACTGGGGTCAGCACTTTGGTGTCGGGACAGGGGGACCAGACTCAGGATTTGATGAGTGTAGGGAAACTCCCTCTGCTGATGCAGGTCAGCACCCTCTCTGCCACCGACAGCCCTGAGAGGTGCAGTGACTTGCCCAGGGTCATCCAGCCAGTAGATACCAGGTGGGACTTGAACCCAGATACCTCTGGGTTCGAGAAGGCCCCATAATTCCCTTCTTCAGGTGGCTCTTGTCCTCTCATCCTGGTGGTAATTGAGGGCTCTGCGTTCTGGGAGGAAAAAGAGATGGCCCTACCCCTCAGTGGCTGAGCACAGGGACCTTCTGGTGCCCCAGTGCCCCAGCGTGCATGAGGACCCCTATGGTCAGCACGCACGAAGGCCCCCGTGGCCAGCGTGTGGGCATGAGGGGCGGGTCTGGATCACTTGGTTCATTTGCTCTTTGAGTCAAGAGGGTGTTTTCTGAAGGAGAAAAAAGGACACTTTCCCAGGGTCTCTCCTCCCTTCATTTTTCCCCTCCCTCTCCTCCTCCCTTCCTGTTCTCCCTCCCCATCTGTAAAGTGGGTGCAGTAGCATGGCAGGGCCCCTCTCAGGCAAGAGCTCACGCTTCTGGCGCCTCTGTGTTTGCTGGATGCAGGCGCCGTCTGCCGAGGATGCCCAGGAGGAGAGCGAGAGGCTTCTGAAGGAGCTCTATCTCTTTGACGTCCTGCGTGCTGACCGCACCACAGCCGCACACGGGTAACCCACGCCAGGGAGGGTCCCAGGTCTGGGCTGAGAAAAGTCCAGACCGGAAGTCAGCCCCAGCTCTGAGCTGGCCAGAATCAGGCAGAGCTGGGGGGGCACCTGGGCTGGAGCCGGTGCCTGTGTAGAAAGGCCGCCCTCTGGGGGCAATCCTGGGCACTGCCACTGGGGCAGGTAATGAGGGTTAGCAGTACCATGGTGATGGCAGCTAAGTTTACAGCGAGCTCTGAGGGCTAGACTCAGTGGGCGTGGATGTGTCCTCTGGTTACAGGATTGTGCAGTTACGTAGCAGTCAAGGCTGGACCCAAACCCAGGTCCCTCTGACTCTCAGCACAGCATCCTGACCTCTCTGCCATGCCCTCCTCAGGTCTTCTTTCGGAGGCAGTCGGGGTTAAGTGACTTGCTCACAGTCACATAGGTAGTAAATGTCTGAGGCTGGATTTGGACTCACGTCTTTTCTGACTCCAGGGCCTGTGCTCTCACCACTCAGCCCCCCAGCTGCCCCTCCTCACTAAGTCTTGAGAACAGAACAATTGTCCTGTAAAGTCCCAGCAGAGATGTGCTCGGGGACGGAGCCGCTCTTTTAAGGGATAAAGATTTGCAGTCCTCAGTGATGGTGTCTGCAGTCCCAGTAACTGGGAGGTCCCACTCTGTCCCTGGGCATCCAGGGATGGGAGGCCTTGGCCAGGTCAGTGGGAGAAGGCCAGGCCTTCAGCTTGAGGCCACCAGAGATTTTGGAGGCCCTGCTGTGTGCGAGGCAGCACGCGTGGCGCTAGAGTGGAGACCAAAGGGGACCAGTCCCTGCGTCAGGGACTCCTGGGGAGACACGAGAACATTCAGATGGGTCATTAGTTTTCTTAACTGAATCTTTCCTCTGTCCCCTGACCTGCCAGGAGGGCCTCAAGAGGTTTCCCTGGCTGCTGGTGTCTGCACGTACACAGTAGGTGCCTTATACATGCCTCTGGCCTGCATGGTCTTCTCCACCACTGTGGCTGCCACTTGTTTTCAATCAGAGTTCTAAGTCAGGTCCCCAGTAGGAGACCAGTGAGGAGGGAGCCAGGACTCTGGAACAGAGCACACCCCCGGATCCCCAGAGCAGGGGTGCTCATTGGGCCCAGGTGTTCTATGTAAACCTGCTCCGGTGAACTGGAGTCTGTCAGGGATGGGAGGGATGGATGGGAGCCTTTGTTTGGGCCTTGGTCCATTGGCCTGCCCAGCTCACGCCAAGGGCAGCCTCCTTCCTTGGCCTTCTCCCCAGCTGATGGCAGCCCACATGTCCTTCACACGTGACTGCTTTACAGTTAGAGGCTGGTCAGCAGGGTCTCGGATGGGCTAGGGGGCCATTGGGGGTGCTAGAGCTCCTGCATTCCCCACCTCTCTTCTTTCTCCAGCCTAGAGCTGCGGGTTCCATTCCTGGATCACAGATTTGCCTCCTATTACCTGTCCCTGCCCCCAGAACTCCGGATCCCAAAGGTACCTGAACAAGTATGGCAGTGGATGCCTCTCCTCACCCGGGATAGGTCAGGGGGTCAGGTGAGGACAGCTGTGCTCACCCAGCTTCTTCCATTCAGAATGGGGTGGAGAAACATCTTCTGAGGGAGGCGTTTCAGGACTCCAGCCTGTTGCCCAAAGAAATTCTCTGGCGCCCGAAAGAAGCCTTTAGTGATGGAATCACCTCTGTCAAGAAGTCCTGGTTCACCATTCTTCAGGAGCACATCGAGCATCAGGTACCCGGGAGCCCTGCTGCCTTAGCTAGCTTGTGACTTTGACCTTCAGGGAAACAAAAACCTCATAACACATTAGAGACAAGGGAGGGTGTTCACACCAGGGAAGATGTGTAGCACTGCACCAGGTCGGGGCAGGCTCCCAAGGCTTTGAGCAGAGGCAGGATGCCATTGGAGATTTTCCGAGGAGCCTGTGGATGTCTGAGGGGCCGGAGTTCATTCAGCTCTGTGTCAGGCCTCCTGATGGAGTGGTCAGCTAGACAGAGAGCCCTGCCCAGGCAGTGGTAACGTTTTCCAGGTTTCCTTGTTTCACTGGACTCATTCTCTGATGGGCACATGTGGGGCAGTGGGGGGTCAAGTGGAGACAGAGCCAGCCAGGCCTTCAGGTGTGCAGGGGAAGGTGCTGGCAGTAATGCTGCCGTTATCAAGGCTCTTGCCTCCTGTTGCTCTTCCCTCCCCTCTGACCCCACAGGAGGGAGGGAAGGAGTGAGCAGGAAGTGGGCCAAGCTCCATGGGCCATGCCTCCCGAGGCTTCTCTCTGGGCTTCAGGAACCCTTCCTGGGCTGGGCACCATGCAGAGGAGCCACCACCTCTACCTTCAGGGAGGTCAGGCTTTTGTCTCATCTTCCTGAAGCCATTGGTCAGTCCTCTTATTTATGGCTCAACCTACCCATGTAGGTCTCTGACTCCTTGCTGGAAAATGCTGCCAAAAAGTTTCCACTGAACACTCCCAAGACAAAGGAAGGCTACTACTACCGGCAAATATTTGAAAAGCACTATCCCGGCCGTGCGGACTGGCTCATGCACTACTGGATGCCCAAATGGATCGAGGCCGCTGACCCTTCTGCCCGCACGCTGGCACACTACAAGGCAGCCTCCAAGGAGTAGCCCTCGTGCGTACAAACAGTCCGATGCTTTCTTCTTGGAGGCAGGTGGAGGGTGGGGGCCAACACTCCGTGGGTCTGTGTAAATCCCAATAAAGTTTTCAGCCAATGCCAAACGTTCGTTTTCTCAGTGCTCCTTCCTTTCTGTACAGTTCCTTTGTGGTGAGGACCTCGAAGGACATTCAGTAGCTGATTTATGGCTGAGAGGGAAGTGGCCGTCATCTGGGGAGTGGGGCGGTGGGGCTTGTCCGGAAGAGGCTGAGCTGGTCTCATTTGGGGCCCAAAGGGGCCGAAGAAGCCTGGTCCTCAATGTAGCCACAGCGTTTACTGATACGGTGCAGAGCCCAGGGGGCGTGCATGCACACTAGAAAGGTGTGCCAAGTCACAGCTTTTCCTTATGGTCTGAGAGCCGAGCAGTCCAGAGGGCGGCTGCAGAAGGCCGGAACCAGCCCCGGCTGACAGCTATGCTTGGGTTGTGCTGATAGGGCAAGAACTTGAAAAAAAATTGTTATTCTGAACTTGGCAATTCCCAACAAATAAGAACGATTCCATTTGTGAGGAACAGAAAATTTGGCTTGTATGTGAAACCACAAATCTCTTACACAGTTGGTGTTTTTTAAAAGTATATAATAAAATCACCTTTTTAGAGCTGCCCTACCTCTGTGTGCTTCTCATGGGGCTTCGGTCTTCTAGGAATTTAGAAATGCCTCCCCGCCCCTCCCCCCCAGCCAAGCCTGTAGCCATGGGGTCTTTTTCAAATCCCCCGGTGGTGGCCAAGTGAACACATTTTGAACACAGGCCCCGCCATCAGGGTCTCTCCCGAACAGGATGGCAAGCACAGACGATGTTTAGCCTGGAGAACAGAGGGATTGGGGCTAGAAGACCATTGCCTTGTCCAAGGGTTGTCCCACAAGGGAGGGATGAGGTGTGTTTGCCTGGGAGCTGCAAAGGCAGGTTTTGACTTCACACTGTGCTAGGCACGAGATGCAGTCAGTGATGGAAGGTAATCTCGGGGGGAGGCACTCAGGGCTGGGAGGACAGGAGGCAGGCAGGAAAGGGCTGCAGAAGGAGGGATTTGTGCTGGCCTTGAAGGAAGCCAGGGAAGCTAAAGGTCAGAGGTGAGTGGGGAGGGCATCCCTTCCCTGCACGGAGGACGGCCCATGCCAAGGCCTGAGGAACAGTGAGAAAGCATCTCTGTGCTCATTGATTTTCCTTGTGTGCTCTGTAGTTATAGGCCGAGGGCTGGACCTAGGGTCATGTAGATCTGAGTTCCAGACCTGCCTCAGGCATGTACTAGTTGGGTGACCCTGAGCAAGTCACTTAAGCTATGCCTGCCTCGGTTTCCTTGCCTACGTAATGGGGAGAATAAGAGCATTTACATGGCAGGGCTGCTGGGAGGCTCGAGTGAGCGTCTGGACGTGCAGCCCTGCCTCACTGCAAACCTCAGAAAGCCAGGCAGAGGTGAGCAGTCGGCTCCCGTGGCCCTGGAGGGGGCAGAAGGCGGGCAGCCCACGGGCCATACCCACTTTATTGGTGAGGGAAGCGTGGGAGGCCCTGTAGCTGAGGCTGGGCAGAGCCAGTTATGGAGGGTGTGCCCTCATCCCTCTCCGTGGGCCCTTGTTCCAGCCCAACATTTAGAACTCTACAGAACGCTTTACACTCATCCTCTCCTGTGATCCTCACACGCCCTTGTCTATACGCACCGCTGTTATTCCATTTCACAGATGGAGAAACAGGCTCAGAGTCCGGAAGTGACTCACAAAGCTAGTGAGGGTTGAGGTGAGATTTGAACCCAGATCCCTCTGACTTCGCCTGCTTGGTGTGCTCTGTGTCCAGGGGCTGTGCGGTGCAGACTTTATTCCTGAAGATTCCCCCGGATATCAGCGGCGCTGTGCACGGTGCCACGGAGGGGGCCGGCCCAGCCTGGGGATCCCTGATGAGCCCTGGTGCCTCATCCAGATCCCCTCATTTAAGCCTTCAGCGAAAAATCCTCTTTCTGTGTTGTGCGCTCTAAGCGATGACGAGCAGGGCGATGTCAGAAAAACGGAAAGACTTCCCCGAGCTGATGCAGTGAAGCGAGCAGAGCCGGGAGATCGCTGCGCGCAGTAACCGCAACATTGTCGCACCGAGAACGGTGACTGACTCGGCTCTGCGCAGCACCACGGTGACCCAAGGCGATCGCAGGGGACTCCCGAGGAAGCCGCGCGCCGGCCTCTGGAAGAGAACGATGTGGACCGCAGGCGGACTGAAGGGGGCGATGATGACCGCAGGCGGACCGAAGGGGGCGATGGTGACCGCAGGCGGACCGAAGGGGGCGATGTGGACCGCAGGCGGACCGAAGGGGGCGATGATGACCGCAGGCGGACCGAAGGGGGCGATGTGGACCGCAGGCGGACCGAAGGGGGCGATGATGACCGCAGGCGGACTGAAGGGGGCGATGATGACCGCAGGCGGACCGAAGGGGGCGATGGTGACCGCAGGCGGACCGAAGGGGGCGATGGTGACCGCAGGCGGACCGAAGGGGGCGATGTGGACCGCAGGCGGACCGAAGGGGGCGATGATGACCGCAGGCGGACCGAAGGGGGCGATGGTGACCGCAGGCGGACCGAAGGGGGCGATGTGGACCGCAGGCGGACTGAAGGGGGCGATGATGACCGCAGGCGGACTGAAGGGGGCGATGTGGACCGCAGGCGGACTGAAGGGGGCGATGGTGACCGCAGGCGGACTGAAGGGGGCGATGTGGACCGCAGGCGGACTGAAGGGGGCGATGATGACCGCAGGCGGACTGAAGGGGGCGATGTGGACCGCAGGCGGACTGAAGGGGGCGATGTGGACCGCAGGCGGACTGAAGGGGGCGATGTGGACCGCAGGCGGACTGAAGGGGGCGATGATGACCGCAGGCGGACTGAAGGGGGCGATGTGGACCGCAGGCGGACTGAAGAGGGCGATGTGGACCGCAGGCGGACTGAAGAGGGCGATGTGGACCGCAGGCGGACTGAAGGGGGCGATGTGGACCGCAGGCGGACTGAAGGGGGCGATGATGACCGCAGGCGGACTGAAGGGGGCGATGGTGACCGCAGGCGGACTGAAGGGGGCGATGTGGACCGCAGGCGGACTGAAGGGGACGATGATGACCGCAGGCGGACTGAAGGGGGCGATGTGGACCGCAGGCGGACTGAAGAGGGCGATGTGGACCGCAGGCGGACTGAAGGGGACGATGATGACCGCAGGCGGACTGAAGGGGGCGATGTGGACCGCAGGCGGACTGAAGAGGGCGATGTGGACCGCAGGCGGACTGAAGGGGGCGATGATGACCGCAGGCGGACTGAAGGGGGCGATGTGGACCGCAGGCGGACTGAAGGGGGCGATGTGGACCGCAGGCGGACTGAAGAGGGCGATGTGGACCGCAGGCGGACTGAAGGGGGCGATGTGGACCGCAGGCGGACTGAAGGGGGCGATGATGACCGCAGGCGGACTGAAGGGGGCGATGTGGACCGCAGGCGGACTGAAGAGGGCGATGTGGACCGCAGGCGGACTGAAGGGGGCGATGATGACCGCAGGCGGACTGAAGGGGGCGATGATGACCGCAGGCGGACTGAAGGGGGCGATGATGACCGCAGGCGGACTGAAGGGGACGATGATGACCGCACGCGGACTGAAGGGGACGATGATGACCGCACTGTGGACTGAAGGGGAGGATGTTGACCGCAGGCGGACTGAAGGGGGCGATGTGGACCGCAGGCGGACTGAAGCAGGCTAGTTGTCACTTTCATGTTGTTTCTTTTATTCAATCTTCTTGTACAAAACGACAAATACCGAAATGTTTTATAAAATTGCTCATGTCGAGTGTGTATCTGATTGCTTACCGACTCAGGGAGGGAGGGGCGGAGAGAGGGATAAACACTCAAAACTTTAAATAAAAACGTTTAAAAAATTAAAAGAAAAATAGGAAAACCCCATTCCATGCCTGGCTGGGTCCCTTGATGCATTCTTCTCCATGTACCCTAGGAGGAATACGCACAGGAAGGATCTGAGTGCCAGAGCAGGGGAAGCACGGAGAAGCTGGCCTTGGGAGGACCCCTGCCCTCTGTGGTTCACAGACGCGGACTTGATTTCTAGAAAGGCCCAGGATCCGCACCGGGCCGGAAACACTTACGGTGCCCAGAGAGGGAATGAATTCTACAGAACCACCAGGGGGCAGCCGCTTCCTCCCTCGTGCACACCAGGGAGTCTTCGCGCGTCCCCTGGTGGTTGGTTTGTGGAACGCGCAGCTCGCTCCTCGGTACCCGAGGCTTCCGGAGCCGGAGCGGTGTCCGCAGCAGCCTCATACCCCAGAGAGAGAAAAAGCACAGGGGCGTTTCGTGGGAAGTCAGCCGAGAGTCTATACAGCCAGGTCCTCGATTTGGAAGGTTTAAGGTTGTTCGAGAAGCCGAATGTTCGTGCCACCCCTTCCACGGCAATACGCCCCACCGGACCGCCCTGGCCATGAGATTCCTGTGATGAGGCTGAGGGCGTTTGTAAGCCGCTTCAGGAGAGGGGCAGCTGCGTAGACCGCGGCCATCCGATCCCTGTTCTCCTTCGGAGGACTGAGCAAAGGTTCCCCGCGCGGTCCCGTCCCGCGCTCAGACTGACCCCTCCTTTGTCACAAGCTCCGTGACAGCGACCTTCTGACCACGTGCGCGGTACTCTGACCCAGCAGCCCCCGCCTCGGGGCCCTGGGGGAGCTGGGCGCCGCTGTCTCTCCGCTGCTTCAGCCTCCCATTGTCGGACTGCGCTTCGCGACGCGGTCATTGGGTCCCAGTTACGCCTCCATTCTGGGTTGTGTTCGCTGCCTCGTGCATAAGGACCCCAGAGCTCACCGCTCTTCTCCGAATTCCTCCAGGTCGTTGTTTCTGAGTGCAGACCGCCGGGCGGGGGGGGTCCAGGTGGTACTTTACTGCTTTTGGGTATCAGAGAGCAAGGAAAGGTTCCGTATTTCCTCTGGTGTTCCACAAACGCTCGTTGAGGGCCGGCTCTGCCCAAGACCCTGCTCCAGGCTGGGGACACAAAGACAGAAGGTGACCGTCCTCCCCGCCCTCGAGGTGCTTACGTTCCTCTCCTTATAGTCCAAAGTGACCCATGTCCCCCAGAGTGCGCTTCTCTGTGGAACGGGCTCAAGCACAACTCACATGTGAGCACCCGCACACACACAGAGGGAGGCGCGATGACTAGTCTGGCCCTATGCTCCCAGTGCCATCGAATCTTATCCCCGTTCTACAGGGGTGGACACAGACTCAGAGAGGTCCCATAGCTAGTAAGCACCTGAGGCAGGATTTGAATTCAGGTCTTCCTGACTCCAAGTGGAGTGCTCCATCCTCAAGGAATGGCTCTGTGGATTTAGGCTGGCTGACTCAGAAAAAAGTTGTGGTGAGAAGATAAATTCTCCATGAGGAATCATCCCTGTCCAGAAAGGGAAGGGCTCCCTTCTGTCTCTGTCCATCTCACAATCGCCACACAATGGGCCACAGGCCTTGCTCACGTTTCATTTACATTGCATGGAGGAAAGCCAAAGTGAACATGGAGGACCAGACCCGAGGTCAGAGGGGAGCACAAGGGACTGGATTGAGGTCAGAGGGAGCACAGGGGACTGGATTGAGGTCAGAGGGAGCACAAGGGACTGGATTGAGGTCAGAGGGAGCACAGGAGACCGGACCCAAGGTCAGAGGGAGCACAAGGGACTGGATTGAGGTCAGAGGGAGCACAGGGGACTGGACCGAGGTCAGAGGGAGCACAAGGGACTGGATTGAGGTCAGAGGGAGCACAGGGGACTGGATTGAGGTCAGAGGGAGCACAGGAGACCGGACCCAAGGTCAGAGGGAGCACAAGGGACTGGATTGAGGTCAGAGGGAGCACAGGAGACCGGACCCAAGGTCAGAGGGAGCACAAGGGACTGGATTGAGGTCAGAGGGAGCACAGGACACTGGACCGAGGTAAGAGGACTCTACTGGACTCCTTGTCCCGATACTGGACTGTCTGTCCTGATGTAACTGTGTAACTTTGGCAAAGTCTTAACCTCTTTAGGCCTCAGTTTCCTCACCTGTAAAGTGAAGGTGCTGGCTGAGCTGGTCCCTATGTCACTTTCTTCTCTACATCTCATGAGTAAAGTCTTCCTCTCATTCTCTGCTTTCCTTCTGGATTCAACACAAGGTAGAAGAGCTGGTATCTTTCCTCCACCTTCGTCCTGTGGATCCTTAATTCCCTCTGCAGGGAGGGAGGAGAATCTCCAGGACCTGGGTGTTCTCCCTTCCCTTACACAGCCAGCCTGTGCTCCCATTTCTCCTATGCTCCCCCTCTCTGCTTCTGGGGCTGAAGGCTCCTCCCCTTGGCCAGTCAGGCAACGGGCATCAATTAAGTGCTTACTGTGTGCAGGAATCCTGCTGGTGCTGGGGGCACAAAGAAAGGCAAAACCAGAGTTCCTGCACTCAAGGGGCTTGTGCTCTAACAGGGTTCTTCTGATTGGATTGTCTTTGGGCCCCACAACAGGCAGTTTGTCAGCTGACCTCAGGGATAGCTCGGGCACTCTGAACATGGCCAGTAACATTCTCAAACCCACTTTTCCTAATGAGAACATCATTAAAACCAAGGACAGGGCAGGGTTCACCACAGCCACCAACAGAAATGAGACGGCTGAGCCGTCCAGCAGCCTTGGGGGGGTGGGGGTGGGGGGAGGATGGGAGCAGGGTTACTGGGCCTGTAAGCTGGGACCTGGACAGAAGGTGGCGCTATCATTACAGGCACTGATCGCTCTACCCTTGGTCAGGAGGCTAGCATGCCCATGAGCAACGTGCCTAGAAAAGGCAATCATGGAGATGCCAGTGGGCTTAAAACAGACACACAGACACTCAGCTTCTCCTTCCCATCTGGGCCTTGCTAGACACTGAGGACCCAAAGACACAAGGGAGATGCTCCCCTCCTCTGAGACAATAAGGCATCAAACCAGGCATTTGTTTTGGCTCAATCCTTCTCTGTGTCTCCTGGAGACTGTTGGCTCTGACAAGGAGATTCTGGGGGTGGAGGTGGAGGACAGGAAACAGTGGCCAGGCCTGTGGCAACGGGGATGATGCTAGGTCACTGAGGGAATTTGTGCTGGTCTTGAATGGCCTCTAATGGAAAACTGAGTTGGCATAAAGCCTTGCCACCTGCAGAGGGCAGTGACCACTCACTCCTCAGGCTGTGCTGCCCATGGTTCTCCCACCTTCTGTGGCTGGGCTGCCTTGGGCTGTTCTCCAACCTTGAGCAAGTCAGTTCCATTCTAATTTTTTAAATTAAATTTTTTTAAATTAAGAAATATTTACCCTTTTTCTCCTTCCCCCACTGGAAAAAAAAAGAAAAATCCCACAACAAATACACAGTTAAGCAAAATATATTCTGAAATTGGCCATATCCAAAAATGCACGTCTTATTCTGCAAATATAACCCATCACCTCTCTCTCAGGAGGCAAGAAGCATTCGAAATCATTGGTCCTCTGGAATCATGGTTGATAGAGTTAAATTTAAAAAAATACTATTTTATTTTTTTCCAATTATGTGTAAAGGCTATTTTTAAACATTCATTTAATAAACCTTTTTTTGAGTTCCAAATTTTCTACCTTCCTCCTTCCTTCACCATGCCCTCCCTATGATGGTTAGCAATTTGATATAGGTAATATATGTGCAATCGTGTAAAACACATTTCCACATTAGTCATGTTATGAAAGAAGTAGACCAAAAGAAAAGAACAGTGCCAAAAAAATTAAAGTGGAAATAGTCTGCCCACTGTGCATTCAGACTCCATAGTCCTTTCTCTGGATGTGGATGGCATCTTCCATCATGCATCCTTTGGAGTTGTCTTGGATCATTGTATTGCTCAGAATAGATAAGTCATTCATAGTTGATCATAGTACAATGTTGCTGTTACTGTGCACAATGTTCTTCTGGTCCTGTTCACTTCACTTTGCATCAGTTCATGTAAGTCTTTCCATGTTTTTTGGAAATCCACATGCTTGTCATCTCTCATACCACAATAGTACTCCATTACATTCATATGCCACAACTTGTTCCGCCATTCTCCAACTGATGAGCATCCCCTCAATTTCTGATTCTTTGCCACAACAAAAAAAAGCTGCTATAAATATCTTTGTACATGTGGGACCTTTTCCATTTTTTTTAAATAATCTTTTTGGGATACAGACCCAGCAATGATATTACTTGATCAAAGGGTCTGCACAGTTTGATAGCCCTTTGGACACAGTGGTTGGTAGAGTTTTAAAGTCCTTTACAATGTTATTGTTATGGTGTAAATGGTTCTTCTGGTTCTGCTGACTTTATTCTGTATCAGCTCGAAGTGATCTTCAAGTGGTGTCTCCTTCCCCACTCCTTCTTCCTGATGATGTGAGATAAGTCCCCTCCCCTCCCTTATTCTTCTCCTTTTCTCCCCGCTCCCTTTCCTCCCCTGAGCTCTCCCATCTGGTTTGACTCTTTTTATGACCCTTGCTGACATCACAGTTCTCATCACCCTCCGCCCATTGGAAGGAAGACACCATGTGCTCTTAGTCTTTCCCAAATGCTAGTTTATAGTCACCTTTTAAAGTTTCTCTTGACTTCTGTGTTAGAATTTCAAAGTTGCTACACAACTCTGGTCTTTTCATCAGCAATACTTGAATGTCCTCTGTCTACTTCATTAAAGATCCATATATATATACACACATAGATATGTATATCTATGTGTATGTGTACACACACACACACACACACACACACACTTCTATGTGGTGGTGAACTGGATAGAGCATTAGGCTTGGAATCAGGAAGACTCATTTTCCTAAGTTCAAATCAGGCTTCAGACACTTAGTCGCTGTGTGACCCCAGGCAAATCACTCAACCCTGTTGGCCTCAGTTTCCTCATCTGTAAAATGAGTTGGAGAAGAAAATAGCAAACCACTGCAGTGTCTTTGCCAAGAAAACTCTGTATGTATATGTATATGTACATGTACATGTATATGTACATGTGTGTATGTATGTATATATGTGTGTACACTCATCTGTACAATGAGTCAGAGAAGGAAATGGGAAACTCCTCCAGTATCTTTGCCAAGAAAACCCCAAATGGGGTCATGAAGAGTCAGACAGATACACACGCACACAGATGTGTGTACATTTGCCTTGTAAGATTATGCTCAGCGTTGCTGGGTGTGTTACTCTTGGTTATGAGCCTAGATCCTTTGCCAAGCTCTCCACTTCTTTAGGGTGCTGGCTGTTAGACTGTGCATGATCTTTACTGTGGCACCTTGGTATTTGAATTCTTGTTGGCTGCTTGCAGTATTCTTATTCGACCTGGAGACTGGATTTTCACTCTGATGTTCCTGGGTGCTTTCATTTGGAGGTTTCTTTCAGGTGGTGACTGGTAGATCCTTTCTATTTCTGCTTTGCCCTCTGGTTCTAAGAGATTTGGGCAGTTTTTAAAATTTAAATTTCTTTTTTATTTCCAGCACCACATTCTCTCCCTCCCTCCGTCTCTGCACCATCCATAAGAAGGCAAGGAATATAACACCTATTATACATATATAGTCATGTAAAATATTTTCCCACATGTTCCCATGTTCCAGGAAAAAAAAATCAAGAAAAAGGTGGCGGGGTGTTTAATCTGCACATCAGTTCTCTATTTGGAAGCAGATAGCATTTTATATCATGAGACTGGAGTTGAGATAGATCATTGTATTGATCAGGATAGCTGGTCTTTCACAATTGGTCATCCTTACAATGTTGCTGTTACTGCATACAATGTTCTCCTGGTTCTGCTCACTACACTCTGCATCTGTTCATATAAGTCTTCCCAGGCTTTTCTAAAAGCATCCTACTCATCATTTCTTACAGCACAGTAGAATTCCATCACAGCCTGTTACCATAATTTGTTCAGTCATTGTCCTATCAATGACCATCCCCTCGATTTCCAATTCTTTGTTACCACAAAAAGAGCTGCTATAAATAGTTTTGAAAATGGAGTTTTTTCTTTTTTCTCTGATCTCCTCGGGGGTATAGACCTAATAGTGGTATTGCTAGATCAAAGGGTATGCAGCAGTCTATAGCCCTTTGGGGGCATAGTTCCACATTGCTCTCCAGAATGGTTGGATCAATTCACAAATCCACCAACAGTGCCTTAGTGTCCAAGTTTTCTCACATCCCCTCAGTCAGTTGTGATTTTCCTTTCTTGTCACGTAGGTCGTAGGTCTGAGGTGGTATCTCGGAGTTGTTTTAACTTGTATTTCTTCCGTTATTAGTGACAGGAAATATTTTCCTTATTATTGTTGAAAGAAATGATTGTTTTTCTATTGTATCAATAACTAACTATTGAATCGGACCGAGATTTTTCTCCTTTTCTACTTTCTCATTCAGAAATCAACCAGTGTGGGAAGTCTTGCTCAAAGACTTGCCTAGGCTAAGATCTAATCAGACAGTAAAAGAAATTCTATGTTTAAGCTAATGGGAGGATTCCTCCTCATTGTGTTTTCTTAGGTCTGGGAAAATACGGATTCTCCCTTTTGCAGACGGTTGATATGGAAATTGATAAGTTTCTTTGACTAAGACTTGGGTGATCTAAGTCACATATCCCAAGACCCTCATTGTAATATAGCCCATCTCCCATCATAATACTCATTCTCTCATTAATTGTTAACCAATCAGAATTGATTGCCACCCTCAGAAACACCTGCTCTTCCAAGGGCATATAAACTGTGAGCCCGCTCTTTCCCTGTTGCCGATGAGTCGAGCGGGAGGGGAGGCTCCCGGGTGTTTTCAAGATTTAGCTTCGCCCGTGAACCGCTGCGGTGGCCGAGGAAGGCATTGCTGCAGGAGGTGTAATGGACGTTAACACCGCTCTACAAGAAGTGCTGAAGACCGCACTCGTCCACGATGGCCTAGCTCGTGGAATTCGTGAAGCTGCCAAAGCCTCGGACAAACACCAAGCCCATCTTTGTGTTCTTCCTTCCAACTGTGATGAACCTATGTATGTAAAGTTGGTTGAGGCCCTGTGCGCTGAGCGTCAGATCAACTTGATCAAGGTTGATGACAACAAGAAGCTGGGTGAATGGGTAGGCCTCTGTAAAATTGACAGAGAGGGAAAGCCCCCTAAAGTGGTTGGCTGCAGCTGCGTTGTTGTTAAGGACTATGGCAAGGAATCTCAGGCCAAAGATGTCATCGAAGAATATTTTAAATGCAAGAAGTGAATAAATAAAAGCCTTGGTCTGATTTGAAAAAAAAAAAAAAACAAAAAACAAAAAACTGTGAGCCCGCTACTTGAGGGGTCTTTGGCATGGGAGAGGGCCACTGACCTCTTTGTATTAATAAACATGCTAGCCTTATTAACAAAATGATTAAATTTACCAGAAACTATGTTTCTTGGGACTTTTAAAATACCATTACTATTACCAAAACTATTGATAATTTTGGTTTCTTTTTCTAACAATTGCCTGTTCATATCCTTTGATCATTTATCAATAGAATGGCTCCTATTTTTATAAATTTGGCTCAGTTCTCTATATATTTGAGAAATGAGAGCTTTGCCAGAGAAACTTCCTGCAATTCCAACCTACCCCTGCCCCAACCCCAAGTTCCTATTTTTCTTATAATTTTGGCTTCATTGGGTTTTTTCGTGAAAAAAAAAAAACAACTTTTAATTTAATGTGACTTAAATTATTTATTTTACCTCCTGTGACTCTCTCTATCTCTTGTTTGGTCATAATTTCTTCCTCTATCCATAGATCTGTTAGGTAATTTCTTCCATGCTTCCCTAATTTACTTGTAGTCTTACCCTCTATGTCTAAATTATGTGCCTGTTTTGAGCTTATCTTAGTATACGGTATGAGATGTTGGTCTATGCTAATTGTTCATCCTTTGGTCTATGCCTGGTTTCTGCCAGATTACTTTCCAGTTTTCCCAACAATTTTTGTCATATAGTGAATTCTTGCCCCCAAAGTTTGGATCTTTGGGCTTATCAAACACTAGGCTGCTATGCTCATGTGCTTTTGTATACCGTGTACCTCTCTATTTCTTATCCAGCATCACGTTCTTTTGATGATTGCCAGTTTGTAAAACTTGAGATCTGGCACTACTAGGCCACCTTCTTGCACATTTTTTTCATTGATTTTCTTGATATTCTTGACCTGTTGTTCCTTGAGATAAATTTTGTTAGTATTTTTTCTAGTAAATCTTTGGTAGTTCAATTGGTATGGCACTGAATAGGTAAATTAATTTAGGTAGTATTGTCATTTTCATTATATTGGCTCATCCTATCCATGAGCAATTAATATTTCTCCAATTCTTTAGCTCTGTTTTTATTTTTATGAAAAGTATTTTAAAACTGTGTTACTATAATTCCTGTGTGTGTTGGCAAGTTTTGGCAAAGTTTGGCAAGTTGGCAAAAAGTTGGCACTTTTTATACTGTCTGCAGTTATTTTAAATGGAAATTCTTTTTCTAGCTCTTCCTGCTGGGCTTTCTTGGTCATATATAGAAATGCTGATGATTTATGTGGGTTTGTTTTATATCCTGCACCTGTGCTAAAGTTATTCATTGTTTCCATTAGCTTTTTAGTTGATTGTCTAGAGTTCTCTAAGTATATCATCATATCATCCGCAAAGAGTGATAATTTTGTTTCCGCGTTGCCTATTCTAATTTCTTTAATTACTCTTTCTTCTCCTATTGCTATAGCTAGCATTCCTAGTGCATCATTGAATAATAGTGGTGATAGTGGGCATCCTTGCTTCACCCCAATCTTATTGGGAAGGCTTCTAGCCTATCCCCATTACAGATAATGTTTGCTGATGATTTTAGAATATCATTTTAAGAAAGGCTCTATTTATTCCTGTGCTCTTTAGTGTTTTTAGGAATGGGTGCTGGACTGTGTTAAGAATTGGTTATCTAATGTATTTATATATGTGCTGGAGTCTGCTGTTAATTCCTTAGTGAAATATCATCCTCCTGGTGAGGAAATTAATGAGTTAATGTAAAGTATGAGGAACTGGGTTCTGATGTGAATTTCTTAAACATGACAATTGGCCAAAGTTCCAATTTTGAATTTGTAAAAATGATCGGGGTATAAGGATTAGAAATGGTAACTTAAAATTGTGCCAAGGTAACTTTTGTAGGAGAATGGAAAGAAAGCTGATTCCTACAAGAAGGCAAGAAGAAGATGCTGGAGATGGCTGGAACAAATTCCAAGGACCAGAAGACTTCACTGATGTTGTTCCCTGCCAGACAGCCTTATGGGAAGAGACTTTTGAATCTTAAAGGGACAATTGCATTATCGTTTTCTTTTGAGTCTCTGTATCTGTATTTACAAAGGGGACTGCCCCCTTTGATTTGTCAATGCGTTGATCAATCCTTCCCATATTTACTTAAAGGGGTGATGGTTAAGGAGAAAAATTCAGATGAGAAAGAGAGTAAAGGAGTATTTAAAATGTGGAAACAAATATTTGAATAAAAGAAGAGGGTGGAAATTGTAAGAAATTCTAGGAGGAGTTTTGTTTCCACAGAACTGAAGGTGTACTTCCTCCCCTCCCCCACCCCAGCTTTAGCAGAAACTAGGCCTCAGGTCAGTCAGGTGAAAGGTCAGAGGCTTGTACCCATGCTTAAATGAGCCATTTGAGGAGAGCATGAGGTAGGCAGTCAGGGGAACTAAAGAGGCCAAACCGGTTGAACAAGTTCAAGCTTATCAAGGGTCTGGTCTTGGTCAAGAGTCCAGGCCTACTGATTTGCATAATTTGCATATGTTAAAGAGGGAAGGTAGGGGAAGTAAAGAATGTAGATTAATCCTAAACTAAGACAAAGAAAATCTAATTAACTTCACTTCTGCTTCTGTATCCTTATTATCCTACCTATATAAACTGTATAACCTAGGAAAACTATGTAAAAAGTAAAGAATGTAAACTAACCATAACTCTAGCAGGAGTGGAGGAAATGGTTACCGCCACTCCTAAAGCTGTGTCAGGCTGTGTTTCCAATGAGTACTACACCTGCTCCCTTGAGGAGAGTAATACCTTCCTCTGCCCCTGCCCCACCTCCCCCAAAAAGGAATGGATGCTGGATTTTGTAAAAAAAAAGCTTTTTCTGCATCTGTTCAGATAGTCATATGATTTCTGCTGGTTTTGTTATTGATATGATCAGTTATGGTGATAGTTTTCCTAATATTGAACCAAACCTGCATTCCTAGTATAAATTCCACTGGGTCATAATGTAGGATCTTTGTGATATATTGCTGTAACCTCCTTGATAGTATATTATTTAACACTTTTTGCATCATTATTCAGAAGGGAAATTGATCTATAATTTTCTTTCTCTGTTTTTGCTCTTCCTGGTTTAGGTATCAGCACCATACTTATGTCATAGTAGGATTTGGTAGGACTTTGTCTATTTCAAAACAATTTATATAATATTGGAATTAATTGTTCTTTACATGTTTGTAGAATTTGCTTGTAGATTCATCTGACCCTGTTTTTTTGATCCTCAGGAAGCTCATTGATGGCTTGTTCAGTTTCTTTTTCTAAGAAGGGGTTATTTAAATATTCTATCTCTTCTATTAATCTGGGCAATTTATAGTTTTGTAAATATCTGGGCAGTTAAAAAATGATTTCTCCAAGTAAAATGTCTTGGCTCTTTTCGGTTAAGGTTTTTGGGTGGTCCAATGATTCTGTAATTGTCTGTCCTCAATCTGTTTTCTGGGTCAGTTGTTTTTATTATGAAATACCTTGTACTTTCTTCTACTTTTTCAATCTTTTGACCTTGTTTCAGTATTTGTTGTTGTCTCCTGAGGTCCTTAACTTCTGCTTGGTCCATTCTCTTTTCAGGGAGTCCGTTATTTGGGTAAGGTTGTTACCAAGCGTGCCAAACTGGGATTTCTTTCTTAGACTCTCTTCCATAGCTGTCAGATCTTTTCTAATTCTTTCTTCTCCTGCTCTCTTTTCAAGCATGATAGCATTTTCAGTGTTCACGCTTTCAAACTCTTGCATCGTTTCTTGTAGGAATTATAACTGATCTCTTGGGTGGGTTGTGTTTTCCTTTGAAGCTGTGGTTTAGATATTCAGGATCATGCTTCTCTCTGGGTTTGTGTCTTAGGCAGCCCTTGGCTTGTATCTCTCTCAGTATTTTGCTGTTGTTATTCAGCTCTTTGCTCTGAACAAACCAGCATTTCTGGCCTAGCTGGGAGCTTCATCAGGGCTGCGTCTGGGGTCTCTGCCCATCTTGGGGACCTCTCCACCTCTACCTGGCCCTACTTTCTTGGACTAGAGACTGATTCCATGAACAATTCTAAATGACCCCACACTGAGGGGTACCAAGTGAACACTGAGCTTTTGGCCTATTGTGGGGATGAGTTCAAGACCAGCTCTGGATGTCCCTGAGCTGCAGGTCCAGCTTGGAGTTCCGGGCATGGAGTCTAGGCTCCTAGCCATGTTTTAGAAGGCAGAAGGTCCATTAGTTCAGGAAAATGGATTTTGGCTTTTCAGGTTCACCCTAAATCTGATGGCCTGGTCCAGTGGTGCAGATTATATTATAAATAGTGGTTGCTAACCATCAGTGATGAATTCTTGTCTGAGTGTATCCCAGCATCTCATCTGTAAAGAGACACTTAGGGATGATAATCCATTTAGTTGTTAGCAGGAAAGGCATGAGGCGCTCGAGGACAAGCTGTGACATCACAGGAGCCCCAAGCTGGTCCTCAAAGTTCCATGTGTCTTAGATGGGGCCTTGTCCTCTCTGCTGTCACAGGGGTCCCAGAAGAAACAGATCCACAAGTAAAGGAGGAAAGGGACAGGAGTGAAGTGCCTGGGGAAGGGCTTCCGCTCCTTTTCATTCCTTCCAGGCATGGAGAAAGCACTCATTGGCTCTGACAAGTGGGTTTTCCTTTCCTTCTGGACCCTAACTCTGTTCAGGAAGCTATGGGGGGGGCAAAGGCGAGTGGGAGCCCTTGTCCTCCAGCAGCAGGACCAAAGATGGGGCAGCCACACTCCCTAGTGGCCCCGCTGGAATCCAGCTCTCCCCAGACTCTTCTGGGCCCCCCTGCATAGACCAGAAAACAACTCTTCCAACAGATGTGGAATCCCTGGGGAGGAAACTCACTCTCCCAAAGCAGGCTGGCACCTCTTTTGCAACTTGTCCTCTTGGGACTGCAAATGCCTTGCCCAGGGTCATGAGAGCCAGTAGGTGTCAGAGGTCTGAGGCCAGCTTTCTGCCGAGGGCAGCTTTGGTGGAGTCAGGAAGTCCTAAGCTTAACTTGGGTCTCTGAGACTTACCAGCTGTGTGGTCCTGGATAATAATTGCACCTGCCTCCCAGGGGTGTTATGAGGATCCGATGAGATATGTGTAAAGTGCCTAGTGAGGTGCCTGGCACATAGAAGGTGTGATATAGATTATTGTTATCCACCCGCTGTACTACACAGCCTTTTCTGTAAAGAAGCAAGTGGCAGTCAGGGGCCTATTCTCCGGATGCCCCGCCTCTAACAGCATTTAATGACTGTTTATAGATTTGCTCTGGACCCTTCTCTGCAGAGGAGTGCGCTCCACACTGCCACTCAGATGTGGGCCCCCTGCCTTTGTCAGCAGCTCTTGGGGGGTGGGTGGTGAAGCTGCCGTGGGGGCTCTGGGATCCCAGTCCTTGGAGGCTACATTTATCTCCAGCCCAAAGCAAGCTTGATCCAGGATGGCCTCTCCTATCATCCTTGGTTCAAGTCCCAGAACCAAGGGGACAAATCAAGACTTCCTGCCACTGCCACGCTTCTGACATTTAAATGCAGCTTTCAGGCCCCTGGAAGTCTTCTGTCCTCCAGGATGAGCAAGGCCCTCCTTGGGGTAGGATCCTCATGGAGTGGGAAGCCAAGGCCCTTCCCGGCTTGGTCTCCCTGTTTCTAGGTACTCTTCAGCTGATCCATGCCCTCCCCATGTTGTAGCACCTAGAACAGAGCCTGGTGCTCCAGGGGGGGCTCTGACAGACCCAGGCCTCCAGGCTGCCCTTGTCCTTACCTCTGGGTCTCCCTGAATGCGGCCCTGTTGCCAGCTCCATCACACTGTTGACTAATGCTGAGTTTGGTTCAATGGACCACCCACATTTTTTCTTTTTAGACAAACAGCGTCCCCTCCTGTGTACAGTGATATTTTGAACCCAAACATAACACCTGACATTTTTCCTCATTAAATTTGATTTAGTACATTTGGCCGACTGTTCCATCATTCAATCAAGTAATACGTACTTATTAATATGTGCCAGATACTAGGCTGGGTTGGGACTAGGGAATCAAATGCCCGTGTGAACCAAACTCTTCTCATGAGGAGGAGCATACCTTCTCCTGAGGGGAGAAGAGATAATTATCTGTTCAGATAAAATCCTGGATATGTAAATATATGTGTGTGTGTGTGTGTGTGTGTACATACAGTGATGGGTGGGGACAGGGGACCAACTACTGTGGAAATCAGCAAAGGGCTCTTGAAAGAGGCTGCATTTGAGCTAAATCCAACAGGAAGCCACTAAGGTAAAGAGGGAGGATGTTCTGGGCCTGGGGGCACAGCCTGGACAAAGGAGTGGAGGAGAGAGATGACAGGTTATCTTGGGCAACATCAAAGGGCCACTTTGTCTGGAGTGCAGAGTGAGGGAAGGGGAGGGGAGGGGAGGAGAGGGTTTGGGGTTTTCTTAGCAAAGACACCGGAGGCGTTTGCCATTTCCTTCTCCAACTCATTTTACAGTTGAGAAAACTGAAGCCAAAAGGGTGAAGTGACTTGGCCAGGGTCACACAGCTAGTAAGTTGTCTGAGGTCGAATTTGAACTCAGGTCTTCCTAACTCCAGGCCCAGCGCTCTGTGCACTTTGGCGCCCCCTATCACCCACGGCGTTGATGACACTCAGCAACCCATTGGAGATGAGGGAGATTTGCAGACAGCAGGAAGAGTTGTAAACACAGGGGACTGGAAGGACAGGTTCGCCCTGGACAGAAACAGGGAGGTCAGGGACACGGCGAGCTTGGTGGGCAGGAGGGCTGCGGCCGAAATGTCGAATCTGAGATGACTGCAGGACCTGAAGACCGTGGGGTCAAGGGAAGGGTTCTGGAGGATAGGAAGAGGTCCGGGTGTGTCCGCAGCCGCCCAATGAGCCAGTCCTCGGGGGAGTCTGTGAACTTGGAGAGGGGAAAGTAGGCAGAAGAGGCCGGAGCCAAGGGACCGAGGCCATGTCTGCAGCCTTCTCCCCTGGCTAGAGCCAAGGGGAAAGAGACTGGCCGGAGGCTGAGGCTGCTGGAGGCAGGGATGAGGAGGGAGGGGATGGAGGGTGGGGCTTCTAGTCTTCTCTTGAGAATCAGGGGCTGCGGTCAGAAAGAGCAACCCCCGCCATTACTACCTGGGGTTATTTATCTGCACCTGGAGGAAGCTCCTCGGCCCTTACTTACACCCAGAGGAGGCTTTCGGCTCCCTTAGCTTTTACTTACACCTGGGGGAGGCTCCCCCCTCCCTTTCCCTTTGCTTACACCTGGGGGAGGATCTAAGCTCTCTTATCCAGCCCATCTTTCCTAGCGAGGAGGCTGGACCAGGTGACAGTGGGTGGGGCCAGAGGAGTGCCCAGGTTCCCTTCTAACCTGGGAAGGTGATTTGCAGTATCCCCCTGTATTGGCAATCAAGATGGGCTCTTAGCTCTTATTCAACCAAGTGCCCTTGAAGAGTTTGGCCTTTGTTTCTTTGATTAAATTAGGAGTCCTTGGTGACCTCCTTGCCTCAAGGGAAAGCCTAGTTTACATGGGTTTGAGTGACATGTTTGTGACATCAGAGGCTTTTAGGCCATGTGGATTTAAGTTGCATCTTCGTGACGATTTTAGGTCATGTGGGTGAGTCATATGTATGACTCTCACCATTGACCCTGAACAAGATATATAAACCCAGAGGTTGGCTTTCTCTCTTGGAGCTCTGAGCCACAGCTGTGGCGACTCTGGGCCAGCTGTTGTTATGAGCTCTGCAGCTTTGGAGAAAACTCAGATGTTGATGCTTCTCTGGTAACTGTATATTGTGGTTTTGTCAGATGGAAATCTGTCTGTTGATTCATGTTTATTTGCTGTGTTTGTATTTACTCTGAAGCTCAGGGTGCTGGCTCTTCCCCCTGAGCTGAGTGAACGGTATTTGTATGTTGGATGAAAGTAAGCTTGTTAACTCCTTAACGTTGCTTTCCTTAGTAAAGCAGATCAAAAGGACCTGAGCTTGCAGTGTTCTGTGAGCTGATTGTTGTTGGTTTTATACCCCCACAGCAGCTGCTAGCCGGATTGTTGAAATACCCCACCCCCCACACATACACACACCTTGAAGGGATACAGGCCTCGGAGAGCGAGGTCTTGATTAAAGCATGTCAGACCAGGTGGTGAAGAGGGTAAGGCAATGAGGACGGAGTGCCCACCGGCAGCTGCCAGGTGAAGTAGTCAGGCTGACATGCGCAGCCCTGTGGGTGGGATGGAAAGTTCAGGGCATTTTCTGGGGGGTGAGGTCAAAGAAGAACAATGTTAATCACCCCCTTCCTGTCCAGGGGCTCCTCACTCTCTGGAAGGTCTGAATCACAGGACTGAAAAAAGCTCGGGAGTGCAAGCCTCATAGCCCGTTCGATCCAGAGGAGAACTGAGGGGTGCGTGGCTGTGGTGGAATGCAGCGAGAGGAAGAGGTTTGCAGGGATAGGGGAAGGGAAGAAGCACTCTGCTGTGTGCCAGGCACTGTGCCAAGTGCTTTTTACAGGTATTATCTCATTTGATCCTTGAAACTACCCCGAGAGGTGGGTGAGATTAGTATCCCCATTTTACAGACAAGAAAACCCATGCAGACAGAGGTGACATGGCTTGCTCAGGATCGCCCAGCTACCTGCCGAGCCACCAACTGCCCCCAGGGGAGCAAACAGACTACTGATATTGTCAGAGCAGCAGAGGACAAGGCAGATTGAGGGAAGCTGGGGCGCTGTTGAGGTCAAGAGTTCCTGAAGGGACGGGATCTGGTGATGTCCCAGTTCAAAGAGTGCGGACTCAGCACCCACTGTTAAATGATATCAGTGTGAGCCTGGGCACCTCAGAAATCACCAGGCTTCCGTTTATGGTTCCGTTGATTGTTCCAGGGGTGGGGAACCTGTGGCTTCGAGGCCCTATGTGGCCCTCTGGGTCCTCAAGTGCAGCCCTTTGACCGAACCCAAACTTCACAGAACAAATCTCCTTCATAAGAATCTGCGCTGGAGGACCTAGAGGGCCGCAGGTTCCCCACCCCTGGTAAGGAAGTGATGGGGAAATGTTGATGATAGTGGTTGTAAAATTCCAAAGCTCCCCCAGCATACATTTTGGAGAGCTGGTTGTTAAACACTTACCAGCAGCCCCCCTCCCCCCAGGGGGCAGCCCTGGCAGCTCCCCTATCTGGGGCATGTTCCTCTAGCTGTGTTCATTTTCAGGAGTGTTGCTCTGGTTATGCTTTGGTCCTCAGTGTAAGTCATCCCTACCTCTCCTCGGCCATGAGTGTCCCCTTATCAGTCATGTGAGAAATTGGGGGAGTGCCCCCTCCCCGGTGTGTCTAGAAGGGAACTTTCTTTGTAATTTGTTTGCTATTCTGTTTCCTTCATGTATGTGTGTTGAACTTGTGTATCCTACAGTTTGGCTGGTAAAAGAAACGAGTGGAGCTTGTGAATGAACAGATGTTGACTCCATCCTTCCAGCCAAGGGGAGCTGCCGAGGAAGCCCCGAGATCCGCGGGCCCTCCAGGAGGTGCTACGGGACTGATGAAGGGGAGTTCTCTCTGCACCCAGTGGAGTTCTGGCAGAGCCCCAGTCAGCATGTGCTGGAGCCAAACTGGATGTGCACCTTTGGACGGGCTCTGGAGCAAACCCAGCCCCTCCGAAGCTGACTGGCGTTAGAGAGCAGCTTTAGGAGTAGGACTAATACGGGAATGTGCTTCTCCTAATTGAGGACGTATAACCGAGATCAATTTGCTTACCCTTTCAGGGAGGCTAGAAGTGAGGGAGGGAGAGAGAAAAAAGATATGGAACTCAAAATGAAAAAAAAAAAAGAATGTTAAAAATTGTCTTTACATGTAATTGGGGAAAAAAGAAAAAAAAATATGTATATATATAAAAGAAGTTGCTTAAGGCCTATCACTGGGGAGAGTCCCTTTCTCGGGAGGTGGTCCTGCCTTCCTCAGCTGGCCCTGCTGGAAGCCTGTGGTACCAGGGCAGTGCCAAGCTTGGCTGCCAACCACTGCCCCCAGCTCCCATCCAGATGCCCATCTATTGAGAATTTCCGTTGCTGCCTTGGAGGCCTGAGGAGAGAGCGGATCAATAGTGTTAGCTTGGCTAATATGATTGTGTTTGCTTTGAGGATGGAGCTCCGCCCTGGGCACCCTGCCTCCCTTTGCCCCCAGATGGATGACAGGGACTGGGCCTTCAGTCTTATAATGCAGATGTCTAGGGTATGACCACCTGTGCTTTGGGAGGTTGTCCGAGAGTGGGATAGCCTGGAGCAGGAGCCTGGAGGTCCCAGCCAGCTGCGATTCAGTCCTGAGTAGAAAGACCATGGGCATGGGGTAGGGCTGGCATGTGGGCTGGGCCACCAGGAGGGCAGAGACACATTGTGTCCTAGACAGTATCTTGTTTGTCCTCCTCCAAGGCCTTAGCACACCAAGAGGTGGTCTCTGGCTCCCACACGAGGGCCACTCTGCCAGGCCTCTGTGCCAGCCTGGAGGCAGTCTGTGCCAGTGGAAGATGCCCTCCTGGTGACGGTAAGCAGAAGTCAGGAGGAAAGGGGTGGCTGGGGATGGGATGAGTGGGGGCACAGGAGGCAGAACCTCCCCTCCCCACCTCTTTTTTCTTCTTCAACCCCAAAGTTCTACTGCCAGCAGGTAAAAATACACATATCAGCTAGGCAATGCCAGAGTGCACAGAGCACTGGGCCTGGAGTCAGGAAGACTCATCTCCGAGTGTTCAAATCTGGCCACAGACACTTACTAGCTCTGACCCTGGGCAAGTCATTGAACCCTGCTTGCCTCAGTTGTAAATCTGTAAAATGAGCTGGAGAAAGAAATGGCAATTAACACCAGTATCTCTAACAAGAAAACCCCCAGAGGGGTCAGGGAGAGTCAGACACGGCTGAAATGCAGCGAGACACACACACACACACACAGTCTTCCTGTCTCAACCATGTTAGTGGGCAGATGCTGGGCTGTGCTGGTAAATGTTTAACAATAGGCTCTCCGGGGGCATCCCTTTAAGATTAATGTACCATTTCCTCCACCATTTTCTCAAATTTAGACAATCAACCAAACAAGTCCAGATTTCTAGCAGGCTCTGATTTCTGCGGTGTGAATGCTCACATTGACAATCTAATGGTCATGGCTGGAGAGCTGGTTGGAGCTGGCCCCAGCGTCCCGGACAAATGAGGAAAAGCCACAGATAAAGGCCTGGGTCTCCCTCCCCCACACTCATCTCTCCATGACTGTGCTAGGCTAGGTCGGCGTGTTACTGGAAGCAGGACCACCTGGGAGAGAGACTTACTGACCTGGTGTCCATGAGGCCTGAGTTCTAATCTTTCTGGCTGTATGACCCTGGGTAAGTCATTAACCTCTCTGAGTCTTCAGGCAGCTCTCTACGCCTCTAAGGCCTAGCTAAGGTGTGATCTGCCCATCTAGAGACATCCAGCAACTTGTCTGCATTTTTTGGACTGAATTGGCTGTTTGGGGTTTGTGCCAGTTGTTCAAAATCTCAGCGAAAAATTCAGAGGTTGATGGGTGTTTCAACAATTCAGCTAGCAGCTGCTGTTGGGGTGAAAAACCAACACAAGCCCAACAACAAGAACGCTGCAAGCCCGGGTCCTTTTGATCTGCTTTACTAAGGAAAGCAACGTTAAGGGGTTAACAAGCTTACTTTCATCCAACATACAAATACCGTTCACTCAGCTCAGGGGGAAGAGCCAGCACCCTGAGCTTCAGAGTAAATACAAACAGAGCAAATAAATATGAATCAACAGACAGATTTCCATCTGACAAAATCACAGTACACAGTTACCAGAGAAGCACCAACATCTGAGTTTTCTCCAAAGCCGGGGAGCTCATAACAACAGCTGGCCCAGAGTCGCCACAGTTGTGGCTCAGAGCTCCAAAAGAGAAAGCCAACCTCTGGTTTTATGCATCTTGTTCAGGGTCAATGGTGAGAATCATACATATGACTCACCCACGTGACCTAAAATAGTCACAAAGATGTGACTTAAACCCACGTGGTCTAAAAGCCTCTGATGTCACAAACATGTCACTCAAACCCATGTAAACTAGGCTTTCCCTTGAGGCAAGGAGGTCACCAAGGACTCCTAATTTAATCAAAGAAATAAAGGCCAAACTCTTCAAGGGCACTTGGTTGAACAAGAGCTAAGAGCCCATCTTGACTGCCAATACAATGGGGTGGCTAGATGGAGCAGTGAGTAGAGCACCGGCCCTGGAGTCAGGAGGACCTGAGTTCAAATCTAGCCTCAGACCTCCTTGACACACTTACTAGCTGTGTGACTTTAGGCAAGTCACTTAACCTCAGTTGCCCTGCCTTCCCCCTTCCAAAAAAATAAAAATAAAAAAAATTCAGAAGTTGTGTCAGATGGAGCCAAAAGTGGTTCTGAGTGAAGGCAGTGTGCTAGGGGCTGCAGCTCTAGGCCTGCCATGCTATGGGCATTTAGTCCCACTGGTCACTGTGCTCCACAGCTGATGGACCATTCATGTGGATCTGCCAGGTCACCTCACTGAGACAGAAACAGAGAGAAGAAGAGGAGGCAGCACAGGAAGTCCTTTCTCCCTTCACAGCTCCCCATGATGCTCCTCTTGGGCTAGGCTCTCTGACTGGCTCTGAGGGTCTGTGTCTTTCTAGAGTGCACTGCTGTGCTGCTCTCCGCATTGAGGGGTCCCAGTCCAAGAGCGTGCCTTTCCCTCAATTCCTGGTACCAGCTGGTGATCCTTTCTCCTTTCATGGTGAACTCTGGAGTTCCTCCTGGGGGACTGTCTATGTCTATCTGTGCTCACTGGGTTGGAGCCATGGGCTACGAGGCCGGATCATTGTTGAATCTCATTGCTGGCTTGTTTGGTCAGCAAATCATGTGGAGGGGGTGTGAGCAGCCCGGAGAGTGAGCTGGGGGTCCCCAAGGTACAGCAGCCCCAGCAGCAGGGTCCTCCTGAGGGGGAAAGGCCTCTGGTGGACTGTTGGAGCAGCTGGGAGAGATCTGGAGGGATGCCATCTACTTTGTTCTCAGGAAAAGCCCTGCTTGCTCTAAATCCCTGGTTTTCTGTGGAGCCTTCCTTCTTTTGGTCACTGGCCTCCCGGGGAGCAGGCCCAGTAGTGAGGTCTCTTGACTTACTCCATTCATGGTACCCCCTGTGCCCCCAGCCTCCCCATGCCATGTGTCCATTCTTTCCCTCCCTCTTCAGGTAATCCAGTATTTACTGATGGAGTAAGTGTGGTATCTCAGGAGAAGGGAAGGGTCTATTTTTTGGGTCCTCTGCTCACCATCACCTTGACCCCAGGGGCACAGAGGGAGGCAGGAGAGGGGGAACTCAGATCTGTCATCTCACAGCTCTCAGGAAGGACATTCTTTCTTCCAAAATAGAGCGGTGAGACTTGCCCAGGGTCACACAGCTAGTGAGGGTCAGAGGCCAGGACTGACTCCAGGTGCCCCCCCACTCCCCCCCAACTGACCATCCACGATTACTCTCCTGGGAAGAGTTTCTTAAGAAGTCCCGGGTGAATTCGTGGAGCTAGGGTGCTGTCTTGGGGGTGGGCTGGAGATCTTTGGGAGGGACCAGCTGGGAAGGATTTGGCAGCCAATCCTGGGTAACCTGGCCTTCCTCGTGGGTGTATTACAGAGAGCTCTGAGTAGCAGAATTAATGCTCCAAGGCTGGGTGGGGGTGGAGGGTGGGGGCGGGGAAGATCCAAGGGGCTCATTTCCATCACAATGGTCTCTGCCTCATCTGCCAATCCAATTGTCTTCTCCTGGAAGATAAAGGGAGAGAAAATCATCAGCCTGTTGTCCCAGGTAACTTTGTGGATAAGATTTCAAATACCAGCCAGCCCCTCAGAAGCCTCTTGGTCCTTCTCTGGTATCTATTTGTGGCTCTATTTTTTATCTCTGCCAGGCAGCCTCTGTCCATCGTGACCTGCAGACGGGCTGCCTGCCCTCCTTGGGCTCTGAGTCAGACTGTCGGGGAGTGCTATGGCTCCTTGGAGCTCACCCCGGAGGCATTGTCCCCCATCGTGTTCCACACACTGGTGGCCTGTCTGCTCCAGGGTGTGAGGGAGGCAGTGCCCAGGCCTGCTAGAGGGAGGGTCCCTGGAGTGGACTGCCGCCCTCAGGATTCCATCTGTGGACAAGAGGGGGAGGAGTCTTCTCTTCAGCCTAGGTGCAGCCCCCAGCAGCTGTGGCTGCAGGCTGTGGGCCAAAGCTGGACCTGGCGCTGCCCCCCCTCTCCTCTCCCCAATCTGTCCACTAGGCATTGCCAGAGTATAACCTTGAAAGTCAAAATTTCCCTCTGTCCCTCTCTTGTTTAAGAAACTCCCCTGGCTTTTCTTAAATGAATGCATATGTGAAAAAGCCTTTATGAAGTGCTCACTGTGTGCCAGGCACTGGGCTAAGTGTTGAGGTTATACATAGAGAAAGACAGTCTGTGCCAGGATGGGGGTGGGGAATCTGCGGCCTCAAGGCCACACATGGCCCTCTAGGTCCTCAAGCTCTGCCCGTTGACTGAATCCAAACTTCACAGAACAAATCCCTTCAATAAAAGGGTTTGTTGTGTAAAACTTGGAGCTATCAGAGCTGGCCTTCCAAAGCACACCAGGGGAGCTGCCAGTTCTGTTCTGATCCACAAAGGCAAGGGGGTGGTGAGCAGAGTGAACAAATGATAGACTGGCAAGTGGCTCCTGGAAGGGACCTGAGGCCTGGAGTTCTGTCCCAGAGGTGAAGAGGGAGATGTGGGAAGAGCAGCAGGTCAGGAACATGACCTGGGCACCACCGAAGGGAGGGTCAAGACACCCAACATTTCTCAAGGCTACTTTGTGCCAGGGGCTGTGCCAAGTGTCAGGGGTGCAAAGAAAGGCCAAAGGCGTTTCCTGAGGAGTGACAACATGCAAACCATGCTGTACTGACAGGCACTATTCAAGATCAAACAGAAATAATCAAGAGAAGGAAGGCATTCAAATTAGGGCATGGGGTGGAAAAGCTCTCAAAGAAGGTGGATTTTAGCTGGGACTTAAGGGAAGCTGGGAAAGCAGGAGGCAGAGATGAGGAGGAACAGTGTTCCAGGCAGGGGGCACAGCCAGTGGATAAGCCCAGAGTCGGGAGATGGAGGGAGGGTCTTGTCAGAGGAAGAGCAAAGGGCCCCGTGTCCCTGGGTTGAGGTACTTGAGAAGAAGGGTGCTATGGGGGATAAGAAGACTGGAAAGGCAGGAGAGGACCAGGTTAGGACTTTGGAGGCCAAATAGAACCCTGGGGGGCCAGGGCCAGGGCCAGAGCTGGAGCTCAGGAGGCCAGAATGTAAGTGCCTATGTGCAGCCCAGACCAGCCAGGGGGAGTGGGGGAGTAGGGCAGGGCTAGAAGTGGGCAAGGCTCTCTAGTCAGAAGCTCAGGCACCTGGGGCCAGAGCCGGGTTGCTGCAGCCTGCCTCAATGAGCAGAATCCTCCTTGCTCTCCCTGTCTGCTGCCTTGGCACAGGTGGCCCTTGAAATACTCAGTGACTTCCCTGACTCCCCAGCTGGTTGTCCCTCATGTGTTTACTGTGCTCCCATCCTGCATTTACTTATCTATGAGCACTTGGGAGCCTCTCCATAGAACCTAGGCCCCTTGAAGGCAAGGCCTGGCTAGCTTGTATTTGTAGGGTCTGGCGCAGGGCCCCCACTTGGTGAACTTTTAATTGACTGATCCATCGTCTAGTGGCTCGAGGAGGGCGCCATCTGGTGGACGCCTCTCTCGGTGGATAGTGACTATGGCGACAGGTAGGGATGGCCTAGGCAGGCACAATGGGGATGCTCTGGCTGCCCACTCTGCAAGGCCCCAAGTGCTGCCTAGTGTACGTCCAAAGCATCTCGCCCGGAGGAGGAAGCAAAGACCCAGAGTCATGTGTAGTTGGTGGCTGAGGACCCGGAGCTGCATCCTGAGATGCCTCATTTGTGCCCGAGCAGAGAGGAGCCGGCTGCCATTCCTTCCATGGGTGTCCCAATCACACAGCCAGGAGCTCCACGGGGAACTGTGACACTTCTCACTTGCGTCCCCAGACTCAGCCATGAAGACAGAAAAGTGTGGGAAGCTTGCTGGGCATGCCGGCGCTCTGCCAAGGAAGGATGGATTAGGCCATTACCGTGGGGCTGTGCAGAAAGCCAGGCTTCCTGGCTGCGTCAATAAGCGGGTCTGCAGGGCAACATAATGGATATTAATGATTCATTAATCATCCTCAATGGCTCCAAATTTCCCATGGAAGACTGAGTGAAAATCTGAACTGTAATTCCCCTGCTCCTCCCTTCTGCGCCCTGGTTGTGATGCAGCCGTCCGAAGAGGGTCATTAATCACCCAAAGATGGTGGATTTTCCTCTCCAAAAATTGCTAGAAACCTTTCAAGGAAAGTTTTTGTTCCTCAGCTGTTTTTCTTCCTTCTGACATGTTCTACGTCAGTGGAATGTGTGGGAGCAGCCGGCTGGCACGGCACATAGAACACTGGACTCGAGTCAGAAAGACCCGAGTTCAAATTCAGCCTCAGACACTTGCTAAATGTGACCCTGGGGAAGTCACTTAAGCTGCCAGCCTCAGTTTCCCCGTCAGCAAAATCGCAATAAAATAGCACCACCCTCTCAGGGTTATGTGAGGATCCAATGAGATGATATTTGTAAGGTACTTAGCAAACTGGGCATACAGTAGGAGCTTCATAAATGCTCGTTTCCCATGTCTACACTGCCAAGTACTGTGGATGCCAAGCTTGCCTGCTGCTAGTCAGTTTGGATTCTCCTGTCCTCCCAAATCCTTGGAACAATCCACTTTGCTTCCAAGCTGTCTCCCATTCCCTGGGTAAGGGCATAATACTCCAGTTTCCAACAACCCCCCACCCCCAAGTCCTGACCTTTCTCACCACCTTCCTAGTCTCCTGGCTGATCTCTCTGTCTCAGGTTTTCCTTGCTTCCAATCCGGATATAAAAGCTTCTGCCAGATTAGTCATCCTGGAATACCACCATCACCACATGCTCTTCTGCTCTAGAACCATGGCTCCCTATCCCTCGCCAGGTGGAGCCCTGCGTCTGAAGCTGGGACTTCAAGGGGCTCCACAGTCTGGCCCATCTACTGGCCAAGCTTAGCAAGGGCTTGGTGAACTGTGCTGATTTCCACTCTATTTCCCGTTACTTCTTGAGCGAAGGCAAACGGGCATGTTTCCTGCCTCTCCCATACAGCAGAACCATCTTCTCCGCCGGCACGCCCCTGACCTCCTTGTAGTTCGGCCACAGTGAGAGCCAGCCTGCCTTCCAAGCCCAGGAGAGCTGTAGGGTGGAATGAGAGAGAGAGGAGGAGGGAGGGAGGAGGAGAGTGTGGAGACGGGGATGCTATGAGTAAGTCCCTGAGGACAGAGGTGGGAGAGGACAATGGGCTCTCAGTCTGGGAAGCCCAGTGTGTGCTGCATAGTGGGCATTTTATACATGCTACTACTGTTACTACCACCAGCACCAGCACCACTACCACCATGACTACTACTCCTATTACTACTACTGTCACTACTACATCTCTTCAGTGAATGGCCGGCCAGTTTAAAAGAGCTGGTCATGCCTGGATGGTTGGCACCAAATCACAATGGTCAGGAGGAGCGACCTTGCCGTTTCTTCAGCAGGGGTTGGGAGAGCAGCGTCATAGTCCGGATATGCTCCATGTGAAAATCAGAAATTGATTCAATTCTGCCCAGCCCACACTCACTAAGAACCTGCTTTGCCCCAGCACTTTGTTAGCCACCAGAGGACAAGTTGAATTCAGTTCTGACTGGTACAAATTCCTTGCCCTTGGGCCATTGATGGCCTGGGAAGAAGGATGTGCTAATATACACAATGTTCCAAGGAAACCCTCCTCCAGAGGGGCACAGTAGAGTCCTGGGGACCTTTCAAGACTTCCTCCTTTGCTTCAGACTGCGGGACAGAAGTGGGTGGGGGTTTCCCGGAGGATGTGTTCCTGCCGATTTCACACAAATTGAATTTGGTCAATTGAATCATATTTTGCCATTGACTTACATTAGAATTTCAGAGATGCTTCATTTTAACTTCTGATTGCTTTTAAATGGGAAGTATTAACCCTAAGTTTCTTTCCCATCCTTTCTGTCAAGTACTTAATGATCCGCAAACAAATGCTGACATTCACTAGGGACGGCGAATGCTTACAGTAATCCCATGACTAATGCTTACAGTAACCCAGTGCAGGGTATTTTTGTAATAAATGAAGACTTCCAAACCCCAAAGATTCTCAGAAGTGATGGGACTTTGGCAGCCTTCTGGTCCTGACCCAAGTGAACAAAATGCCTACCAACTGGTCTTCTGGCTTCAGTTAAAGACCTTGGGTGGAGTGGGGAGGGAGCTCGCCAGCTCTGAGGAGGCCTTTCCACCTGGGTTGTTCTCTAAGGAAGTTTTATTTAAACCAGGTCTAAAGCATCCTTTGGGCAGCTTCCATCACTTGCAGAGAACTATGTGCTTTGGGAACAAGCAAAGCTGGCTTGTTCAGCCTTCCAGGCGACCAGCTTTTAAATCCATAAGCTCACCTCTCCCGTGTCCTAATGACAGGTATGGGACCTGCACCCCAAAAGGCACAATCCAGCTCCTGAACCTTCCCACACAGCCCCACCTAGATACTCAATAATCCTTTCCACTGTCCTTCCCTTGTGGCTCTGACCCAGCGCCAGCCTTCAATTCTCTGTTACCTCTGACCCAGTCCAGCCCTTCATTGTCTGTTCCCTTCAGGTCATCCCAGGCTATTGGCCACTCCTTGATCCCATCCAAATCTTCCCACAATCTTTTCCCTATAAAAAACTTTCAGTCTTGTCCCTACCAAGAGTCCAGTTCACTTCTATTGGTGACACAATAAACTTCGTCTCTGACTGAAAGAAGGGCTTGAGCGGTTAAATCCTTTCGAAGCAGATCCATGCTTTTTCCCTCGCATTTCGGGGCTCCCGGCACCCCTAGATTGCAGCACGCTTTGCTTCCAGCTAAACGTCCCCAGCTCCAACTGCTATTTTTCCCTTATTGCATCACAGACACTTGGGAGAGGCCCCAGAGACCCTGAGCAAGGAGCCCCCCTCCATTTCATTGAGCCTCACTAGGTGCTAAGCCCCAGGCCCACACCCCTATTAGGTATAAAACCTATGTGGGTGTGGATTGGCAACTAAGGTGGGGCCCAAGGTGGGGCTCACTAAGGGAGGGCCTAGTTTACACATGAGTTTGAGTGATAGGTTTGGGACATCAGAGGCTCTTAGACCATGTGGGTTTAAGTCACCTCTTTGTGACAATTTTAGGTCACATGGGTGAGTTGCATGTGTGACTCACCCCTGAGCTGAAAAAGGTATAAAACCAGGGGCTGGCTTTCTCTTCTTTGGAGCTCTTACCCGCAGCAGTGGTGGAGCGTGTGACTCTGGGCCAGCCCTTGTTCTGAGCTCCCAGGCTGAACCTAGATGTTGGTAACTATGAACTGTAATGGGTCTGTCTGTTGATGTTTGTAATTTGTTTGTAATTTGCTCTGAAGTTCAGTGTGGTGGTCTTTTCCCCTGAACTAAGTGAATGACACTTGTATGCTGAATTAAAGTAATCTTGTCAACCCCTTAACGTAGCTTTCCTTAGTTAAGCAGATCAAAAGAACCTGTGCTTTTGCAGCGTGCTGGTAGTGTTCTTGTTGTTGGGCTTGGGTTGGTCTTACACCCCCACAACAGCTGCTAGCCAGATTGTTGAAACACACCTTTCCACATAGCATTGGCTTGAGTATCCACAGTGAGAAGGAAGCCACTACCACCAGAGACAACCCAATCCATTCCAGAGCAGCTTTTCAGACTCTCATGCTAGGCCTCAACTTACCTCTTTGGACCTCTGACCCAGGGTTCTGCCATCTTGGGCCAAAACAGAAGTGGACTGTGCCTTCTTTCAGATGGTAGCCCTGCAATGGGGCTACCGTGTGGAACAGATAGATAAAGGACTGGGTGAGCACTTACTACAGGGAGCCCTGAGACAGTCCCCACTGTCCAGCAGCCAACATTTAAATGGGGAAGGAGAAGCTTAAAGGGGAACTGGGGAGGGGGCACAGAGGTAGGACACCCCTGTGGGAAAAGCCACAAGTAAGGAGGCAGAGAAATCTGGAGTGGAGCCAGGAGCCCCATGAAGTTGTCTGGGCTGGGGACTTACAGGTCCAAAGAGAGGAGCACAAGTCTCTATTTTCCTTCTTCAATAAACTTATTGGCAAAACCCTTTCTGCTGGCCTCTCCCCTTTCCTTGCCAGTGAGTTCTTTGAACATTTCAGGACTGAATTGTCCCGACTGCCTGCCACATCTTTATCTCATTCTTCTTCTTCCTTCTCATTTTTAATGAATTCTGATCTTTGCCTTGACAAGTCAATGGCTTGACTCTACCGGGGTGATGATTCTGGAACAATTTCCACATCAAGAGCAGCTCTTTTCCTGTCTGTTAAAATAGAAGCTATTTTTCATTTGTTTGTGTGATGCCTTTTGGGGCTAATCACATCCACACCTGTGAACTCTTTGCTTGGAGAAAGTATTCCTGATAAAAAATGTGGGAGGCTTCTGTGCAATATTCCATCTCTGGCCTCTGTCATTTCTTTCTTCTGAGCTGTGTTTCCCTCCACCCATCTCCCTCCACCATTGCCTTTCCCCGGCTTTGCACTGAAGTCCCCAATGATCAGAGTTTAGGTTGATTTATTCTTGGAGGGCCTTAACTAAATTCCTTGTAGAACCCCTTTGCATCCTTCAACATTGGCTCATTAGCTACAATTCTCTTCAGAGTTACTTTTTGGCAAATATTTATCATCACTGCTGTGAAGTGAGAGGACAAAGAACCCCACAGAATGATGTTTCTTGTTGCCTTTGGAGATAAGAAAAAGCCAACTCCTCCAACTCTTGCTTGGACCTTGTAGTGAGCACCTGGAAGCAATCCCATCATCCAGGGGCTGCTTCCTTCTGTCTTTTTGTTTTGTTTAAGCAAGAATGTCAAGATGACAGGATTCAGCCCCTCTGGCAGTGGCCTTGTTCAGTGGTCATTGGATAAGGATTTCCCAACAATCAAAGTCAAATTTTCAGATGCCTAAAACCAGCAAGCTTCCTAGCCCCTCTGTCCTACCATTCTGCTGCCCACAAGGTCGAAGCAGAAAAGGGTCAGGGCCAAGTGCCATTTTGTCTTTATTTCATAACTTGCCATGACCAAAGGGTCAACCACTGAGTGGCTAGCTTATTGGAGAAGAACATCTCTTGTCTGTCTTTAGCTGGGTGGTTCTTGAGAAGCAGCGTCACTTGGTGGCTTGGATCATCCTTGAAGCCTTTCCAGCATGGTAGATGTTGCCAGGACTCATGCTTTGCTGGTATTTCCATTGAGAACCTGGGATTACTTTTATGTTGCCATGAAGCATTGGAGTACAACACTGACCTGGGATCCACTTTCTGCATGGCTCTCCTATGGCTTCGTGGACGTTTTGTCATGCAGAGAGTGGGATCACGAGACTTCATTTCAGGGAAAAACAATGAGACAAGAATGGGGAGGTCCTGCTCCACACACCCCCACCCATCCCTGCTCTGCACATGTTCAATGCTGATTCTTCACTTTTCTCAGGTTGTCATTTTCAACCTGATAGTGATTGGCTTTCAAGTCACTAAACAACCCCAAAACCCAGTTCTAAAAAGAGGCTCATTATGATTTCAGGGAGTAGGACGAAAGAGAAGTTCCTGTCTTGGTCTCCTTTCTGGGGGCTGAGTTAGGTAGCATAGAGCCCAGGATGAGGGATGGTGGTTACAGCAAAGTCAATAGGAAAGCCAACATGGCAATCTTGAGGTTCACTGGTAGAAATGGAGGGAGAGACACCAGGGGGTAGTAAGATGGGGCCCTAAGGGGAACAAATAGCAATGGCTCACTGTCCCCAAAGCCCTAACTGGTGGTCCTGCATCCTGGGCATTTGCCCACCATATTTTGTTAGGGTAGCCCAACATGGCTCTCAACCAAACAACCTATTGCCAATCACTGGCACCCACTATGTGCCAGGCACTGCTCTGGGTGGGGAAAAAAACGCAACAGTTCCTGCCTCTGGTTTATTAGGAAAACACCCCCACAGATAGAAGTAAGCACAAATTATGTACTAAGCAATTCTGTTTGGAAGGGAAGCATTACAAGCATCTGGGTTCATGAAGATGTGCTTGAGCATTACAAAAACTGGCCCCCAAGAAGTCACGAGAGTAGAATCTTAAGAATCATTAGCTTGACTTTAAAACTGATTTGCACAGGTGAGATGGAGCCCAGTTTTTGGTCTAATGTCAGGGAGTCATGGCCCTAACTCCACACGTCTTTTCCCACTGGTCGTCCATCATTCAGAGGGAGACAGTGCAGTGAGTTAAGAAGGAATAAGAGCCCATGAAAATACCCTGGCATGAATCTTTACATTTCTTTAAATAATCCTTAACACTTGTCATGAGTGACTGAAACAGAACCTTAGAAGCTGCCTCCCTACTCAGAGGCTTTTCCAGAAAATCACTTTTCTTGTTTTCTTGGGTGAGCAAATTAGCCTTTAAAATAATAAATAGATCCCCCAGGGTATATTTTTAGGAGCTGAGAATCAGCCTCACAAGGCTCAGGAAGGAAGGCATTTCTAGCAAGGCAGATGTTTTCTATTGGATCGATCTGTCTTCTATGGAGATGTTTGCTTGGAATCTGCCTGTTTGCTTTTCTGTTTGGATGTGTTTTTTTCTCTTCCCTTTGCCTGTGAAACTCTCTTTCTTGTCTCCCACCCCCACCCCCCACATAAATGCTGCTTATTTGACCATTTAGTTGAAGAGTTAAATGAAAGGAACTCATCTTTTAAGGCATATGGCCAGCCTTATTCGCATAGTTTCTCATAGCGGACAGGCTTAGAACCCTAAATTTGAGTAAGAGTATGGTAACAGAAAGTCATGAGGAAGACTTCTAGGACTGATGAAGGTGGACCTAAGCCCAGGATGACAGCATGGGAAGTGATTCCAGTGATGGAAAGGGAAAGAACCACAATGACAAATTGAATTTGGGGTCAATAGAATGGGCTGAATGTTTGGCCCAAAAGAATTGGGATGAGTCAAGCTTGCCTCCCTCCCTCCCCTCCGCTCACTGTAGAGGTGGGGGATGATGGAGCTGGGGAGTCGTCTTTGAGTTCAGACTTTGAAGGATGTGTTGGCTCAACTACTCTTCCCCTTCCTTCTTCTATGTTATTAGGAGTGCCTCTTTGGGTAGGGGAGGAGGAGGGAGAGCTATATTGGGAAGTGAAGCTGATGTGCAAAACAAAAGATGTCTAGGCACTTTTTAAAAGACTAAGGTCATGGAAGGTTACCATTAAAAGACTGTGTAGTTCATTGGCCAACTGGCTGTTAACTGGAGAGAAAGCTCCAGGGGATGGGTTTTACATGGTTTCCAGGATCCAGGCATTGTTTACAAGAAAGGAAGATGAATCCCCTCCCAAGCACACCTGCCGAAAGGAGAAAATCAGGGCAATGAGTCGGAAATGCGGACACTCCCCCTGCCCCAGGGAAGGGGTTCTCCTTCCGGGGGAGTCTTGTCAGGTGCTCTCAACAGAGAGAAAAGCTTGCTTGGGCAGGAGGTATGGGGGTGGCAGCGGAGGATGGGGCTGTGAGGCGTAGTGAGGTGACACGAAGGCCCCCGATGAACCTAGGTCACAGTTTTTAAAATGGCAGCTGTTGATTTGAGATGAATATCCGAACCATCGCTAACAAAAGATTCCCTTCCCCCCACCCTGTCAGAATTGTACTACATGTTTTTCAGTATTCTAGATCCAGCGAGTAAAGGCAAAGTATGTGTACATTTCATTAAAGAGAATTCTTTATTTATTAATACCAAAGAAGCTAACGATCTTCACTCTTTCTCCACTTTCCACTGAGCCTCCTGATGGGTTCATGAAACCCTGCTCTTTGAGGAGGGGGTGGTGAGTTACTTGGGAAGCAACCTAGCCCTTATAAATGATGTGATTGGATGTCTCAAAACTCAAGAAGTAATGAGGGGCCCAAGCCCGAATGTTGGGAGCGCTCTAGTGAATTGACCCCAAGATCTTCCCTGGCATCAGAAGACTGAGGGGCTTTGGGGCTGCTCCCATCCAGTCTCTCACCCCTTTGGAGGGTTGGAATGGAGAAGGACGGATTGAGATGCCTCAGGGATGGTCCAAAAGAGGCAAAGCCTGCTGTATACTGTAAGGGGTGGCCTGAAGCTGGCCTGGGGGTAGTGAGCGTGTGGAAGGGGAGGCTGAGAAACTCATTCCAGGATGTTTTCCATGGATCTGCTTCCCCTGACTATCCTTATTCAACTCCCACTTTCACTGAATTGGGTTCCCAGAGCTTGGCTGGTCACCCTCTCAGTGGTACCCCCCAGGGCTTCAGGGGGCTAATTCTCTAATGCCATTAATTTGAGCCCCCCCATATGCTTCCCCCTGAGATTATCAATTGAGAATCATTTAGTCAGCCGGCTTTAAATAGCTCTCAGAAAGGACTATTTATCACCAGGTGATTAAATTCCTCCTCCCCATGCTGAGTCTGTGACAGACTTCTGGGCCAAGCAAGGCCATTATATTTACTCTATCTACAGAGGCCCAGGAAGAGTGGGCTGGAGCTTAGAGAGTGGCCAAAGGGTGACCCACGGCTCCTGGTCCCTGGATGTCTTTGTGCCCCTTTGTGGGAGACTCAGGAAGATGCCATTAATTCTGCTCACTCTGTAGCATCTGTCCTTGGCTTCCAAAGCAGACCCTGTGGCCAGCTGAGCTGGGGGTGAGGAAATGGGAAGTCTTAAATCGGATGGGACCCTTCCAGGCTCATAACAGCCCCCTCCAGCAAAAAGCAGAGGGTGGAGACCTGGCTAAAACCTCTCCTCTCCCTCCCCAGATAGCCCCTCTCAGTGGGGGTACAGGAAAGCCCTGCTTGCTGGAGGTGCCTCTTGTCATCCTGCTAATTGATAGATACCCTTTGGGGCACAGCTAAGTGTCCACACCCCACTTTGAGTCTCTAGTCTAAGGCTTACAGGTGATTGAACTGTTTTCACCTATTAGAGTAGCAAACCCTTAGGAGGGTTTGCCCAGGAACGTGCTCAACCCTAGAGTCTGAAAACTGCTTTCTTCTTTTCAAAATCTGGGCCACATTTGCCCTTCTGCAATCTTGTGGCACCTCAGAGATCCTGGACTGTGGCTCAGACATCATGGCTTCTCATGGTTCTCCTAGGATCTGAGGATGGAGTTCTTCTTGTCTCTCCTGCCATCTCACTGGTGTTTATTTTGGTTCTGTTGTGTCCAGCATAAAGAACAAAATAGAAAGGGAGCAGATTTGATTTCATCCCATTGTCAGGGGCCCCACACACCCTAAGCAAGGGTCCTGCCTCTTCTGTGATTCCCCTTCTTCTAAAAGAGCCCCCTTTGCATTCCTAGCTTGTAGCTATTCTGGGCTTCAGCATTCAGGACATCACTTGTTACAAGACCATGACATTCCCTTAGATTCACTTTGTATTCCTTGGCCTTGCTCTCACCTTCTGTACGTGTCTTTCATAATCAGGATTGATTTGTGAGTTTCCTGTGCATCCACACCAGTCTCTTTAGATAGATTGCATTTTCCTCCTGGTTGGAATCGTTTCCTTTCATGTCTTGAGAATCTTGTACCATCTCCTATCTTCCCCAGGCTAATTTCCCTTGAAGCATATTTTTGAATGGGATCCTGCTTATCCTCTGAACCCATCTGCCTTTCCAAAGTGTAGGGTGAAGGCTAGTTCTCTCCTTTACCATAAACCACCCAGTGGAGTGGGCACCTCTCCCCAGTTTCCTATCATTTCTAACCTAGCAGTGAGTCATCTCTGTTAATGACAATAAAATCCAGATTCAAATTTTCCCTTATTGGTTTCTTCACATTTTGAAGAGTGAAATGATGGCACTGATAATTACTTTACAAGTCAAGAAATTATTAGCTGGGAAAGAAGGAAAGGAAGGAAAGAGAAAGAGACAGAGACACAGAGGGAAAGGAGGGGTGAGAGGAAGAGACAGAGAGATGGAGGGTGATACGAGGGGAAGAGGAGAGAGAAAGAGAGACAGACAGACAGAGAGAAACAGAGAGAGACAGAGAGACAGAGACAAAGACAGAGAGGGAATTGGAATAGGTGTTCCATCATGCCTCTGTGCCACACTTGTGATCTGCTTCCCAAATTCCTCATCTCTTCCTCCTTTTGGTCTAGGGGATCTGTAGGTCTCTGGCCAAATCTAGTAAAGGAAATATTAGTGGGTGCCCATGAGTAGTACTGTTGAATGAGTGCTAAGAGAGAAATGCCAGGCAGATAGAGGTACCTTTGAGAAAGTCCATGACTGAGTGAGGCCTGGGGAGGACAGTGTGACTGTGGGCAAATTATTTTTTACACTGCGAGCCTCAGCTTTCTCCTCTGTAAAATAGTGATGGTAACACTTTTCTTCTCCTCTTCCTGAGTTGTTATGAAACTCAGGGAAATGTGGGTAAAGAGCTTTGTAAACCTTGACATGTGCCATCAAAGTGTTAGTGATGATTGTGTGATGCTAGAATGGTAACAGCTTGACCTGCTCTTCTGGCCTTTGTAAGCACTTGGCCAAGGAAAGGGAACCTCTGGTCCATGGGGCTGATCCATCCTTGGGCTTCATTTCTTCTAGTTTTTAGCATAAATGTGAAGAGCTGTTTTATGCCTATAGTTGTGAAAACACAATGTGATTTAAAGTCTTTAAGAGCAGAACCCTAACTGGCCACAAGATGGAAGTGTTACCCTAGGAAAGTAGAACTCTTCCCTTTGCAAAACCACCTGCTTCTCACTTTCCAGAATAGAAAGTTGGGAATTTTGCGGAAAATTCTGACTTTTCTTCTCCCTCCCAAGCCTCCTAACTCTGTCTCTGGGTATCTTGGTGACCTAGAAGAGACAATAGAGGGTGGTGAGCATGTTCATTATTTCCTGGGTTTAATAACTGCACATTTATGTTTCTTGATCTGACCTTGGTCTCGGTTTTAAAGGAGGTTGTCTTATGTTTCTCAAACAGGAAATCACCTCTATTCCTGTGGTCCTTTGTGGGTTGTTTTCTTTCAGTGAGTGACCCATGTCCTGCTCTGCATGGAATGACTCTTAGCTGAGTGTACCAGCCAAGGTGGGTGGGGTACAGGAGAGAGGGGGAGGGAATAAGCATTTATTAAGTACCTACTATGTGCCAGGCACTCTACTAAACATCTCTTTTTTATTAAGACTTTTTATTTTTGGTTTACAACATTCAGTTCCACATGATTTTGAGCTCCAGATTTCCGCCCCCTCCCAAAACAGCATGGAATCCGATATGTCTTCTACATATAACTTTGCATTAAACTTATTTACACAATAGTCAAGTTGTAAAGAAGAATTATGACCAATGGAATGAATCATGAGAAAGAAGAAACAAAACAAAAAAAAAACACAAACAAAAGAGAAAAAAAAAGAAAAAAAGGAGAGCAAACAGTGTGCCTCAATCTGCATTCAGATGCCATGGTTCTCTCTCTGGATGTAGATAGCTCTCTCCATCATGAGTCCTTTGGATTTGTCTTTAAACCTTGTATTACTGCAAGAGCAAAGTCTATCAGGGTTAGTCCTCACAGAATCCATGTATCTGTGGTTGTGTATAATGTTCTCCTAGTTCTGCTCCTCTCAGCATTATATCGTGTAGGTTTTCCCAGGTTATTATGAAGTCCGTATCTCCCTCATTTCTTACAGCACAATAGTATTCCATCACCTTCATATATCACAGCTTGTTCAGTCATTCCCCAATTGATGGACATCCCCTTGATTTCCAATTCTTTGCTACCACAAAAAGAGCCGCTATAAATATTTTTGTACATATGGGTCCCTTTCCCCCTTGTGTGATCTCTTTGGGATACAGTCATAGAAGTGGTATTGGTGGGTCACAGGGTATGCACATTTTTATAGCCCTTTGGGCATAGTTCCAAATTGCTCTCCAAAATGGCTGGATCAGCTCACAACTCCACCAGCAATGTAACAATGTTCCAATTTTCCTACATTCTCTCCAGCATTTATCGTTTTCCTGTTTTGTCATTTTAGCCAATCTGACAGGAGAGATGTGGTACCTAAGAGTTGTTTTGATTTGCATTTCTCTAATCAGTAGTGATTTCGAGCATTTTTTTATATGCCTATAGATATCTTTAATTTCTTCCTCTGAAAACTGCTCGTTCATATCCTTTGACCATTTCTCAATTGGGGAATGACTTGTATTCCTATAAATTTGCCTCAGTTCCCTGTATATTTTAGAGATGAGGCCTTTATCAGAGACACTGGTTGTAAAGATTTTCTCCCAATTTTCTGTTTCCCTCCTAATCTTTGTTGCATTGGCTTTATTTATACAAAAAACCTTTTCAATTTCACATAATCTAAATTATCCATTTTGTATTTTGTAATGTTCTCTATCTCTGGTTGAGTCATGAATTCTTCCCTTTCCCATAAATCTGATAGGTAAACTATTTCTTGTTCTCCCAAATTGCTTATAGTATCAGCCTTTATTCCTAAATCATGAACCCATTTTGACTTTGTTTTGGTATATGGTGTAAAATATTGGTCTATGCCCAGTTTCTGCCCTGCCATTTTCCAATTTTCCCAGCAGTTTCTACTAAGCGTGTTGCAAACATCATCTGCCTTGGTCCTCACAAACCCTGTGAGGTACCTCTGGTGATTACTCTCATTTTACAGTTGAGGAAATTGAAACACAAGTTAAGGGATTTGTCCAGTCACATGCCTAGCTGAGGTCAGATTGGAACTCAGGTCTTCCTGAATCCAGGCCCTGAGATCTTCCATTGCACCACACAGAGGATTGTTGACAGCTGAGTATCCACCAATCACTAATCCTATACAACTGTGTCTTTTAATCTGTTGGGTTCCTCTGCCTCCAACCTTAACCTCCAGGGCCATTCATGGTGATGCACCCAGGAGCCAAGCTATTTCCTACCAAGTCTCTGCATTTGGGGTGTGGGAGGGTCCTCTCTTGAGTGCTAGAGCCAGGGCTGAAGGGAGGATTTTTGAGGACACAGAACGTTTTAGGTTCACCCGCTCAAGGGAGTAAAGATTATCACTTTGTCTTAAACAACTTCAGGGAATTTTTCAAAGTTTCATGGAGTGCTTTAATAATCAATGCTGAACAACCATCTTGTTGGTTTGAGGAGTCATGACTCAACGAAGGCCCAGCTGGTCCAGTCTGGAATGAGCACCTGAGTCTGCAATGTGCCTTGAGAACTGGCTCCTAATTTACCTGCAAACGAGACTCCTGGCCATATTTAGAATGCTCTGGAGGCTCCATTACACCTGCTCCATCTCCAGGGCAAAGCGCCTTTGACTGGAGTCTGAGAGTGAGAGATCAAGTGGCTCTGCTGCTTCCTGCCTGTGTGTTCACCAGGAAGGCCCTTTTGCCTCTGGGCCTCCTCAGTCTCCTTCTCTTGTAAATTGTCATTTCCCCAGGAAATGATGGACAGGGGCTTGATCAGCCCCAGCAGCTGCTGAGAGAGCCTAACGCCAGCACACCCTTCTCGGTGGTAGAATCTGGTTTAAAGTGATTATATTACTGCCCTGTGCAAAAAGGAGGCAAAACATCCAGAGTGCTGCCAGGTGGTATTTTAATGGAAAACATTGGACAACAATAATACTTCCTACCATGAAATGAAGCTCTAGGGATGCCCTCCAAGCCCTGCATGCCAGTGAGTGCTTTCTTTCCTTCTCTCTGTCCCCCTCCTTCCAGCTGCCTTCCCCACCCTCTCTCTTTCTGTCTCATATATTGAGTCATAAAACATGAGACACGCTGCAGTGATACAAATATATTTCGATCCCCCAATTACAGAACATCTTAACCATGGAGATGCAGTGGAAAGGGTTTGCGCTACATTAGTGGCAAAGCGGACGTTACTGCATTAACCAAAACATTTACTTTTCTGGGTGAACAAGTCATCACCAGAAGCACAAGTTCATAGCCAATAATGTGCTTGGTTGTGAAATATCAGGGCTTCCATTTCCAAAGGATGCAGCTTAGAGCTAGAAAACACTTATCCAATGGGGGTCATTGTCACAATATGAAAAATAATTGTCTGATTGGATTTACAACTCAAAACCACAAGTGTTATTAAATAAATAATCATTTTGTCTAGTGAGGATCTTCAAGGACACCCCATCATTGTGGGCCATGGGAGCCCATGACATTGATGGAAGGCTGCTAGGTGGTGCTTCATTTGCGCCTTCTCTCATAGTTCTGTGCTGTGCTCCATTCCGAGGACCCTGAAAGGAGAGAAGGGAGCTCATGTGGTCTGTGGAGTGCTTGATGAGCAAATCAAATGAAGGGCTAAGAAATACTGGCCCTCACCTCAACCAATGAAGAAACATTAGCTATTTCTAAAATCTTTGATATCAACTTTCTCTCTCCTCCCAACTTCTTCCTCCTATATGTGACTTAAACACTATTCCTTCAGTTTCTGGTCACTCACCTGGTAAGCATGGACTTCTTTTCTTAGTATGAGATGAGATTGCTTCTCATGTCTGAGCTGGGGCCCAGCCATGGCTGGTGCCAGAAGGACCACAGCGACAAGGCAGTAATGATGAGGCAGCTGGGGCTAGAAGGCTAGGCTTGCTAGCTACCCTGTAACTCAAAGTGCATCTTCTCCTCTGATAAGAGGACAGCTTTATACAAGACACTATCTTGTAACCAAATAGCTTCAGGCTTGGTGGAGGGATTCATTGTGTCCTCTACCTCCTGGAAGGGCCACCAACCCCCCCCCCCCCCCCCCCCCCGCCCAGAGTCACCTCCATGATGTTTTGATGGCTTCCAAGAGCTAATGGTGCTCCCACAGAGCTCTGCAGAGAGCCAGTAAGCACCTGGGTTTCCTCCCTCCCTCCCTCCTTCCTTCTTCTGTCTCTCCATTTCCTTCCTTTCTTCCTTTGTCCCTCCATTTCCTTCCTGCTCTCCTCCCTTTCTTTCCTTCCTTCTTTCCCTCTTCCTTTTTAAATGTTCACCTCTCTCCTCAGATGTTATTGTCCTACAGTTAAAAATGATGTAAAAACAATAGATATCAATAAAAATCTATGTTAAAAAAGGGAATGAACAGAATGTGCCACCTGCTCCCCTCGGGCAATTGCTTTGTAAGTAAAAGGAAACCCTTGGTGGTTGCATGTTCCTCCTTCTCTAACCAGCTTTAGAGAATGTTGGGCTGTTTTCCATCAAAAAATGTATTAGAATAAGTGCCGGCATGACTTGAGCCAGCGTGGTCTCCTGACTGTGACTCCTCCACCCTGGGGGAGCTGGCCTGGGGCTCTGGTCTTAGCTGCCAGGAAGGTTCCAGCGACTGTTTCTCTTGGGAGCCTGGCCACTAAGGCCTCAGCCACAGGACCAAGGGCTGTGACGGCAGAATTATAAGTGTTGGGAGGAGGGGCTTCTCAGTAGTTATTTGTAGAAAACTTGCCCCTAAACCTATGATCAATCAAGAAATTCTGATGTAACACACACATGCACACACATATCCCATTGGGAACTGAGGAAATTATTTGAACAAATCTGAACTGTCACATAAAAATATACAGATAAATAAACCTTGAGAGGTTGGGGGGGAGGGGTTGGGATTAGCTAGATAATTGACTTATTCGCTATTTGATTTTAGATGGGTAGATATAAGCCAACCCCGTTACTGAACAATTTGGGAAAAATATGCTAGATAGCCATGAAAAATATTCTCCAAGGGTGGGCGGGGCATCCAAGATTTTAAAACAAAAAAACAAAAGGGCCCAATCTTTGTGTGAATTAAGAGCAAATTTGCTTCATTTACTCTTTTTTCTAATTAAATTTTAGTTTCACTTTTGAGTTCTTTCGGCCTTCCTCTCTGTCTTCCCTCCCTCACCCCTTGAGTAAGCAAGAGAAACAAAATCCATTACAAATATATACAGTTGTGCAAAATAAATTCCAGAGAGACAGAGAGACAGAGACAGAGAGAGAAGCAAACATGCTTCAGTCTGCTCTAGGAGGACATCAGCTCTCCATCTGGAGGTGGATAGCATGTTTCATCATAGGAACGTGATGGCATACTATTGTGCTGCTATCATTTACAATTTAAAACAAACTCATTTGAATTTAACTCATCTTAGGATGGACAAAGGTATGATCCTCTCATGTGTTCCTTCAGTTAAAAGCCCTGTCTAGTTACTTAAAAGATTTAAAGTGAACAAGACATTTGTGAATTAATTTCCTTAGTGTTGGGAGGCTGGTGCCGGTGACTCCATTTTCTGAAGCCAAAGCAATTCCGTTTCTGTCTCTGGGCCACTGAGCCCCAGGCCATTAAAGAGGGCAGGAAAGGTAGCCGCAGGCTCCTGTCTCTTGACTTCCAGAGACAAGTTCTCTGGATCATGGTTAGGAAAGCTGCACAAAAGCCCATTCATTTGATTCCTAATCTAAATCTAGGATTGAAAGTTTGTGATTGTTTCCTAAATCTACCTAAAAATATGGCCACCGCTTACAGTGTGACCTCGGGCCCTATCTGTTGGCCTTGGCATCCTGGAATGTAGTTCCAAAAGGAAGACAAATTAGAAAAGCAATCAAGAGTAGCCTGGCTAATTGGGACTGGGTCACCACAGATAATTTTTGTGGGCATGAAAGCATCTTTCCAGTGACTGGGTCTTTCTTGTTGCCCCTGGAACATGGAGATTAGTTATCTGCAGCTAAATTGAAGCCACGTTCATTAACTATGTTAATTGACTAGTTACTTCATGACACAAAAAATACAATAAAAATAAAAGCAGAAACCCTAAACCAAACCAAACCAAACCCACAAACCCCAACTCCTAAAACATTTCTCCCTTAATTGACTGTTTCATTTACTCTGCCTACAAAATCTCAGTCCCCAAGGTTGTCTCGGTGTTCAGGGCATTGAAACAGTTCGCCCTGACTATCCCGAGAGCTCTCAGTCACCTAAGACTTTCCATTTTGCACTGCAGAGATTGCCTTTAAAGAGAGACACCTGACTTCACATATCCTTCTGTCATTAGGAGCAACTTAAGAAATTCAAGTACAATTTGGGAAGGATTTATATCCCCTATGGAGAAAAGAAGAAGTTTCTTAATCTAGATAGGATGAGCCTGACATGAAAGTCAACAATGAAACTCTCCAAACATGTAAGGGGTTTCACAAAGTCAGATGGCCAGGCTTCCTTAGCCCTTCCTGAACACAGAAGAAGAAAGGGGTTTGGGCTACAATGGACCTCCGAAAGTTGTCCAGTGTGAGAGCAGACTTCCAAATGTTGTTGGACCTCTTGGGATCCTGAAAACTGGGCACTATTCTCCTTGGTCTGATGGTGCCTGAAGGTGTAGAAATGCACAAGCTGACCACTTCTCAAGGTCCTTTTTAACGCTGGATAAATTTGGACATCTGTGACTAGGAGGATTGATTGGTCATTCTCACTCTTCTCATGTCATCATCCTAGTCAATATCACCAGGAGTATTGGTGAGAGGCATAAGGAGGAAGCGTCCAGCTAGGTATCATCTTGGGAGGCTTTCTATTTGATAGCAAATGAAACTCAAGCTGGAGTTTTGATCTTTAAGTCCTTGAAGGATTTTTCCCATGCAACAGTGAGATTCCCTGGAACTTAGCTTCCAGTTAAAGAAAAAGGAGGAACAGACAGCAGAAAGACACATATCAGGATGGTTCTAACATTGACCAGGCTGCCTTTGAAAAGCAAGGGTCCTTTTCACTCTCTGCTCTGCTTGGGTCACTATACATGAGCAGCCCACAGTTACACTTAGTTTTAGGTCCATATAAACAACTCTGTAGTCTCTTATTCCATTTCAATACTTGGAGAAAAGGGTTGTGGGCAGTAAAAGCACTTACAGATTTAAGATGCTATCTCTAGTTTTAGTTGAGAGTTATACATACCAGAAGTTAAAGATCTTTTGCCCATGAGTCCAACAAAGGAATCTGTTTTATGCCCTGAAAAAATATATGTTGGGGTGTTGAAATACACAAAGAATTTTTGTGATTAGAAAAAGTAAGAAAAGACAGTCTCTTTCCTGATCAAACTTGTCTTCATTGGGACAGTCACTGAAGTGGGAACCTGACTCTTTCCTTGTAGGGTAAGCCCATGGGCAGGTAAACAGAGAAGCCCACATACATTCCAAAGTCTGTCTAAGGATCACTGAGTACTTTTTATTTGGGTGCAGAATTAATTTTTTCTTATAGAAATTTTAAATGGCTCCTAAGCAAACCAGCTTAGAGAGGTTTTCTGTCTAGGTTAGGGTGATGGGAGAGAATCCAGCTATTTCTTGCTTTCCCTAATGGAACACTTGCAAAGACCAGGTCCTGCTGCCTCTGTTCAGGCTGGCCCCTGTAATAAGCCTAGAGAAGGTGGGTAGCTGCAGGCTGGAAGCTCTGTCTGTCTAGGAGACAGGCAGGAGAAGAGCCACATTCCAAGGGCTGAGCAGAACCTCCTCCTGGCTCACAGGAAGAGGTCAATATTGCCTTAGCTGACAGAGTCTCAACCTTGCTCCCCAGCCTAGTAGGGTGGTGTGGTGGAGGGGGGAAGGGTTGTATGTCTACAGTTATTTCCAAACCTCTTTGCTTTAGGCTTGGCTGGTGTTCATTCTTAACGCTCACCAAGGAGCTTTTGGGAATGTGGCTGTCCATGAGACAACAGTGGAGTGAAGGCCAGTGAACCCCTGAAAGGGACAGTTTATAAATGAAGCAGGAGCTGCCAGGAGTTAATCTATTGGATGTGCTAAATCATGCTAGGAAGGCCTCAGATACCTTTTGGAGAAGGAGCCCAGATGTTAGACCGACAAAGCTCTTTTCCAACTAATCTAAGTCTCCATCAACTGCCCCTTGGAAGACCAAATCCTTAGAAAAGATAATTTTGTACCTCCCTGGGCTTCAGAAACAAGAGTACTTCACTTTCATTTTGGTGAACCTTCTCATTGCTGACATTGGCTTAGTCTGTCAATGCTCATGCAGGCAGAAAATGCCTAATTCTGACTCCCAGACAGGTGAATATAGATCTTCCCTTGTTGAAACATAAGCCTTTGGAACTGAATGAGCAGGCTTCACATCCTAGCTCTGCCACCTACTCGTTAGGGGACCTTGAGCAAGTCTCACCTCTCTGGGCCTTGGTTTCCTCATCTGTAGAGTGGGGATGCTTGTCTGATTGACCTCAAAGGCCCCTTCCAGATTAAAAGCCTGGTTTTATCTTGAGCTCAGACATTCCATATCAACAAAACACCACAAGCTAAGGTATGTAGACCTATCTCAACTCCCTGATGCCAGAGGTTTCTAGATGCTCAGCTACATTTGGGGGTTTCAAAAGACTTTTGGTTGGGAATCCCCTTGAAATGCAGGGGGGACTGACCAACTGATGGAGACTGTGGCCCTTTGAGGAGTGGGGCCTGGGAAGGAAGGTTTCAACATCTGCTCTCTCCCCTGGACCTGGAGATATTTCCCTGTGTCCTGGGTGGGGCTTCCCACAGAGGCAGGGTTAGCCAAACTTCATCCCTTCTGAATAACTGGGAGTGAGCATTTTAATTCACCAATTTCTGACCATGTTTGTTGAGCCAAGGGGCTGGTCAGAAGCTGCCAGGATTCCATTTCTAAAATGATATCTTGGACCTTCATCAGAGTTTGTTGAAGTCTCTGAGGAATTCCCCTTCCTCCCTGGGGTTTAAATGCTCAGATAACAAGATTGCACAAACCTAAATGTGTCTGTACCCAGAGCATAGTGTCAGGGGCTGGAGGAGGAGAGACACAGTTTAGGTATCTGCCCTCCTAGAACTTAGAATCCCCCATGGGGCATGACCCACTAATAAGCATGCTGAGGTTTTCCTAGAGTGCTGTTCTCAGGGTCTCCACAGATGTTCATCTCTCTGATCACTAAAAAGCATCAGAAAACCTGGCCTAAAGGTTCCCAGCCACTGCCTTTATAGAAAGCTCATTCTGGGTGAAGTCACACGCAGACTATTTCCCTTCCAAAGCAGCAGGATCATGAGTAGGTACATGCACCCAAACAAGAGAAGCTGATACATGAGTATGATACAAACTGGCTCATAATCATGACAAATATTAAAATAATATTGAAACTTACTTTTATGAGATATTTGGCCGTGCCCTAGGGGAAAGAATGGAAAGAGATTAGTGAGCATGAATAGGCTCAGAGGGTCCAAAGAACAAGCCACTCTGACTTGTTGGTAGCTGTCCAGGTAGCTACCTGATCAGCTACCTGGACAGCCACGTGGGCCACCTGGACAGCTACCTGGTTAGTTGCCTGGATAGCTACCTGGTCAGACACCTGGTCAGCTACCTGCACAGCTTGGCACAATGTCAGAAAATAGGCTCATGGAAGATGACAACAATTAGATCAGCCCTATGAGGCGGGAGAATGGATCACAATGGGGATATCCAGCCAACCCAAAAGTTAATAGTGAAAGCTAAACAATTAAGATTTTAACCTCAAGAAATTCCCCCCTCACCACCCTCCCCAAGAAAAATAAATGAATGGCTACAGGAAGATTCAGTAGCCAGGGTCTGATTTTCACTCATCAGCTAATGTGCACACAGAAGTGAGTGCCCAAGAGTATAATGCTGGGAGTTGGGTAGGGGGTGGGGAGATGTTTACCATAGAGAGCCTTTAACATGCCCACTTGTTTTTCAACTGAGGTATCTGACAAAAAATGAATTGACATTAACCAGGTAGAAATAGGAAGGATAGCATGAATTTCATCAAGGAAATGGAGGCTGGAGCTTTGATGTGGTCCAACGGGCAGCCAAGCCTTATTGTTCATGACTGGTGGCCAATCTGCACACCAAAGATAGTTTCTGTGATGGGTGCTGCCCTTGAGTGCTCTGCCCTACCCCCCTCCTCCCTCCCAGGGATCTGGAGGCCACTCACAAGATAAAATGTCTCCTATCCCGGGAATTTCAGGCACTTGGGTGTTGGAAGAGTGCATGTAAGAGGCAGGCGGAGAGGGGCTGGCTCCTGTGTGTCTCTTTTTAGAATCAAGTAAGAAATGGGGAGAAGATCAGGACAGAGCACCACCCCTCCCCCCAGCCTAAGGGAGGAGGGAAGGGCTGAGGGGTTCCAGGTTTCCCTTTGGAGCAGCTAGAGGAGAGGGGCTTGGGTACTTACCAGCATCCCGTTTGCCCATCAACCCAAAGAACTGTTGAGACTTGGGTCTCCTGGCAATTCTCTGCAGGAAATGCTCAAAAGGCTCGGAGAGCTCTTCCTGGGGGGGGGGGGGGGATGAGTGTGTGGGGGTGTGTGGGGGAGGGCAGAAGAACAGACAGACAGAGAAAGAGACAGAGAGACAGAGACAGCTGGTGGATCATTGGAGCAATGTGGAAGGTGGGGTGGGCTTTTCACCCTCCTTAATCCTTGAGACCAGAACTACAGAGTTCACTGGGAAGAGGGCCCTGGCCTGGGTTGGATCTAGGGAGCAGAGGACAGAAAGGGGGTAGGGGAAGATGAGGAAAGAAGAAAGGAGAGATGAGGGAACAGGAGAGAAATGCAGAAGAGGGGAGGGAAGCAGAAAGGAGAGAGCAGAGGAGAAGCAAAGAGAGGAAAGGAGAGGAGGGGAGGGGAGAGGAGGAGGAAAGGGCTGGGTTTTTTCCTAGCTGCCCCAAGTCCAAGCTGGGTCAACAGATCCTTTGCTGTAGGACTCAGGGGAGAAGGGGCTACAGCTGCACTTTCATGCCAAGGGGAACAGGATCCGGTCTTGGTACCTCCTCCCAGAGGGCTCTGCCCTGGACTATGTGACCAGCTCAGGTCGGTCTGGTTAGGGTCCCTCACTGCCCGGAACCCCTTTCCTGTCATTTGTCTCCAGGAGCCCCCTCCCCAGACCTGGGAAAAAGGAATCTACCCTTTTCTTCTTTTTGAGTGGGAGGTGAGGGAGAGGAACATCTATGTCGGCCCCAGAAGAGCCTCTGTTCTAGGGACTTACATAGAAGCTGGACTGGCCACAGAGTGACCCCAAGGCACTGGACCTGAGGCCTGAGCCCCTGCCCCACCCCCGAATGTTGCGTCTTTAGTGCTTCCCCGATCACTGAGGGAGGGATCCGCAGAGGTGAGGGAACCACAGAGGGAGCCAGGGCTCGACAGACCCCGAGGACATGCTTGTCAGCCCACGAGCTCTCCCTTAGATTCTACCCGGACTTCTAAGAGGGCAGAGACTAAGGTCTTGCACCCAACTGCATACTTTGAACGTTGCTGCAAGTTACCCCTCTCCTGGCAGCAGCTCGTCTGCCGAGTACACGCAGTCTCTGTCTCTCTGACTCCCTCCCTCCATTTCCTTCTCTCTCTCTCTCTCTCTCTCTCTCTCTCTCTCTCTCTCTCTCTCTCTCTCTCTCTCTCTCCCTTTCCCTCCCCTTCCCTCTCTCCCCACCCCCTCTCCCACGCCCGTCTCTCTCTCTCCCTCCTCCCCTCCTCCTCCGCCCTCTCTCTCCCCCTTCCCCTCCCCCTCCACCCCCCTCACACACACACACACACACACACACACACACACACACACACACACACACCTGTGCAGCACTCCATCACATACTCAGGTGCACATACATTCACATATGCTCGCAGAAAAGTGCTCTACATTTGCCTGAGCCCACTGACAACAGCCAGGGTCTCCTTCGAGCCGTGCTCTCCGCTTCCTTCTCTCTATCAAGCCTCCCCCTTTCCCCAAATTCCTCCCCCGCCCCCCGGAGCGCTCTAATTTAGCTGGGACGTAGCTGCACAGCCGCAGCTCCCCCGTCGTCCATTCTCTTATTCACCTCGCTCCCCTCTCCCCTGGGGCCCGTGAGGAGTACTGACCACTGGGGAAGAGGGGGATGGCGCACCTATTGGACGGGCTAAGAAGTGGGAATCTCTAACCTTGGGCCAGCGTCTGCCGTCCGCCCAGACCCTAGATTGCCCGTATAGGCTGGAGGTATGAGGATACTCCCGCATATTCGGCGGGACGCCAGCCTAGCCTGTGCTCTGCGCGCTTCCGTCGGGGCAGAAGCCAAGCGCTGTCTCCAGCACCCCAGCCTGGCTGGACAGAGCCCAGAGGGCACCGCTGCTTACCTTGATCTGGTCGCTGTCCGACCAGTCGGCCCAGTAGTTCAGATCGTCGTTGGCGCCCATTTCTTCTGCAAAAGCCTGAGCGGACGCGAGGAAGAGCACCGCCAGAGCCACGAGGATTTTCATGTTGGGAATGTGGGAGCTGGAGCGAGCTCTATCTGTCAAATGGAGAAGGTCCTGGCCCACGGCAGGACACCGAGGCGGTGTCTTGCGGTGACTGGAACCCAAAGGGCAGAACTGGTGCCTCCCTCAAGCAGAAGGGAGTTCTCAGAGGAACACACGCGCACACCAGAATCACCAACTCCAAGGCTGAAAGACACCTTATACGTTCCCTAGTTCAATTTCCCACTATGCATGAAGGAAACTGAGGCAGCATGGAGAAGAGCAGGGCTATTCTAACCCAGGTCCCCTGACGCCTAGATCATCCAGGATTTCCGCCTCCCCCTCGGTGTCTAGAAACCTCCCCCATCCTATCCTGTCCGTCCGTCCGCCCCTCTATAGCGTCGCTGAGACTTTGCCCGGAGAACCTCCCTAAGGTCTCTGACAGGCAGCTGGGAACCGAGGGACTCTTACCTCCTCCGGGCAGCGGCGATCTTTCTCTGCCTCCCTCTCTTCCACCCGGCTCGCTGGTGGAGCCCAGTCTCCGCCTCAGAGCCCGTACCAACGGACGGTAGCCGGCGTACGCAGGTACTGGGGAGCTCGGGGGGATTCAGCGCCCGCCCAACCCCTATTTATCTTGGCCTCGGAGTCACGTGACACTCTCCCCACTGCACTTTCTGATCCATATTCAATGAGTCCCCGCCTAGCTGCTGCTGCAACCCCCCTCCCCCCCGCCCCCCCCCAGCCTTCCCTGTCCCGCCCCCGGCCCAGCGAGTGTCGGTCAAACCCCGAGCCAATTGCGCTTCTAGTGACGCGATGTCGGGGGAGTAGGAGCCCCGAGGGCCAATCCTCGGCTTAGTTGTCGTCCGTGGGACGGTCAGGGGGAATAAGAGCGCCCCTTCCTTCTGCTCCTCGCCCCCGTAGGCCCCCAGGTCTTCTGTTCCCCTCGGATCCTGGTCTTTACGTATCTAAACCCACCCAACCCATGACTCAGGGAACTTGGCCTGGCTTCCGAAGCAGCCAGACGGGGCTGGTACCTCTTGACCAACCCCACCTCGCCCTGGGAGCGGAGTGGAGGGCCAGGCTCCCTGGCTTGAGGGTGTCGGGGAAATCTGTCAACGTCTCCGGGTCCCCTAGAAGCTAGCCTGAGGCTATGCTCCGTTCTTGGGCAGTCTCTGCGAAATCTCCGCAGCCTTCGCCCTCCCCTCCCCCAAGAGGCAGCTGCTCCCCGACAGCACCGGCCTTGATTCTCTTCCCTTCCCGGCACAGAGGGAGAGGGGAGGACTCGAGACGGACTACCAGCACCCTTGCGAACAGGGGGTGCTTAAAGTCGCTTTGTTACCTCAGGGCGTCATCTTCCCTACAGCCCCGGGTCTGTATAAAGAGTGAGAGGGTGGGGAATGCCTCTTGTGTATTTCTGGGTTCGCCTAGTTACTCAGGAAGCCCTCTACCTTTTACTCTCTCTCTCTCTTTTCCTTCCTTCCTTCCTTCCTTTCTCGTTGACTAAGCACCCACTCAGTGCTTGGGCACCGCATTAAGTCCTGAGACAGAACCAAACAATCACCACCTCCACACACTCCTTGGGGTCAAGACCTAGATTTAATTGGTGAAAGGAGAGAGCTCTAAGTGAAGAAACTACCTCCACTAATGCAGTCTGGCCTCTGGTCTAACCCAAGAGTGTAGCCTTTGAACTCTTGGAGTGGGGAGATGTGATAAGACTCACCGGCAGAGTAAGGCCACGGAAGCATCCTATCAGCTAAGGAAGAGAAGGGAGGGGTCAGTAAAAGCTTTCAAGTAAGAAGCAAGTGTCCCCCAAACACCTGGGCCGCTGATGAGAGCCTCTCCCTTATTCTCAGTTAGCAAAGCTCAGAGAATCAACTCTCCTGTTTCCTCCTCCTACTCCTCCTGCTCCTTTTCTTCCTCTCCCCTCCCCTCCTCTCCCTAACCTTCTCCTGCTCTTCTTCCTCTTCTCCTTCCTCTCCCTTCCCCCAATTCCAGCTTCCCTAGGTGTCCTTGTACTGTGTTGAGTGCTCTGGACAGTCATGTCTGGAACCAGCCTCCCTGCTAGCCTGTGACAGAATGAGGGATGGAATATTACTGTGCTGTAAGAAATGATGCATATGATGAATACAGAGAAGCCTGGAAAGAGCTATATGAGCTGATGTAGAGTGGAGTCTGCAGAACCAAGAAAACAATATGCCCAGTAACTAGAACAATGCAAATGGGAAACAAGTTCGCACTCAAAAATCCAAAGCGAATGTCATGAAATTCTAAAGATCCAGCAGGACGTGAATAAAAAGAGATGAGAGGATGCCCTGCCCCCACCTCCACAGCCCTTGGTGGAGGAGGAGGCCCACAGGTGTCACACATGACTTTCTCGATGTATCCAGCAGTTGTACTGATTTTTTCTCTCTCTAAAAACAAAACAAACACTTTGTCATACAGGATGGCTCTTGGTGAATGGGAGGGAGAGGGATGCATGGGATGCTATGAAGATATAAGAAATAGAAAACATCAATAAAAATTATTTAAAAGGAAAAAAATCCCACAACCTTCCAGAAATTATCATTCCTCCTGCACTCCTTTCACTGATCCTGTCTCCACTTTTAACCCCAGGCTACGCACACACATTTTTGTGTGCCTAGACACGTGGACCTGGGCTGCTTGTCGCCTTCCAGGCTTCTCTGTATCCATCATATGCATCATTTCTTACAGCACAATAATATTCCATTACATTCATGGACCACAATTTGTTTAGCCATTCCCCAAAGATGGGCAGCAACTTTGTTTCCAATTCTTAGCCATCACAAAAAGTACTGTTATAAATATTTTGGTGTATATGGGGACTTTTTTTTTTTCTTATGGATGGTTTCCTTGAGGTATAAGCCCTTTCTGGAAGAGTTTTTTTTTTCTCCCAAATCTCTTTCTTTGTTTTTCAGTTGAATGCAATGGAACTACCTGCAATGGTTTTTGCTTCTAGGAGCCATTTGTCATATTTGGGACCTTCTTCCCTGATGGCGCTCCCAGGGCATCTGTCCCACAGTTACTTCTGGTCCAGCCTCAGGAAATGAGCCAGCCACATACTCAACAATGAACTTCCAGCAGTTTAGGGAGATGAGGGGGGCATCACTTAGGCTGAAACCCATGGAAGCTTTGGCTAAGATCAAGGCTTCTATCCTCTAGCTTTGGCTCCTCCCTCCTCCATATGGTTGACTCACGGTGGGTCATGTTAGAGTCCTCATTGGCAGGCATGCCCTCAGGTCTAGACAGCACTCAACAGACTTCACTTTTTAAAATACCAATTTTCTTGAAGCTCAGAGGTAATTCACTCACTTGTTTGCCTCATCTTTGGCCAGGCAATGACATAGGGTTTGAACACTGACCTCTATCACTTATATGCTTTTCCACTTGTTCCAATTCAGGAGGATGGCATAACTTTTTTAAAATAAAAATTCACCTGGACACAGAAAACATTAAGACTTTTAGGGCTCAGTGATTTCTTAATTTTTTTTTTTTTTTAAGATTTGAAGCATCCATCTTTTCTCAGCCTGTCACCTACAGGCCCAGGGGCTGAGAGCTAGAGGAAGAAGCTTGACTTTTACAGAATAAGCCTGAGGCTGGGCTGGTATTTAATGGGAGCCTACTCACTCAGAGTTAGATATTCTTTCTCTGCTTCTCCCTCACCCCAAGAATCCACTGGCACTATGGAAATGGGGAGGGAGGTTTGCTGAATGGAAATGCTTGGAAGACTCACTACCTTCATGCCTCTTTCTGTTTGACTTTAACCCTATGTTACTAGGCTGCCTTTGAGCAATGAGCCTGGGCTTAAAAGCAGTGCTCCCCTGGGTTCTCTCTGGGACTTTGCCATTCCTCCATGAGGGCAGCTTATACAATACCCTGGAACTCTACTCTGCCCAGCAGAGATGCTGATGGATCAGACAAACCCTGACTCTCTTTGATGCCAGAACATAAAGGCTGAGTTGGTGATGGTTCTCAAGTCAAAAAACCAGCAGCTTTTGGGATCACCTTTTTAAGGTGTTACACACTTGGGCAAATAGTAAAATATACCATTAATTACATAACAAAAACCAACCTGCTTTTCTGTTGCTTTAGGCTGCAATTAGTTACTCTACCCTGAAAGAACACTCCAGTCAGAACTAGGAAGATAATTCCCTCAGGCAGGAATTAGGATCTGCTCCTAGAGCCAAATCACACACTTCTAATGCCCTCACCTAGCACCAAGGCTGTGAAAGCAAACATCTTAAAGACCTGGAGATCAATACACTTCCAGTACAGACACCAGGTGTCTTTCCAAAATAAAGACTTGCCCAAGAAGCAAGAGTTAACAGGGGTGGCAACAAATCTTTTATGAATGGGACTAACCAGGCCAGTGGCCAGAGTTTGATTTAATGCTTGCCCAAAGCAGCTAGGTCACACAGCTCGAGGCAATGGCATCGAATGGAGTGAGCACAGTAGCATCTGCTGTGAAGCACGCCCAATGCTGGCCAGACTCTGGCCTCCAGGACTCAAGAGCTAAGTATTTCAAAGTTCAGGCAAGTGACTGATCCATTGGCAAGTGGCTTCTCCCTCCCCTGGGCTTCTGTGTGCTTCCCACAGGCACCCAATTGATAGGGACAAGCAACAAGCCATCTCTTCTGGTACAAAGGGTCACACCTTGCCATCTAGGCATGATTAATTAAAGAGCAAAACTTCTGATCAATAAGAGAGGTCAGCAGGCAGCTGCCCAGTGAGACACGGACAATGTTATGCAAATGCATTTGGCTAGAAGATAATCTCATTAAGCAGCCCACATGCAGTGATGAAAACTCATGTAAATTAGTAACACCCACCCATATCCAAGTACTAATGATGAGCTCCCTGCTGGGGGAAACACAAAGTTTAGGATATTAGCTCCTAGAGGACAGGCTTTGTTTCCTCTTTGTCTACATACCACCTCCACTCATGACTGGTACAGAGTAAGTGTGCAATGAATGCTTCTTGATAGATGGACAAAAAAGACAAGTTCCCTGTCCTCTGAGTTTTAAAGTGGAGTAGTGGGAAAAGGCAGCTTCTAGTGCCTCCAGATACTGCTGGAGAATATGACAGAAGGAGGAAGAAGGGGGAATGAACAAGCATTTTTGTAGTGCCCACTATGTGCCAGGCACCTACTAAGTGCTTTTTACAAATATTATCTTGTGGGATCCTCACAATAACCCTTCATCATTCTTATTTCATGGTTGAGTGAAGTGAGGCAAACAGAGGTTAAGTGACTTGTCCAGGGTCACCAAGCTAGTAAATGTCAGAAGCCAGATTCCAAAGGACAGCAGTCTATCTACTGGCCTGTCTACCTTTGTCAGTGCCAATTTCTGTTGTCCCCAGTAGGCTACTCTGCTGTTAACGGAACTGGGGAGGGACTTGCCCCTGTTCTGAAAGGGTGTTTCAAGAGAAGACAGCAACTGTTTGTCATGGATATAGCCAATAGGTGGTTTTTTGTTCAGGTATGGCTTTGTTCAGATGGCTTCAAGGGTCATCTCCAACTCGAAGACTCTGTGACACCGTTTCTGTAGGGGAATAGTCTCACATGTAGGGGAGCACAAGGTAAAAGAATGAGAAGCTATTAATAAGTGTGGATGGTGCTCCTGGAGCACCTTTTAGTAAAAATGTTTCAAATTAATCTGGGGGTGTTTCTGAGAAAGTACTTGGAGTCCTGGCATTGGATAAAGGGACTTGTAGATGGTCCTTCTCAGTTCCAATGAGGCTCGGGAGGTGGCTGTGCTGGGCTGGACATTCTGGCTCAGCCTGGTGGCCTTGGTGATCCCAAAGATGTGGTGATCACTGTGTTGATTCTCACCCGGCATGCTAAGGTCATTGTGAGCCTTTGGGCTAAAGACAATCCCCACCACTGGAGGGTTTTGGGCTGGTGCCTTGGCTGCCTTCACAGGGTACCATAGCACGGCCAGTGGTGACTGATGAAAAGCAAAAAGGGCTGAGGCATATGCAACAGGCATCAGTGGAGAGACTACTAGGTTTGGCAGTTGGAAGACCTGAATTCAAATCTAGTCATAGATACTGACTAGCTGTATGACCCTGGGTAAGTTATTTAACTTTCTCAGCCCATTTCCTCACTTGCAAAATGGGGATAGTAATAGGACCTACTTTAGAGAGATATTGTTCAGATCAAGTCAGATAAGATGATGTGGACCCTACAGCGCTGTGTAAATGGAGCCTGTTGTCATCATTCCTTCACCGCAGAGATTGCTTCTGCTGTTTGAGACCACGGAGGCTTGAGCTGACCTCCTCACAAGACAGGAGCTTAGGGGACAGGAGATATGTATTCGAGGACTAAGAGGGGCTAGGCTTTGGTTTAGGAAGACAGGAGGGGGAGGGGTGCTCTGGGTGACAGGGAACAGCGTGGACAGAGACGAACGAGCCAGCTGCATGGAGGGGCCACTAGGCGGCGCAGTGCATGGAGGGCCAGGCCTGGAGTCAGAAGGACCGCAGTTCAAATCCAGCCTCAGACATTTAGTGGCAGTCTCCCTATCTGTCAAATAGGGATGATAATAGAACCTACGTGACCGAGATGTGGGGAACAAATGAGATTATATATGTGTATATACACATATACATTGCTTTTGAGAACCTAAAAACACTGTATGGATATACTAGCTTTATTAATAATAATAAATGACATTTATATTGTACTTACTATGGGCCAGGCACTTTACAGTTATAATATCGTTTATTATTTATCTCAACTACTGTCTATCATTGTTATCATTATTTCTGTGGGGGTGAGAAGTTTTTTGGAATGTTGGACAGAAGTTGCACAGGTAACCTGAAGCTGCTATGCTAGAAGACATGAAAAGGAAGAAGAATTTGCCTAGATCCTGAATTTGACAATGATATAAGCTCTAAAAGACATAATTTTCTTTGCATAAATGTGATCTGAAGATTGCTTTTCCTGGATTTGGGATGGCAAATGCCTAGGAAATTTGATGCTTATCAAATGTAAAGCCTACCTGAAAGATGAATTGAGTGGAAGCAAGGGCCTCAAGGACAACCTGCCCACCTGGAGCTTCTTCTTGGGTTGTTCGTGAGGGTTTCTCTGCTGTTTTGTGTCTGTTTCATCAGTTTTCTTGCTGGGTCTCGGTTAATCTCCCAAGTCAAGGACATGGAAGGTGCTCCTTTCCTGGTTTCCAGCATGCCTGGGGTAAAGGTAATCAAAGAATACTCCCTGTGAGGCCCGCAGCCATGGTGCCTCTTCGGCTGGTTTACACAGAGCTGTTTGAGAAAGAGGTAGGTGATGCATCTACACAGTACAGTTTTCAGCCCAAGGAACTCATATTTTCCAGCCTGCCTACTTTCTTCTATCGTATTTCAACTTGAAAGCAATTTCTAAGAGATACTTATAGAGGAAGTTCTCATTCTCATGAATAGTGGGAGCTCAGTCTGCCAGAACAGCAATTTGGCATGCTCTAGCAAGTACTCGGCTTCCTCAGTCCATTTTGGATTCAGATGAAAAAGCACTGGCTTCTTGAACTGCTCTATTGAAAGAGAACTGAAAAAAAAGGCCTTGGTCTGGAGGGGCTGCCAGATAGAATATAATTCCCTAAGCTCTCCTTGGGTTCTGGGGCCCTTGAGAACTGCTAGCTTTATCTGTTGCCCACTTGACCTCTCACCTTTCCCTCCTTCCCTTTCTTTCCCACAGGACAAATACCTGGAATCACCATTATCAATACTCCCATTGAACCCCATGCACTCATGCTTTTTAGGAACGCAACCAGACTAGTAATCCAAGTCCATTAATTGGACATTAGACAAGGAACTGTCCTTGGAACTAGAATGGAAAGACAGGATGAAAAACTCTCCTGCCATCACAGAGTTTATGTTCTATTGTGCACAGATAGGCACAAATCAGTGTGAGAGAAACCAGTCAGGAGGTGAGAGGGCCCAGTCAGGAGGTGAGAGAACCCATTCAGGAGGCAAGAAAACCCAGTCAGGAGGTGAGAGAGCCCAGTCAGGAGTCTACTGCAACAGTTCAGATGAGAAGTCATGAGACTGAAGAGGGCAGTGACCTGAGTGATGGGAAGGGGTCAGAGATGAGAGAAGACATAAAATGACATTAATGATGTTTGGTAACTGATTGGATTTGGTGAAGATGAGGAAGGAGGAAGAATCCAATATGACTTAGAAGGTTTGAAGCTGAGGGACTGACTAGTGAATAGTTGGTTGTTGCCTCTCTCCATGCTTCTCCCAAAGGAGTCAGGGTAGCCTTGCCCTGTGCACCTGCCAAAAAGGACCAGGGCCCAAGCTCACCACCATGATTGACTCCAAGCTAGAGAAGAATTAAATGCTGTCAGAAGGTTCCAGGCTGAGCAGGAGAGATAAGGAGATCAGCTCCCAAAACACATGGGTACTGGTTCTGGGGAATAATTTGGTTCAAGGTACTCTGATGTTTTTCATTCTTTTTTTGTTTGTCTGACTGGGCCAAACAGTGGGTTCACAGATCATCCCTCCTTCCTTCTAGTGAGCAGATTATGCTATAGATACTGAAGAATTTCCCAGAAAACCATTTTCTGAGTGGATTTTTGAATCTTAGTCACACCTGCTAACCTGTAGTAGATGGTCTGCCTGATAGCTTTCTTCGGTTCTTACCACATCTTTTCCTGATACAACATGGCATTCAATTCAATTAAAAACATTTATTAATAAATTATTATTAAACAACTAGTATGTGCTAGGTCTTATGCTGAGTGCTGGATATACAACAAGAGGCAAAAGGAGTTTCCACTCTTATGAATAGCATGATTCACTAGTGCAAGCTCACTAGCTCTTCTGTTTCCAGCAACTGATCAGTGCGATAGGACATCTCCCTCATATGAGAGTTTTTCTTTCCAGAGAATCACATGTTCTTTTCCAAGAGTCCATTGGAGAATCTCTTCCTGAGAGAGCCCTAGGACAGTAATACTGCTCTACTTCTTCCTCGAAACCACCTGCTTAAGAAGCTCTGACACATTCCAACTTCCCCCTGTCACTTCCTTCCAGGCCATGGGTTCTAAGGTCTGGCTGAATGAATAAGAAAACCTTTATTAAGTGCTTACTAAGTGCCAGTTTGGGATACAGATACAAGTAAACAAGGCAGTCCCCCTCCCCCCACCCTCAAGGAGTTTATGTTCTAATGGGGAATGACAACAGAAAGGGGATTTAGGAAGAAGTTTTAGGGGAAGGAGAGGGTACCCATGAAAGATCAAATCTGCTGGCAAGGAGCTAAGGAGGCAGCCTGGGGAGGGATCAAGTCAGGAATGTAGAGAGCATGAATGATGATCTGGAGTTTGGACCTCAGGATGAAAGATAGAAAAAACAAGTAAGCAAACCAGTCCCTGCCCTCAAGCACCACGAAGGTGAGCAGGAAAGGGGTTGGTATGTGTGGAGATGGCCCAGAAGTATAATGTTGGGCCTGGGGATGGGAATGACAAGGGCAATGCTCAGCGATCAGAGCCCAGGGTCTCAGGTTACAGAGCTTCAGGTTCTTTTGGAGGAAGAGACAGGAGAGCAGGTGTGCCGGCATGGGGGTAAGTGGGAAGTGGCCTAATGCCCTTTCCACAAGACAGCCCTTCAGGCATTTTAATGTTGCATTTATATATGGGCTCAACCTTTTCCTTTCCAGGCCAAATGTCTCCATTTCCTCCATCCATTCCTCATATGACATGAATTGGAATCCTCTCACTATTGTTTTTCTTAGGACTAATCTTGTCCCTTAATCTACCCTTCCTTTAATTCCCCCTCCTCTTCTTTCCCTCTTCTTTCCCTGTTTAGTGAAATGCATTTCCGTACCCAATTGTGTGTGTAGATTCTTCCTTTCTTTGACTTTGAGAGTAAAGTTCATGTGTCATTTTCTCCCCCCATCCCTTCCCCCTCGTGTGTATAGACTTACACTTGTATACCCTGATTATGTGAGATAATTTGTTTCTTTTTTTAAAGGTTATTTTCAGTTCTGAATTCTTCTTCTCCCCTCCCATAACCATTGAGAAGGCAAGAAATATGATACCCTTTATACAGATCATGTCTTACAAGACATATTTTCTATATGAGATAATTTCCCCTGACCTTTTCCTTCCTCCTCCAGTGTATTCCTCTTCTCCTCCCTTCCCATTCTTCTTTTAAGACCTTTAAGAATAAAAAAGCCACCCCTAGTCTAATTAGACTCCCTTCAGGACTCTAGATGATGAGCGGATTTAGAAAGGATACAATGGGCCAGCCTCCCATATTAAATTGTAAATAGTTTCTCTTTATTTCATTCCTTGGGAATATGTGTGTTCATATTTACATTTTTATGTTTCATTTGACTCCTGTGTTTGTACTTCAAAGTTTCTATGCGGTTCTAATTTTTTCAGCAGGAATACTTGAATTCTTTAATTAAAAGTCCATTGGGGGGCGGGGCAGAGGGGTTGTTGCTTTTTGTCCTATGGGATTATGCTCAGTTTTGCGGACTAAGTTATTCTTGGTTGTAACCCTATGCACTTTGCTTTCAGGAACATTACATTATAAGCTCTCTATGTCTTCATTTAATTTATCATCATGGAGGCTGATGAATCAGGTGTGATCCTGAATCTGGTTCCTAAATACTTGAATTCTCTCTGGCTGCTTGCACTGTTTTTTCTCTGGGATCTGGGTTTTGACTATAATGCTCCTGGCAGTCTTCATTTCAGGGTTTTTTTTTCAGGAGGTGGATTCATTCAATCATACTTTGGTCTCTGGTTCTAAGAGATCTGGTCAATTTTTAAAATGATTTCTTGAAATATCATGTTTAGACTTTTGGGGGGGGTAATAGCTTTCAGTTAATAATGTTCTTAAATTTTATTTTCTCTGATTTCCAGGTCAGTCATCTTTTTGCTAAGAGATGGTATAAGTTTTCTTCTATTTTTCAGTCTTTTGTCTTTGTTTTAATATTTTTGATTTTCTCATAGAGCCATTAAATTTTATTTGTTCTGTCCTAATTTTTAGGGTATTTGTTGCTTGGGCAAGGTTTTGTGCCTCTTGCCAAACTGCTAATTCCCTTTCCAATTCTTTCTTCCACTGCTGTCATTTCTTTTCCTGGCCCTTAGCACCAGAGACCTGTATCCTTCAGGTGCCCTTTGAGGGGGAATTCTTCATGTGTATTGTGTCCTGGTTCCCTTTGGTGGCAAACTATTGAAGCTTATGGACCCCTTCTCAGAATCATGCTGTTAAATGCATGCAATAAAGACACTGGCTTACAAAAGAAACCAACTATATTGAAACAAAAATGTAATTTCTCCCCATCCAAGTTCATGAACCATTTGGAATATATCCAAAAATTCACTGAGCTCAGGATCCTAGGTTAAGAACTGCCACTGCAAAGAATGTCTCGTCAGTGCCAGCAAACTTGCAGCTTATTTATTTGTTCTCCTTGGCTCTCCTGGAGGAGGTATTCCTCAGGCTTCTTGCTGTTTTTGTGAAATCTTGTGCTGAGTGAAGGAACTGATTGTTGGACAGTTGGTCTGGTTTCCTTTCTGGATGCTGGCAGGAGTATTGGAGAGATGAGCTTCCCTATGACCTTTGATGCTGCTAGCCTAACTAGAAGTCCCTTCCACTGAAGTTTCCTGAGCATTGACATCTTCGGGCCTGTGCTTTAAGATCATTCATTTGGCAGACTGTAGGGGGTAGACTGGAAAAAGAAGAGACTAGATGTAGGAGGTATTGCAATGGTACAAGCAGAAGGCCAGATCTTGGGTGGTTGTGGTAGAGAGAAGGGAACAAATTGAGGAATGATTAGGGTAGAAAAGTGACAAGGATGGCCATGAGCTGGAAGGGCCTGAGCCTTGATGGTCTTTTCCCAGCATTCCTGCCTCACCCATCTGCTGCACTGGATACTATTGACCACCTATGCTCCTGTACATCCTCCTTTCTGGGTTTTTTTTTAAAATTTAGATCTGAGTTTATTTGTCTTTATGTTCATATAGTTCCTGTGTCTCTTCTGGTTGGTATAATAATGCTTGTGAAACATAGTGTGGTTTCTCTATTTTTCACTTTTGATTAAATCTAATTTAATTTTAACTTTTTCTGAGATCAGGATTACTAACCTTGCTTTTTTACATACTAAGTTCTACTCCTGCCTTTTATTTTACCTTTGCATGTATCCCTCATTTTTTGATTTTTTATTTGATACTTTTTATTTTTCAGCATTCATTTCCACAAGATTTTGAGTTACAAAATTTTCCCCCATTTCTACCCTCCCCCCGCCACTCCAAGATGGCATATATTCTGATTGCCCTGTTCCACACTCAGCCCTTTCTTCTGTCATCCCCCTCCCCCTCCCCCATCCCTTTCCCCCTTACTTTCTTGTAGGGCAAGATAGATTTCTATGCCCCATTGCCTTTATATCTTATTTCCCAGTTGCATGCGAAACAGCTTTTTTTGAGCATCTGCTTTTAAAACTTTGAGTTCCAAACTCTCTCCCCTCTTCCCTCCCCACCCACTGTCCTTAAGAAGGCCACACATGTATCATCATGCAAAACACTCACATAAATAGTCATGTTGTGAAAGACTAACTATGTTTCCCTCCATCCTGTCCTGTCCCCCTTTATTCAATTTTCTCCCTTGACCCTGTCCCTTTTCGAAAGTGTTTGCTTTTGATTACTTCTTCCCCCCTCTGCCCTCCCTTCTATCCTCTCCCCTTTTTTCCCCTTCCCCCTACTTTCATGTGGGGTAAGATACCCAATTGAATGTGTATGTTATTCCCTCCTCAAGGCAAATCCGATGAAAGCAAGATTCATTCATTCTCCCTCACCTGCCCGCTCTTCCCTTCCAATGAACTGCTTTTTCTTGCCACTTTTATGTGAGATAATTTACCCCATTCTATCTCTCCCTTTCTGCCTCTCTCAATATATTCCTGTCTTACTCCTTAAATTTATTTCATTTTTTTAGATATCATCAACTACCCTAATACTAAGAAAGGTCTCATGAATTACACACATCATCTTGCCATGTAGGAATGTAAGCAAAACAGTTCAACTTTAGTAAGTCCCTTATGATTTCTCTTTCTTGTTTACCTTTTCATGCTTCTCTTGATTCTTGTGGTTTGAAAGTCAAATTTTCTATTAAGCTCTGGTCTTTTCACTGAGAAAGCTTGAAAGTCCTCTATTTTATTGAAAATCCATTTTTGCCTTGGAGCATTATAACTCCTTTGACCTCCAGAATATCATATTCCAAGCCTTTCAATCCCTTAATGTGGAAGCTGCTAGATCTTGTGTTACCCTGATTGTGTTTCCACAATACTCAAATTGTTTCTTTCTGGCTACTTGCAGTATTTTTTCCTTGACCTGGGAATTCTGGAATTTGGTGACAATATTCTAGGAGTTTTCTTTTGGGGATCTTTTTCAAGAGGTGATCGGTGGATTCTTTCAATTTCTATTTTACCCTCTGGCTCTAGAATATCAGGGAAATTTTTCTTGATAATTTCTTGAAAGATGATGGCTAGGCTCGTTTTTTGATCATGTCTTTCAGGTAGTCCAATAATTTTTAAATTATCTCTCCTGGATCTATTTTCCAGGTCAGTGGTTTTTCCAATGAGATATTTCACATTGTCTTCCATTTTTCATTCCTTTGGTTCTGTTTTATAATATCTTGATTTCTCATCAAGTCACTAGCTTCCACTTGCTCCAATCTAATTTTTAAGGTAGTATTTTCTTCAGTGGTCTTTTGGACCTCCTTTTCCATTTGGCTAATTCTGCTTTTCAAGTCATTCTTCTCCTCATTGGCTTTTTGGAACTCTTTTGCCAATTACGTTAGTCTAGTTTTTAAGGTGTTATTTTCTTCAGTATATTTTGGGTCTTCTTTAGCAAATCATTGACTTGTTTTGCATGGTTTTCTTGCATCACTCTCATTTCTCGTCCCAATTTTTTCTCTACTTCTCTTACTTGCTTTTCCAAATCCATGGCCTGAGACCAATTCATATTTTTCTTGGTGGCTTTTGATATAGGTTCTTTGACTTTGTTGACTTCTTCTGGCTGTATGTTTTGATCTTCTTTGTCACCAGAAAAAGATTCCAAAGTCTCAGTCTGAATCTGAGTCCATTTTCACTGCCTGTTCATGTTCCCAGGCATCTACTTGACCCTCGAGCTTTTTGTCAAGGTATGACTGCTTGTAGAGTAGAGAGTTTTGTTCCAAGCTTTAGGGGCTGCACTGCTGTTTTCAGAGCTACTTCTACACAACAAGCTCTACCACACCAATGCTCCTCCTCCCCCAAGAACCTCCAACCAGGGCCGCAACCCAGATCCAAGCAGACTCTGCACTCCTGCTCTGATCTGCTGCTTAATTCCTCCCACTGAGTGAGCCTGGAGCCAGAAGCAACCACAGCTGGAGCTCTGGAAGCAGCCCCAGAGCCGCACCACTTCTGTGCCCCGGTGCTGGGGCTAACCACACACTCCTTTTACTCCAATCGTAGTTTTCCCCACTAATCTGCTCTGTTGTCTTTGACATTTGAGGGTTGAGAAGTCTGGTAACTGCCACAGATCAATGATTCAAGTCCCTACCACCTGTTCCATCTGGCTCCCAGTCTGGTTGGTCCTGGCGTATCCCACGCTGGGCTGTGCTCTGCTCTGCTCCCAGCTCTGTGTGATAGACCCTTCCCAGCGACCATTCAGGCTTTCCTGGCCTGGAGCCCTGCTTCCCTCTGTTATTTTGTGGGTTCTGCAGCTCTAGAATTTGTTAAGAGCCATTTTTTACAAGTGTTTGGAGGGTCCTGGGGGAGAGCTTAAGCAAGTCCCTGCTTTCCAGCCACCATTTTGGCCCACATAAACATTTTTTTTAATGAGTAAGATTGGACCTCTCTGGGTGTTTATGACACTACTCTGTCTTGTCTGTACTCCTACCTGTCTGGCCACTCATTGTCAGTCTCCCTTGCTGGCTCATCATTTGCATCATGACCCTGAACTATGAAGGCTCACTGAGGCTCTATGCTAGACTCTTTCTCTTCTCTTTTTACACTCTTCCTCTTGGCACCTTTATCAGCTTCTATGGGTTTAATTATTATTGCTATAAATCTCACACATATGTATATGTATGTATATATGTATGAGTGCATGTGTCCATCCCCAGTCACTCGCTTGAGCTTCAATCCTGCATTAACAATTTCTTATGAGCTATTTCAAACTAGCTGTCTTGGAGACATAGAGCTTCAAATGTTCACAACTGAATTCATTATCTTTCCTCTCAAACTCTCCCTTCTTCCCAGCATTCTTCTTACTGCCAAGGGCACTGCCATCCTTCCCATCACTCAGGCCTGAAACACAGATGTCATACTCAATTCCTCACTCACACTCACTCCACAATCCAATCTACTGTCAAGTCTCATCATTTTTACTTTCATAATATCATTGTGTATTCCTTCTCCTCTGTTCCAGGAGCCTGAACCACCACAGGTCCTCATCACCACTTGCTTAGACTATTGCAAAAACCTTCTAAGTCTTCTCCCTGCTTCAGGCATCTCTCTACTCTGGTCTGTCCTCTGCTCAGCTGTGAAAATGATCTTCCTAAAGTGTAGGTTTGCCCATGTTCCTGTCCTCTGCACCACCATACCACATAAACCCCAGTGACTCCCTACCACCTCCAGGATCAAATAGAAAATCCTGTTCAGCATTCAAAGTCCTTCCCAACTTGTGTGCTTCCTACCTTTCAGGTCTTTGTAGGTTCTACTATGCAGCATATGCTCTATAATCCATCCATAACACCTTCCTGCTTTACCCTGACTGTTCCTCATATTTGTAACATTCTCCCAGTTCACTTCTATCTCTTACATTCCCTGGCTTAATTCAAGACTCAGTAAAATTTCATATTCTTCAGAGGTCTTTCTAGGTTTTCTCCCCCCCACCCCACACCGTACCAGCTGCATGTGCCTTTCTTCTAAGATTTCTTTCCATTGACTCTATATTGCCTGCATGGATGTAGTTATTTGCATGTGGGCTCTCCCAGAATTTTAGTTCCTTCAGGGCTCAGTATTTTTGTTATTTTTTGTCTCCCTTGCACTTAGCACAGTGCCTACACACAGTAGGTGCTTCATAAATGCTTGCTGACTGATTCACTGACAAATCCCTCCTTCCCATATAAACTTGGAGTCTTACATGAACTTGCACAGCCCTGTGCCTTATGAACACATTCACACAAATGAATACTTGGTATCTTAGAAGTAAATAGCACATATATGTACACACAATGTGTGTTGGTACACATACTCTTGTCTTCTTTTTTAGATGGGACTTCAATTCTGAAATGCTTTACCTATATTCTGCAGTGAAATCAAGTAAAGCCTAAAAGTATCCTTGGACACTTCTAGAACCCATGATATCATCAGTATGTTCCTCCCCCACCCCCCACTGACCCAACTACTCTTCCTTGGAGTAGATGGTCTCGGGGAGTTGCTGTATTTTCAGAAGATATTCCCCTGTGGCCAAGGTGGTGATGAACCCCTAACTAGTCCAGAATAACCTCAACATTTTCCATGTCTTATTCCCTGAAAAAGAATTTAATAAAGGCCTGGCAAATATGAACATGTCAATAACATTTCTGATGTAATGAGTCCTCTCTTGAGAAGTCATTTAGGTCTATCTTTAGAGGTACATTAGAGGGAAAGTATAGAGAGGGGGGAATCTCCCTTAGGAATTTTAAAAAGAAACGTGGGTTAATGGGCCTCTTTCCAGTCATTTTCTGATGATTATTATAGCACAGGCCTGTCAAAAGTTTGGATTGTGGTGAATATTTATAACAAAAGCACATCAAGTCTCCACTTCCATGTGTCAGAGGAACTTCAGGACCAAGGAGAGCTCCAAGAGTGCCTTTCATGGACTTCAGTGCTTAAATGCGTGAGAGAGAGGCTCAGACAAGAGGATGCCTAGAAATAAATGCCCTTCTACTTTTGGGGGGCATCTGATTTCTTAATCTTTGTAAGTGAACAATATGTTTTAAAGTGTGTGCTTACTGACTGTATTTGACCGGTACCATCTGGGCCCATATTTACTCCCTCCTAATTCTCTATGTGAGGTCCCTCTTCTTAATGAGTCACCAGGACTTCTCCTCTTGAGAGAAGGGTGAATTTTATTTTTTGTCTTCAACATATGGTGTGAGCTATGCACAGAACTCTCACCCGACTCTGCCAAATAGACTTGAGTAGTACCTGCATCTTGGTCTTGGACTATCTACTTGGGTTTTTAAAGGCAGATTTCCCTGTGTAGCTACTAGGAATTCAGTCCCTAGGAGCCCCCCTACCCCAGGACTGCTAGAAACAGAAGGGATGTGTTACCAGGAAAGCAGCATTAGGACAGACTAGCAATTTGGAAGCCTGAGTGCAGCCATCCACGAAACCTGGCTAGGGGATAGACACACTTCCTAAATTAAAAGAGCTCTTTTGTGGACTTGGAAGTAACGACAGTCATTTACAGGAGCATCAATATGTCAGAGGCAGAAATAGTGATCTCCTTAGAAGGGCTGAGGCCTTGCCATCCTGTGTCAGGTCATTAATATTTATAGTTCCATACCCAGAAATGTGATGAATGCTTTGTGTGCTGAGTAGGGCTGGTACATCAGGCTGCATTTATGAGGGGCCTTTGGGGAGCAGAAAATGCTTTTGTAAAAGCACAGTAAGGGAGAAGCTCTGTTCTTTGTTTCATGACTTTTCTTGTGGCCATGTGAAGCTACCAAAATATGCATGTATCCAGAAATGAATGGTATGAAAAGGCTGCGTTATCTACCCCAAATCATCTTGTAACACCCCTTGCTCACAGAGTTCTGTCATAAGCAGAGTCCATTGCTCTTATGGGGATGTATCTCCAAAACCTGACACAGTGCCTAGCACACAATTGGTTCTGGAATAATGCTGGTTATTTGATTGATGAGATCACAGAGCCATTGGCATATCAGTCAGCATGTTATTCTAAGGGAGCTAGAATGGCTATTTTCCATTACCACACAAGCTCACTTTGCTCATTCCCTAAATTACTATCAAGACTGAAATAAAAACAACTACATGTCTGCTGGAGATCTGAATGAGGATGCAGGGGTATAGAAATCCTTTTCAGTGGACTAGAAACTCCTTAGCATTGTCCTGTGAGTGGTAAGGGTCTAAGATCCCAACTTGCATCCATTAGGCATTTGAGGAATGCCACTCAAGGAACCCTAGAAAGCTCCAATCTTGAAGAGAGGCATCTTTGAGTAGGGACTTCATGCAATCACCACACTGGGTTTGGACCTCTCCTAAAGAATAAAGCTTTGTATCTATTGATGGTTGATGTCCCTTGACTGGAAAAATCTGGGAGCATTGTTTTAGTAGTTTGACCAAGGGTAAGCAGGCATGAACATTTTCATTGTCCATGAAGGAGGGCCTTGGAGTAATCTGACCTGTGAACTCCAAACTTAATGAACCCCACAGTTTCATGAACCCTGTTATAAAGTTGCTTATGCAGCCATCCTCAACAATAACTTTATCATCTGACACAAAGTTACCTTCCACGAGGCGCGCGTGTGTGTGTGTGTGTGTGTGTGTGTGTGTGTGTGTGTGGGTGTATGTGTGTGTGTGTGTGTGTGTGTGTGTGTTAGAGGGGAGAGAATAACCTGCCTACCCCTCATGCAAGCTCCAATCAGGACACTAAGAAACATTTAGTTTCCAGGACACTAAGGAAAGAGTGGTTACTAATGAGCCATGGATTAAGAGGAAACAGTTTTCTGTTTTCTAACAGGGTAGGACTCTCCAGTACATTGTATGGACTGGACGAAGGAGGAGACTTTCTACCTCTTAATGGGCCAGGATATCCTCAATCCAAAACTTACTTGTCCTTTAGGAGAAGGAGGAGGCACCCTGTGACCTCCAGAGATGGCCAAGCTTGGAGTATAGGAGACAAGATATCATATCAGTCTCTCAAGAGGGAGGAGCTGAGCATTCTGGGCATTAGCAAGAAAGAATTTACCTGAAAATTCGGCATCTGACTGAAAGTAGTAGTATGTAGGGCTTCAAGATCTACATCTCCTTTTCATTTCTGTTTGAAAGAAGGAAAGCAGAATCTGGGTTCTACTCTGCCTCTGTTTCTTTGCCTCTCTCTGTCTCTCTTTGGGTCTGTTTCTGTCTGTCTGTCTATCTCTCTGTCTGTCTGTCTCTGTCTCTTTGTCTCTCTCTCTCTTTTCTTCCTTTCTTTCTCCTCTCTCTTTTCTCCTCTCCTCTACTTCTCCTCCTCCTCCTTCTTCTTCTCCTTCTCCTTCTCCTTCTCCTTCTTCTCCTTCTCCTCTCTCTCTCTCTCTCTCTCTCTCTCTCTCTCTCTCTCTCTCACACACACACACACACACACACACACACACACACACACAAAGGCAGTCTCCTTGGCTTTTTTCCTTCCTTCTCAGGACCTTTCCTGCCTATATTCAGCACTGATAGGAGTATTCCTGTCTTCATTTCTGGAATGATTATGTCTCATGTCTATAGAAATATTGCTTAGAGTTCTGTTTTAATTATCTAGAAGTCATTTTTGATGAACATGAATGTTTGTATTGACTTTCTTGGGCTTGAGACCAGTTCACATTCCCTTTTGAGGTATCAGATGTGGGTATAGTGTCAATGCTGTCCTCTTCCAAATTGGTATTTTGATCTTCCCTGTCTCCATAAAAAGAATCAATGGTCCTTGGTTTTTTCATGTTCTTCTTCATGTTGGTTAGCTTTTTCCTGGCTTTACAATGGATTTCTGCTTTTGGGGCTCAGGGAGCTCTGTCCCAGAGTTCTTGTTCTGGGAATTGTGAGCCTAGTTACTGGCTTTGTGTGTTGTGCCCTTTGGTTTCCTGAGGTGTGGGGGAAAGGTCGTCTGGCTTCCTGAAGTCTCCTCTTCCCCTGGGGCTGCTCTCCAGCACTGTTGCTCTCCAGCAGTGATCTCGGCCATTGTGGTGGTGTCTGCCACTTCCCCTGGCTGTGCAAAGGCATGTCTGGGTTCCTTGCTGGCTCCCCACTTCTGGGACTAAGGAATTCCCACTGTTTGAATATGGAAACCCCACTTCTGTCTCCTCTATTTGAGGGTTTTTCCTGAGGTATTCTCTCTGGGTCAGGGAGGGAGGGATGAGAGCTGTTTACCTGGCCATTAAGTCTCCCTGAAGTTCAAGAAAGCATGTTTCAAACCTTTGGGCTGTAAGCCTCGGGAGTGGATGTCTTGAGGCCACAGGCCCTGTGCTTCTGCCTCCCATTGCTTCAGCAAACTCTCATCCTGTGTTGGGAGGCCTGGGGATGTCCACCAGCTTTCTCCCAGCCTGGATCGCTGGCTGGTTTCCACAGCTCCTTCTACTTTGGTGTGATCTGGTGCAGCTCCACACACTGGGTGCTCTCCCAGCCTACAGATCCATCCTGTTGACCTTACAGACTCTCCTGGCTTGGAAATTTGCCCCACTCAGTCTTCTAGTGGCTTCTAACTCTCTCAAATCTGCTCAGATTCACTTTTTTAGAGGTATCTGACAGAACTTGTGAGAGAGCTCCAGTAAGACACTGTTTTCACCTGGCCATCTTGGCTCCACCCCTGTATTGAGTTTCTTGTGAGTAAAAACATGTCTTTGTTTTGGGGGGCTATTTTTCAGGTGCCTTATTGGCCAGCACCCAATACATACCAAGAGCTCCAGCCCTGTCCAGATCTGGGGGGCTGAAGTTACAGTAATGGCCTGACTCAAACTGAACCTGAAAGAAATCTTTCAGTAAATCATGAACCAACCCAAAGGTTGCATGAAAGTACACAGAGAAACTTCTTGGATTGGAACCAAACTCATATTATTTTCTGAAACCATTGAACTGGAACCAAGCTGGGACATCAACATTTCCTCTAAAGTAAGCAATATCTCTTGATTCAAGTTTCTGCCCCTGAACTCCACTTTTGGGCTCTAGGAGAAAAAAAAAGTAAAAAGAAGGAAAAAGAGGAAAAACAAAAAGTAAAGAGAAAGGAAGTTCAAGAGAAAGAGAAGGACCTGTGGCAGTGTGTGGTGGATTCCACCAAGTAGCAGCTGATCCCCAGGTGACTGCTGGCCTCCTGGTTTAGGGTGAACACTCATTAATGCTATATAAGAACCTTGTCTCTGGTCCCTCTTCTCATGCCTATAGTTTTAAGAAATATCCTTTCTAAGATGGGATCCCTTCATCATGCTACATCCCAGCTTGATAGATCTTGACTGAGCACACAGCTTTAGGTGTTGCTTCTTCCTCACTCATCACAGCACAATTTAAATTCTGGGTTGTTTCCCAGGGTCCCCAGAAATACCCTTGTCATGCGTTGCTCCTTTATGGGTCCCCAGCATCATGGAAGTTAGCAAACTCTGCTCTGTTCCAAGGGATACAAGGAGCCATGTCTGAGTGGTCTTAGTCACTTCAAATGTCTACCCACCGGCCTGCCACGTCTGATGATTTCCACCACTCTACAAGTGCTCACAAGGCCCCTCCTCTGAGCAGGCACTATGCTAGTTTCTGAGGCTAAAGAGATGAAAAGCAAGGCTATCCTTGTCCCCAGGAAGCTTCCATCTAATAGGGAACATGAGACAAGTTCTCAAATGAACATGATACAAAACTGAACATGATGAACAGAGCAGAGGTCTTCTGGACCAAGGGATGAGAGGAAGATGAGCCCAAATGCAAACATCGGTGCTTGGGAGAGGAGGAGGGAGCCCCTTCTCCCATGAGCATCTCATTAGCTCTGGGGCTCAGCAGAGGACAGAGCTTGAGCAATGCCTCCTTCTGCTCTGACTTCCTGGAGAAGAATTTGATCCCCAGACTGTATGAATGCCAGGAGTCATTGTGGAAGGAAGCCAGACAGAGAACAGCCCGAGGGGCTGGAGGGAAAGCAAAGTGTGTGGGAAGCAGAAGGACACAGTGCACAGGTGAATGGAAAGGGGAAGGGCCTCAGGGCCCCGAAAGCTGCCAGGCAGCAGCACAAGTTGCTTCCCCAGAGGGAGAAACCAGATTCTTTGAGGAGCTAACCTTTACATGAACAGAACAGTGCAGTCTGAGGCTCTGGTTCTTTTTCTTACCCCTGTGTGAAGCCATGCCTAGTGGGGCTGGAGAGAGGGCAGCCGTCTCCAGGCCTGATGCAGCTACAATAGCATGGGGGGCTGACAGAGAGGTCCCCACTCCCCACCAAGGGGAGTCTGCCAGCCAGCTCCCCCAGATTCACATGGCAACAGCTGCAATGAGCCAAAGAAGGCTGCAGGGTCTCCTCCCTTCGCAATCCCTTCTGAAACTGCTCTCTCCAAAGTTCTCAATGAACTCTTTGTTGCTAAATCAGTTAGTTAATAAGCATTTATTAAGCACCCACTGTGTGCCAGGCACTGTGCTAAGCTTGATAAAGTCCCAGCCTGAAGGAACTCACAGTCTAGTGGGAGAAAGAGCAAATGAAGAATTCTAGGCAAATAAGCTCCATACAGGATAACTGGGACATAATAGGAGAGGAAAGACTCTACAATGGAGGGCTTGGGAAAAGCTTCCTGCAGAAGATGGAATTTCAGCTGGGACTTGAAGGAAGCCAGGGAAGCCCACAGGCAGAGAGGGGGAAGGGGGAGTGTTCCAGGCATGGAGGACAGCCAGAGAGAATGCCCATAGCGAGAGATGGAGGGGCTTGTTCATGGAACAGCTGACAGGGTGGGGCACTGGACTGAAAAGGATGCAGTAGGGAGTGAGGGGTGAGAAGACTGGAAAGGGAGGAGGGGACAGGGCTTTGAAGGCCAACAGAGTATTTTGTGTTTGATCCTGGAGGCAATAGGGAGCCCCTAGAGGTTATTGAGGGGGAGGAATGACATGATCAGATCTACACTTTAGGAAAACCCCCCTGACAGCCAAATGGAGGAGGAATTTGAGTGAGGAGAGACTAGAAGCAGGTAGAGTCACCAGCGGCTGTTGCCACAGTCCAGGTGTGAGATGAGGAAAACCTTCATGGGGTGGGGGGTGGGGCAGGGGCAGAGGAGAGAAGGGGGCCTATTGGAGAGATGCTGCAAAGGTGCAATGGCCAGGCCTGGAAGCACATTGAATCAGGGGGATGAGTGATAAGGAAGAATAGAGCATAACTCTGAGGTTGTGAGCTTGGAGGAGTGGGAGGACATTGGTGTCCTAGACTGTAATAAGAAAGTTGGGAAGGGGGGGGAGGGTGTAGGGGGAAAGATAATGAGTTCTGTTTTGGTTATGTTGGATTTAAGAAGTCTATTGGATGCCTGGTTCTAGAAGTCTGAAAGGCAATTGGAGACAGGAGACTGGAGGTCAGCGGAGGGGTTAAGCTAAGATAGGAGAATTTGGGAAGCATCAGCACAGAGATGATTATTAAATCACGGGAGCTGATGAGATCACCAAGAGAAATAATATAGAGGGAGAAGAGAAGAGGACCCAGGACAGAACCTGAGAGATGCCTTGGTTAGTGGGTGTGACCTGGAGGAGGGTCCAGCAAAGGAGACCGAGGAAGAGAGAGAAGATTGGGGTTTTCCATCCTCATCCTTCCTGATTTCTCTGCAGCATTTTGTCTGATTGGGTACCCCCTCCCCCAGTATCCTCTCCCCTCTCTGGGTTTTTGTGACTGCTTGCCCTTGGCTCTCCTCCAGCCTTTCTGAGGGTTCCTTCTCTGTCTCTGCTCTATCATCATCCATATCACATGTGTCTAACCAAGAATGTGCCCCAAGGTTTTCTCTTGGGCTCCTCTCTCTCCCTCCTTCCCTCTCTCTGTCTGTCTCTGTCTCTGTCTTCCCCCTCCCCGGCCCCAACCCAGCCTGTCTTTCTCTGTCTGCCTGCTGTCTCTCTGTCTCTGTCTCTCCTCCACAACAGCTCCCATGAAAGAAATGATCGTGTCTATGTAGATGGTACCCATGGGCACATCTATCATTCTTGAGCTTGAGCCCCTTACCTAGTGGACATTCTCAGCTTCATGTCTGCTGGGCATCACCACCTCAGCCTAAACAGGACAGAATTAACTTTCTTTCTCTCCAAACTCTTCCTCTAGGGCACTTCCTTGTTTCTGCTGAAGGCACAATTAACTTTCTAGTCTCTCAGGTTTTCAGCTTCGGTGTGTCCTGTCAGCTGCCAAGTTCTAGTGATTCTCCCTCCACAGCACACTTCTTATCTGTCTTTTCTCTACTCATGTAGCCATCTTCCTGTTTTGGATCTTTATTCCATCTTGTGCTACTGCTATAGTCCTCTAATTGGTCTCCTGGTCTCTCGAGTACATCCTCCACACAGCTACTGAAGGGATTTTCCAAAAGTACAGGTGCCACTCCCTCCCCAAGAACCCCCAGTGGCTCCCTATGGCCTCTAGGATCAAATACCAAATCCTTCCTTTTGGACTTACAGGCTTTCACCACCACCTCCAGCCTTGCTGTTCATGCCCCCCTTTCATTCACTTTGCAGTCGATCTCAACCGGCTTTTTTGCTGCTCCTTGCCCACAACATTGGGTCTCCTGCCTCCATGGCTTTGCAGTCTCTCCCTCATGTCTGGGAAGCAACCTTGTCTCACCTCAGCCTCTTAGCAACTCCACTTTCAGAGTGCAGCAAAATATTCCACATGAACCATGAGACCCTCCCGATCTTCCCCCAGTTTCTAGTGTCCTGAATCCTCAAATTACACTGATTTATTTTGTATATGCTTTTGTGTTATTATTATTAATTGTATACTTATATGAGCACGTGTTGTTTATCCAGATAAAATGGAAGTGCCTTGAGGGTAAGGGCTGCTTCATTTCTGTATTTGTATCCCCTGGGCTTAGCACGGAGCCTGGCTCATAGTAGGCGCTTAATAACGGCTTGTTGATTGATTACTGCCTCTGACTTCCACGGCAAGATCCAGCAACAGTGGAAGTGGGGCTCTTCAGCAAGCATCTTTGTTTCTTCTTCTAGATGAAGCTTGTGAGCTTCTTTCTTCTTCTTCTTCTTCTTCTTCTTCTTCTTCTTCTTCTTCTTCTTCTTCTTCTTCTTCTTCTTCTTCTTCTTCTTTTGGAGGGGGGAAGGCAGGGCAGTTGGAGTTAAGTGACTTGCTCAAGGTCTGAGTCTGAATTTGAACTCAGGTCCTCCTGACTCCAGGGCTTGTGGTCTACTCACTGAGCCACCCAGCTGCCCCATAAGTTTCTAATAGAAAGATAGTTATAGGCAATGGCTGCAGAGACAGTGTTCAAACACGGCATTTTTTTGATTGTACCTTGGCTTATCATCCCAGGGTAATGGGCTCCTGGCAAAGGAAGGAGGGCACCTCATCAGGTCTGGGAAAAGCTGGCTTGGAAAGCAAGTTGCCATTGAATCAATAAGGCTTCAGTGGAAATTGATGGAGAAGAACTGACAAATAGGAAGATGTATAGTATGGCTTTACACACACACACACACACACACACACACACTTTTGTCTAATGGTAGCCATCTCTAGGGTGGGGGAGGGGTAAAAAGTGCACAGCAGAGAATGAAAGAAAATGTAGAAGGAAGCATAGAAAGCAAAGTAACTTTGAAAATGGCAAGTACTAATTATATGTTTTTTTAAAATAATGTGAAATGTAAATTCATGGTTTTGTAATGAATCCTTTTAGATTAAATTTTTTTCTTAAATAAAAAAAGAAAATTGATAGGGAGTGTGGAAGGAAATAAACATTTATTAAGCACCTACTATGTACCAGGCACCATTCCTTAAACAAATATTATTTTACAAAAATTATTTTGTTTAAGGGAAAACAATTTTTGTAGGAAAATGTAAAAGTGGACACTATGGAGGAAAATTCTGGAGGAAAGCAGATCCAAAGCAGAGCAGGGACAGATATTGTCAGCAGACTGCTTTAGAAGAGCACCAAGAGTAGTGTCTCCACTGTGTGTTGGACTGTGCCAATACCCAAACTTGGAACTATTGGGAACTCCAGACCATCTCTGCTGCTTCTCCTTCTGAAATGGAGGCAGGCCAGAATTACTGATGCTGGAGACTACAGGGCACTGCTGGGAACGGGATCACCAGATGGATGGACTCCTACCCTGTGAGGCATTAGGTACCTGACTTTCAAATAACCAAAGGAAATTCGTATTTATAACTACCTCTGTTTCAAAAAAATGGATTTCAATAAAACCAAATGACTGCAACAGCCTGTCTGTTCCTTCCTCATCCTTTCCTCCCTCTCTCCCTTCCTTCCTCCTTCACTCCCTCCCTCCCTTTCCTTCCTTCCTTTCTTCCTTCCTTCCTTCCTTCCTTCCTTCCTTCCTTCCTTCCTTCCTTCCTTCCCTTTGCTATTCACCTTCAAATTGTATGAACAGCCTTCCTCTTATAGTGAAATGCCCAATGTTCCTGTTCTTCTGGTTCTGTTTTTCTTGCTTTTTGTCCTTTCATGTATCTTCCTAGGTTTCTTTATATTCCTCATACTTATCATTTCATGGGTGTTCAAACTCTTTACAGAGGTCTCAACAAGGAGAGGAGATGACCCTTGACTTGTGAAGGCTGAGTTAGTAAAACACCAGTTGGACCAGACCCCACCAAGCTGGGGAAACTCTGGCTCCAGTTCTGTTGTGGTGTGGTGTCCAGGGGCTGGGCTAGCCAAGCATGGAGGAATAAGCTTCTTTTTGGCTGCAGAGGAAAACAGTTTTTCAGCCCTAGCAACTCTTCAGGACTGTAGCATCGTAGAGTTATCTGTTTGGAGATTTAAGGGAGCTCAGAAAGGTTAAATAATATGCCCAGAATTATACTTGGAGGAAATATAGGATCTAAACTCAGGCTGGACAACTAGGTGGTACAGTGGAGAGCACCAGGTCTGAAGTCAGGAGGACTCACCTCCATGTGTTCAAATCTGGCTTTAGGCACTCACTAGCTGTGTGACCCTAGGCAGGTCATTTAACCCCATTTGCCTCAGTTTCCTCATCTGTGAAATGAGCTGGGGAAGAAAATAGCAAAGGAAATGGTATCTTAGCCACAAAAACCCCAAATGGGGTCACAGAAAGTTGGACCTGACTGAAATGACTGAACAAATCCCAGGTCCTCTAACACCAAACCCAGGGTTCAGGATTGTTTTTCATTTTTTGTCTTTGTATTCCTGGAGCCTGACACAGTCCCTTTCATGTAGTAAGTGCTTAATAAATGCCCATTGACTTGAATTCCCACCACATATCCAGTTAGAGAAGGATGGCAATCTGCACTGTAAGAGGGAGTACCCACACCAACCAGATTGAAGGCTCTTGAAATATCAAAGCAAGATTCCTAAGTACATCTGAGGGTGGACTGAAGTTGGTCTATCTGCTGTGTTTAGAAGCTGCAATGTTGGGTGTCACCCAAAGTCCATGTGAGGTTGTATTGGCAACCAAAAATGGGCTCCTTAGCACTTAGTCAACAAGTGCCCTTGACTAGTTTGGCTTTTTCCCCTGAACTGAATGCTGTTTGTATGTTGGACTGGAGTAAGCTTGTCGGCCCCTTCACCTTGCTTCCCTTGCTTAAGCTGATGGAAAGAACCTGTGCTTTCCCGGTCAACCCCTTCACCTTGCTTAAGCAGATTGAAAGAACCTGTGCTTTCCCTGGCGTACCTTACACCCCCGCAGAAGCTGGATGGTTAAAAGCAGCTCCCGTTGGAGCCAGAGGCTGCTACAGCCACAGCCACAGCTGAAGCAGGAGCTGCCAGTAGCAGAGCTGACCTACGGGAGGAAGCTGAACAAAGACTTCAGGCCAGTGGGTAATCTTTTTACCATAGAGGGGGAAGCATGATTTTGCTTTACACAATCATGCTTCTCTGTAGCCTCCTGGTTACTCTTTCAAGGCGTACTTATTGGGCCTGGAAGCTTTTGATCAATATATCAAAATGGGGTTGCTGGTTCATGGGTTGGTTACTGTGGAGCCTAAATATATGTTTTGATTCTTCTACCTTCTACTTTGAGAGTTTCTTATATCCGGCGGTTCCGAACCTTTCAGACATGTTTATGATCCTCTTTGAGATTATAAACTCTGCCCTCCTAATACATTTGGCGACGAGGATGGGATCGCTAGGTATAAGATCTCTATTTAGAAGCAGAACAATTCCAGAGGAAGAGATAAATATCCCAGGATGGGAGGATCCATTTTATTCCTCCCTAGCAAAAGAATTGGCTAAAAAAGCTGGACCCTGTGAAAACTGGGAACCAAGGCTACGGAGAGGAGATCCTAGGGATTTAGGAAAGTGTTTACAAGAAGTTGGGATTCAGTCAGGGGCATCACTATCTAGGCAAAGCTGGATAGTGTTATCAGCCTACCGGCTAGTATACGAAAGATTGAGATTAAGTGAAAGACATGGGGGCACTCCTACCCCACAGCAAGAAGGGGAATCTCAGATAGCAGGAGACCAAACTGACTCAAATGAGAACTTTTCTATTAATGTGGCTAAGAGCAACAGGAGACCAAAAAAGCCCAGAGTGCATTTCAACCCAGCCCAGAAAGAGCCTGACTGCCTGCTTCGTCCTAGCCATGGTGGCAGAGGAAGTGAGTGGGGGGAAAATGAGACAACGTTAGGGGCCGAGGCACAAAACACTACTGGGGTTCAGGATGTCCCTCACACAGAGAATAGGAGATGGTTAAATGATCAGACAAGGGCTCGACCCATACAAAGGAGGAAGACAGAAACCCGAGGTGAAGATTCAGTTACAAGGGAAATTCAGGAAGATTTCTCACCGCAAGAGGTCACAGATATTTTGAGTAGATTCAGCCAAAGAATAGGAGAACCATTGATATCTTGGATGGTAAGACTCAGTGATCAAGGGGCCAGTGGAATATCAGTAGATAGGACAGACTGCATGAGATTCATAGGTATCAGCCATGATCCTCTAGTTCAACAAGCTTTTAGGGAACATCATCAGCAAGGAGATGGTGATAGCAGGACTACTCTGTTGGCATTAGCCGCTGTGGGATGCAATAAGAGATATGCTACTGATTCTATGTGGCCCACTGAGCACAGACCCTGGTATTCACTTAGAGATTGTATCATGAGACTAAAGGAGGAGGTGATGAAGTCTGCCATTATGATAGGAACCGCAGACAAATATTACAATGATCCAATGGGACTGCCTCATAGGAATTTAATAATTAGGACAGCTCCCCCTGCTTATAAACAACTAATTTTGAATTTATTACTTGGAGAAGTAGGGAGCCGTCTTACAACAGTGATAAATAAGATTTTACAGTTACATGACTTAGCTGACTGGGGAAGGGATAGATCTCCTCGAGAGAGAAGGGTGAATAACCAGCAAACTTGGCGCCAAAGGAGAGTAACAAGGAAAGAAATGTTTACTGCTCTACTGAGAGCAGGGGTAGGTTTTCAAATGATAGATGGAATTCCAACCAATGAATTATATAGAATGTATAGAGATAAAGGCCTTGATAACAGGAGAGATAGGGAAATAAGAACTGCTCCTGCAAATACTACAGATGTTGAACCTTCAAACCCAAGTGAATCACATGAAAGGGAATACTAGGGAACAGGCCGAGCCCCAGTCCAAATTAAGGAAATACACAGGCTGGATTGCAGACCTCACATTAACTTGACCATATATTGGAAAAATGGGTCAAGTATGGTAACTGAGGCATTAATAGATACTGGGGCCGAGGCCACCCTTATTTATGGAAATCCAGACAAGTTCAGCCATGGAACTCCTATTACCATTACAGGACTAGGAGGGACTGAAATATCAGCCAGGCAAGTTAAATTAATGATGAAAATTGGACAGTTGCCCAAGAAAGAATATAGTGTGGTTATTGTGCCTATTCTCGAATACATCATTGGAATAGACATATTGAAGGGTATGACCTTAAATTTACCCGAAGGGAAATACCAATTTGCTGTGAGGAAAATGGGCATTAATGCAGTCTTAGTGGGGAAAATCAAGATGGATCCAATCACTTTGCCCGAACCTTCTAAAATAATTACTTTGAGGCAATATCGTGTGCCAGGTGGGCAAGATGAAATTGCCAACACTATAAGAGAATGTGTTGAGGCAGGAGTGTTAGTCCCTACAACTACTCAATGGAACAACCCTGTCTGGCCAGTCCGAAAGTCAGATGGGACATGGAGGATGACAGTAGATTATAGACAGCTGAACAAAGTGACTCCTCCCTTGTATGCTGCTGTTCCAGACACGGTTACTTTAATAGAGAGAATACAAAAACATGAAGGGACTTGGTATGCAGTTATTGATTTGGCCAATGCCTTCTTTACAATCCCAATAGACCCCAAGCAATGGAACCAGTTTGCTTTTACTTGGCAAGGCCGACAGTATACATTTACACGCCTGCCGCAAGGATATATTCATAGCCCAACTATTTGCCACAGGATTGTAGCTGAACATCTGGATGAATTAAAGTTACCTGGTGTACAGCTTACACATTACATAGATGACATCATGATACAGGGAAAGAATATAAAAGAGGTGGAGGAGAGTTTAGCATTATTAATTGACCATATGAAAAGCAAAGGATGGGAAATCAACCCCGCAAAGGTTCAAGGGCCAGCTCAAACTGTAAAATTCTTGGGGATACAGTGGAATAGAGGACTGCGAGAAATTCTCCCACAAGCTCGACAAAAAATCCAGGATTTTCCCACCCCTACCAATAAGAAAGAGGCCCAAAAGTTCATAGGGCTATTTGGTTATTGGAGACACCACATCCCACATTTGGGACAGATTTTAAAACCCTTGTATAAAGTCACCAGAAAGAAATATGAATTTGACTGGGGACTTGAACAAAGTAGAGCTTTTGAGGAAGCAAAGGCTGCTATCCAATTAGCTCTAGACTTATGGCCTATGCAAAATGGGCCAGTGGAGTTACAAGTGACTGTACAAGATGACTATGCAAATTGGAGTCTGTGGCAAAAACAACAAAGCCGAAGTGTACCTTTAGGCTTTTGGTCAAGGAAACTGCCCTCATCTGGCGTGCAATATACACCTTTTGAGAAGCAGCTGTTAGCTGCATATTGGGCTTTAGTAGAAACTGAGCAACTAACTCTGGGTCATGAAGTGGTATTAAGGCCTGGAATTCCAATTATGACTTGGGTAATGAGTACCCCAGCTTCTCACAGAATTGGACATGCACAAGAGGCAAGCATAATCAAATGGAAGTGGTATATTCAGAATAGGTCCAGAGCAGGCAAAAATGGAGTTTCTGCTCTACATGAATCTGTGGCGAACATTGATACTGAGAGCAATGAAAAGCCCCTTGAATCTAAGCAACAGATGGTACCATCCTTAGTGAAATGGAATAATGGATATGACGGACTAAATGAAGAACAGAAGAAACATGCTTGGTTTACTGATGGGACAGCAAAATATTTAGGACAGAAGAGACATTGGAAAGCAGTAGCCTATAACCCCTGTACAAGGAGAACTCTGGAAAGTTCTGGGATAGGTGGAAGTAGCCAATATGCTGAACTGATGGCAGTGCATCAGGCCATCAGAGCAGAGAAAGGAGGACAGTGTCATATATTTACTGACTCGTGGGCGGTAGCTAATGGATTAGCTATGTGGATGCCTATATGGAGGAATCAGAATTGGGAGATTCATGGCAAACAAGTTTGGGGTAAAGAGTTATGGGAAAATATATGGGACATGTCTTTGGTTACAGATCTGTCAGTTTTTCATGTTGATGCTCATGCAACCCTGACCACACCAGAACGTGAGTACAATGCACATGCGGATCGACTAGCAAAGATTGCTACTGAATGTATTGTCCCTACTCCGACTCCAACTGATGACCCAGCCTTAGCAAGATGGGTCCACCAGACTGCTGGCCATTTAGGGGTCCAGGCCACCCATCGATGGGCACAGGATCGAGGTATCAGTATTTCTCATGCGTTGTTAAAACAAATAACAGAGGAGTGTTGTATATGCCAATTAGAAAAAGAACGAACTCTTCCTAGGATAGTTACTGGAGAAATAGCAAGGGGAAAAGTTCCAGCCCAAATTTGGCAGACAGATTATATTGGCCCACTACCCCAGGATAAAGGATGTAAATATGTATGTACGTGTGTTGACACCTATTCAGGTGTACTAGTGGCTTGTCCTTATAAAGACGCAACTCAGAAAAACACCTGTAAAACTCTAGATATTGTAAGTTTATATTATGGAACCCCAATGCAGATTCAAAGTGACAATGGGTCACATTTCAAGGGCAAAGAAGTGAAAAGATATTGTGTGTTGAATAATATAGAATGGATATATCATATTCCATATTACCCACAAGCATCTGGGCTAATTGAAAGAATGAATGGATTGTTGAAAGAACAGCTGAGAAAATTAAGCTCAAATAATTCACATCGACATTGGAAGGATAATTTGTCTATTGCCTTATGTAATTTGAATAATAGGCCCTTAGGGGGGAGTACACCTCTAGCCAGAATGATGACCCCAAATCTGCAGATCAGAGAACAGCAAACATGTGAGATCCAAAACATTGAATTTTGGACTGTGAGGGAAGATGTCCCACTACCAAGTCCAGGAACACCTGGTTCAGCAGGATATGATTTACATTGTATAGAGAATTTTAGGTTAAATAGGAAAGAGATAAGAAAAACCCCTACTGGAGTATGTATGAGAATCCCCAAGAATCATCTTGGATGGATATTACCTAAACCAGGATTAGCAGCTCAAGGAGTACATGTATTGGCTGGAGTGATAGATTCTAATTATCAAAAAGAAATTGTTGTGACACTCCAGAATATGGGTAAAAAACCTGTACAATTTTGTAGAAATGATAGGATGGTTCAAGTGATTATTATCCCCTGTGAAAAAATACCCTTTGTGAAAACTGACCCTCCTCCCAAAATAACTACTAGAGGGGCAAAAGGGTCTTGCTCCATTGATAGAATAAAGTCAGGAGCTAAGGTATGGGTAAAACGGAAGCCAGATGATATTCCAAAGGCTGCAGAAGTTATAGCCCATGGGAAGGACAACACTGTAACAGTTGTCTATTCAGGGGAAAATAATTACCAAATCGTACCCCTGAACCATATATTTTACCGTGAATAGGTTATAATAATAGATTCACAGACTCCACAGGTATGGCTGATGCTGGTAAATGCCATAAGCCACTCAGAGGAAAGGTGACCTTGTGTGATTAACGGATGAAAACTTGTACATTTGGGGAAAGGCTGGGAGGACAATCCTAGTCTCTATCTAGGATGGGATCCTCTTAGTTTAATTTTCCCATTGTGTTTCCTTGTACATCTGGGGAAAGGCTGAGAGGACAATCTTAGTCTCTATCTAGGGTGGGATCCTCTTGGCTTTCTCATTATGTTCCTTTTGAAAAGAAACATTTCCCACCTGAGTTTGGCTCTGATGTTGGATCTTTGCATAACTGAAATCTCAACCAAACTTGAGATGATTTTATTTGAAGAATAATAGTCCATACTTGTCTACTCTTTTTGTCCTTTGTTTTGGCTAACCTTGTTGCTAGTTTTGTTTCCTTTAGGCTTAAGCACCCTGCACTTTCTGGTGACTGCCTAAGCACATAGCATTCTTGGAATTCCTGCCAGCTCATTAAAGAACTGACCTCTGGAATGGGACTTTTTGGGGGCAGGGCCATCTCTACATCCAATTTCAGCATGAAGAAGCTATGGAAAATGAGATCTTCACCCCTTGCCCCAAGATTTTGAGCCCCAATCGTTCAAGGGGGGTGGGAATGATGAGAGTGTTCTGTTTACTTATTTTGTGTTATCCTTGCTGTGTTGTTTTATTGTTATGATATTATTGATCCTATGTAATGGATACAAGGATCTAGGGGTGGACATTTGAATTATTAATAATTATTTTTGGGATGACTGATTGAAGAGATTATCTTGCTGGGACCTAGGGGTGGATCACATTTGAATCATAAACCAATATTTAGGAATGTCACCAAATGATATGTTTTGCTTTATAATGAATGATATGTTTTAGTTTCCTTTGTAATTGGATCACGATGTATGTTCTAGGATACATGGCTGATTAGATTATGTATCCTATAACAAGGGGTGGAGTGTATTGGCAACCAAAAATGGGCTCCTTAGCACTTAGTCAACAAGTGCCCTTGACTAGTTTGGCTTTTTCCCCTGAACTGAATGCTGTTTGTATGTTGGACTGGAGTAAGCTTGTCGGCCCCTTCACCTTGCTTCCCTTGCTTAAGCTGATGGAAAGAACCTGTGCTTTCCCGGTCAACCCCTTCACCTTGCTTAAGCAGATTGAAAGAACCTGTGCTTTCCCTGGCGTACCTTACACCCCTGCAGAAGCTGGATGGTTAAAAGCAGCTCCCGTTGGAGCCAGAGGCTGCTACAGCCACAGCCACAGCTGAAGCAGGAGCTGCCAGTAGCAGAGCTGACCTACGGGAGGAAGCTGAACAAAGACTTCAGGCCAGTGGGTAATCTTTTTACCATAGAGGGGGAAGCATGATTTTGCTTTACACAATCATGCTTCTCTGTAGCCTCCTGGTTACTCTTTCAAGGCGTACTTATTGGGCCTGGAAGCTTTTGATCAATATATCAAAATGGGGTTGCTGGTTCATGGGTTGGTTACTGTGGAGCCTAAATATATGTTTTGATTCTTCTACCTTCTACTTTGAGAGTTTCTTATATCCGGCGGTTCCGAACCTTTCAGACATGTTTATGATCCTCTTTGAGATTATAAACTCTGCCCTCCTAATACAGAGGTAAGGGCTGATCTGTGTGGATTTGTATTTGTCAGCCTATGTGAGTTGGTCTATGTTATCAAGGAACAAATGAAAAGGCTGAAGATCACATCCAGACCTGTGGCTTCTCCCTCCACTGAGGCCACCAAGAAGCTCCAGCCTGATTAGGAAGAGGACATTCTCCTGAGGCTGAGCCATCACTGAGCACTGGACCAAGAAATTATAGCTATGCATGGAGCCAGACCAAGGCCAGATATTCACCAGGTAAAAAAGACCATGAAATTAATTTTCACTACATTGAGGGTCAGACATCTTCTGATTTGCAAAGAGCCCAACTTGGTACATTCCATTAAAAAAATATCATCTTGGGCTCAATAAGAGCTATTCCCCACCCTTCCCCCAATATTCACAAACTAATAGTAACTGAGCTGACTTAAGATTCTACCTGTGGTCTAAATAACATCGTCTGCAGAGGGGGTGGAGGAGATGTGTCTTTGTAAGTTAGTTAGTCCTGATGAAATATTGTAACTAAGAGTTCCTTAACAATTCATTAGCCTTTGAAAATCAGAATTTGTGCCCCTGGGTACTTTGGCTGCCTTGCTCTCTCCTCTGGGCTCACATTCTAGATTAAGGGAGTGGGCATTTGTGTTTGGCAAGGAGGAAGCTGATGGATGGGCAGACTGGGAAATGGACCATGAGAAGCTCCAAGAGTTGGGAAGCTGCTGCTTCCTTAGGGCACATGCAGCAGCTTCTTTACCTTTGTAATGGCTGATGAGGAGAACCTTTGAGCAATTTGATGAGTCCACCAATATACTTGGAGAGATTATAGGGTGTAGACTTTTGCCAGAAGAGGGAATCACTGCTGGAACTAGACATGTGCTACATGGAACCTTTGCTGGGAGGAGAGGGCAAATTTCTCTGATTGTTCCCCAAACATCATTCATGATTGAAATTCATGGAGGATGGACTCTTGTCAATGGAACTTTCCCTTCTGTGACTATTCTTTACTTTTGGAAGCCTTGCCTCCCTTAGTATTTTAGGAAGAGTGGGAGGAGAAGGGATTTATTTCTCTGCCATCCCCTCCTCCTCCCACTATCCAAACTTTTGGGGCTTCTCACAGTCCATTTCCCAGTCTGCCCATCCATCAGCTTCCTTCTTGCAGAACAAAAATGCACACTCTCTTAATCTAAAACATGAGCCCAGAGGAGAGAGCAAGATAGTCAAAGGACCTTGGAGCACAAACTCTGATTTTTAAAGGCTGATGAACTTGCAGGGACATTTCGTCAGGACTAGCTTACTTACAAAGACACATCTCCTCCACCCCCTCTGCAGACACTGTTATTTGTCAGCCATGATGATGTGGTAGAAACACATGGCAGTGGGGACATACGCTTACCCAAGGTAGCCAAAGACCAGAGTCTCTAGACTTACCAATTCTTGGCTGACTTCTTTTGCCTTCCTGTGTCATTTTCAAAGTATGTCGATGACTATTCATCTTGAAGAAAATAATGTGTTTAGTCTTGGGCATTACCTCATGAGTAATTTTGAGGACAAGAGAGCTTCCATTACAGATCTGGGTACCAAAAGGAGAAGATTTAACTTCAGCCATGTGCTTCTGGGAGTAGAAGAGCACCACCAATAGGAGGATTATGGCAGTAGAAGACTAAAGACATGAGATCAGAAGCCAGGAGATAGAGACCATGCCAAGTCTCTATTATAATTATTGTGAATTCTTCAGATGGTGCACATCTGAGGCAGTTCTAGAGAGGGTCTCCACTTTCTGTGGCAGGAGAAATATAATGGATTATTTGGTATTGGAGTTCACCTGAGGTTATTTCTAGCTCAAAATCTTAAAACTTAGTCCCTGAGTATCTTGACCATGTTGTCACTGGCATTTGTGGCATTTGACAGGTCTCCTTACGAGCAATTACTACATGTTAATATTTGAAAGGCATTTGCAAAACTTAAATATGATAAACTAATATATATTCCTATATATTAGCTATCACTATTGTTAATTAGGTACTGCTGTATTAGAGTTCAAATGTGTTGGGTCCTTTGATATCAATATGCTAATAGACTATTGGAGAGGTAGACCTGAGCCACTTGCCACATATTTGTTGGTCTTCTTCTAGTTGCATCCATTCATGCTCTTTGAATGACCTGGTTTGGTTCATTCTTAAACGAAGCTTCCTACAGGCTCCTTTCCTTTGCACTGCTTTCCCTCATTCTGTGAGATGACTTTGCTCCTAAACTTTTATTAACTTGTCAGAAAGATCAATGGTTTGGTGACTAAGGCAGGTGCTAGGCTAACCACCACTGTGGCTGCCACTATTACCTCCATCTTTGTTGAGCTCCAAGCACCCTTTCCTCCTGCCCTAACCTCCCCCTGCCACCGTCGGCCTGTTATTTGACATTCGTATACTTCTCTAAGAAAAGCTGTTCAGAGTTTTTGTCTTTGCTTTTACTTATTTCCTATTTTTAGAATCAAGAGTTGACTGAAACTGGGCATGTTTGAGAGGCTGGAATTTCTCATCTCTATCTGCTGTCTCATTTTGATGTTACTCATGCTTTAATTTGCTCCCTCCACTTGATGACCTCACTGCACATGGACAGATGATTCTGGAAGGACTCCTGCCTCAAATACCACTGGTCATCCTTATGTGCATCACACTGAAAAGCTAATGCCTCCTGATGAAGTGGATAGATATTAGAGATGTTTTACAGGCAAACAAAATATTGGGAGGGTATTTCAGCCTTCTAGGGAAAGCCTTGGCTGCTTGCTTCCTGTGATGTTTCCCTTGTGCTGATCAGGCTATATCTATGAACTAGGGGGAAAGAATGAGAGGCTCTGCCCCCAAAACACTACATCCCTGCTTTGTAAGCAAAACAGCTTACCCACTAACCACAGAGAAGAGCTCATGGAGCAGAAAGGGGCTCCCTTGCCCAATACCTTCCCTGGTTATTGACTTATTTGTCTCATGTGTGGACAAGGGACAGCTTTTGAGTCCAGCTTTTAAAGTCTGGCACCTTTTAGAAAAGGAAAAATCTGAATTGCATTCCAGTCCTCTTAGACAGCAGCTGCACACTGTACTGTCATGGTGAAGCCCACAAGCCCAACATTGGCGTCTGCAGATGACTGTCACTTAGGAGTCATTACCCAGTAATTCTCAATGAAGGCAGTTTCCCTGGTAGCACAGATTAACCTACAGAGACCTTGTGAGCACAGAATGTACTTGAGAACATGGTCCTCCATGCAGCTCACTTGGAAAAGCCAGTGAAATTAGTACAAATGGGTTCGTCAGTCATAGATGAGGAAACATTTAGATATTATGCATGCACCAGGCAGAATTCAATGTGAGACCCAAGGAATTAAAGACAAACTGCTCACCCAGAGGAAAGGAGAACCACCCTTTGGGGTTGCATGCATTCATTCCTGAGCTGTATCTCCCCTTTCCAGTTTCCTTGGGTCTCTTCTTCCCCTCCATGTATGGGGCAGAAAAAGAAGCTAGCTCCATCCTCTCCCACCCTCACTTGCTCGTCATATTCCTCAAGTGATCAAAAACATCCATCAATCAAGCTAAGACAGGAACAGAAAATTGGCCTGTGGGTTGGGTCCTGTCAACATGAAGTCCTTTTATGGTGATAGTATGTGTTTGTGAGGATGCTGACAGCTGAGATTCCTTCTAGGGCTGTTTCTGGAGATGAGGAGTCTGCGCTCACTCACTTTGTGGGCTGGCAGTGTGTCATTCCATTGTTCCAGGTATCAAGGAAAATTCTCATTGGTCATTCTCAGAATCTGTGCCATTGTGACCTTGGAGTTATGACTAGGGAATGGTTTGTGGACCTTTATCTGAGGTTTCCTATGGCATCGATGCCTGAGCTGGTTGTTAAGATGGGCAGACCTCTGCTTATGGGTTTCCCATGTGTAACTAGATCAAGAAGATTGGTGATAAAAAGTCAAGGGAACATGAGATCAAGGATGAATTCCTAGAGGGAATGTCTCAGGGGGGGTCACCATAAAATTACAAACAGGTGGAGAACACACAGAATTTCAAGGAGATGCTATTGTCTCCCATTAGAACCAGGACTCTTGGAGGCCATTTTGAATTTAACAGATGCAGAAACTAAGGGGGGCTTGTGAAAACACTCTTCTGGATCTGAGACTTTCAAGAGGTAGGGCTGGATTGGCAGGACCCTGGGTTCTGAAGTTTTGGTTCTGGGCTTTGCTGCTGGACACATTATCTGTCAAGGCCACACAGCGAGGGGTGATTTACAGCCTGTGCATTTGCATCCAATGCTCAGAAGATGTGAGCTGCCCTGTCTCTCACCAGGAAGTGATAAAAATGGAACACTCCATCGCAGCGGTAGCGTGGTCCATTTAATCATTCTCGTAAGTGAGCTCTGGCGGCAGTGCATCAAATGCTAATTTTGCAAAATGTGCGTCATGAAGTAAGAAGGTAAGTAATAATAACACAAAGAGCTAGCTTTACAGCATGCCAAGAGCTTGCACATATAATCTCTTTTAATTTGACAGTACCTAGGGTGATGTTTCCCATCACCCAAGCACATCTGCCTTAGAGGCAAGGAGATTTTCCATCCTTCTCTTCTTTTTGTCCTAACTCTTTGCCCCATATTCATCTCTGTCCCCTTTTCCTCCTGTTTGTGCCCAGGTGGGGGTGGGGTGGGGAAGCTGCTGTTGGAGGGTCCTGCCTCATTGCATAGAAAGTCCCAAGGTTCCTTCATTTTTGTTCTAGGATGGACAGCTGAAGGATGGAGCCCAGAGCTCCCCCACTCCCCAAATCTCTACTCCACCCACCCCAGGTTCTGGGAGGAGCCCAGAGCAGAGAAGGAGGACCAGGGGACACAAAGTAAGAGGTGATAGCTGTGGTACAGTGAACAAGATGAGGATGGGTGGAGAAGACACGGTCATCTTTGTGTTCTGCTGTCTGGCTGGGGCTGGATGCCAAGGAGGGACTCATTCAACACCTATGTATAGATGCTACCCCTGGTGCACTACTTCCTGCTTCTGCTTAAAAGGATAAGACAAAGGCAGGGTGGGGCAGAAGAGGGAGAAGACTCTGAGTTGGAGGGAGCAGGTCTGAACTTTAGTCCTGGTGCCATCAAATATCAGCTTTCTCTCCATGGGCAAGCCAGAAGACCTCTTGGCCCTTCCCTTCCCTCACTTGTAAATGTCACCTCCAACCCCTTTACAGCTCACCAGGCCGCATGTATGTGGGGGAAGGGACTGATACCACCATCCCTGACACCACAGGTTTGTCATCAGCCTGGGCTCTCCCACAGGATGCCAGATCCTCTCTGAAAGAGATTACGACTGGCAGCAGGTCAGCACTCTCTCCTGACATTTCTCTGCATCTTGTTCCCTAATTGCTTTTTCATTATGTGAGTGATTGAAGCCTCAGAAAGAGCCCTGGGTGTGAGAAGGAAGGGCAGGGTGACAGCCCTCAGCTCTCAGCCTGCCTGCTGCACTGGGCGCTGCTGACCTCCCTTGCCTCCTGGATTGTTCTCTTGCCCCTCTGCCTGCTTGTTCTCAGCCACCTCTGACCTAGGTCACTGCAGCAGCCTCCACTTAGGTTCCTGCCCTGAATCTCTGCCCACTCCTAATTGTTCCACCTGTGATTGCCAGTCTTTTTCCTTAAGTGAGGATCTGGCCATTGGATTCCCTCACTCAGTTAACTCCCTCTTGCCTTGAAGAGGAAATAAAAATTCTCAGGTTCACTTTTAAAGCTCTTCATACCTGGCCCAGCTTCTCTGTCCATCCTCAATAGATATTACTCCCCTCCTACTCTGCTGACCAACCAGACTGGGTACCCTCGGGAAACTGGATCATCTTTACATGGGGTTCTTTGGTGCTTGAACATGGCTCTCCTGCTTCCCCTTCCCCTTCCCCCAGCCTTCTCTTCTCCAGGCAAAGTGTCTCTTCTTTCTTCAAACAAACCTCCCTTGGCATGAACACAGGGCCCCTCATCACAGTGGGTGACCCTCTCTGGCTGCTCTCCAGACCTCTCCAAAGTCCTTCCTAAACTGTGGTCCCTAGCACTGAGCCCAGAATTCCAGATGTGGTCCCACCAGGGCACAGGATGGAGGGGTCCTCACCTCTCCACTCCTGGAAGCTGCCTTCCTCCTAATGCAGTCCAAGACCCAACAGCTTTTGGGGCTGCTTGATCTCACTGTTAATGGGTACTGAGTTTAATGCCCACCCCACTACCCAGAAAGACATGGGAATGACTGGCTAAATCAGACTTTGGAATTTTTCATGAGTCCCAATTATTCATGCTATCCTGGTCTGTTATAGTCTTGGGGGCTGGACACCTGCTTCCTAGTCCCAATTCTGAGGCTAACTTGCTGTGTTAATTTGGGGGAACTGTGTTCCCTTTCTGAGCCTCTATCCCCATATGGAAGGTGGGAGAATTGGGCTAGATGGTTTTTAGGACACATTTTGACTCTAAGACCCTAATTCTGTTGCCCACTAACACGGCTGATAAGAATTCATTTTCTTCTCAAGTTCCAGATCAAAGTCACAATGTAAATGGGGGGGGGAGCTGTTACCAGTCAGTGATAGTGCAGTGCCCTTTGTGGGGTATAGGCTCAGTTCCAAGTGCTCCCTTTACTACAGCCTGGCTAGGCAGACAGTCCCAACAGTGTCACCATCCCCACTTTAAAGATGGGGAAACAGTCTGGTCAGGTCACTGCTGTGGTAAGTTAATGTCAGAATCTTGAATTGACACATGCACCTGACCTGCCAATTTCCAGAAAGCTTGGAGACACACTCTGTCAGTGCAGGGGGCAGAAGATGCTCCTGCCCAGGGTCTGCCTTGCTGCCAGCCAGCCCACCTGCCCATCTACCCACTCCACTTCTTTCTCCTTGGACACAGCTGGCTGATCCTGGAGCCTCTAACCTGGGGAGAGCTCAGCCCATCAGGGTGTGGAAGGCTCCCTGTTCAGACTCCAGTTCTACATTCTGTGTCCCCAGCATCAACCTGCTGTAGTCACTGCCAAGAAGCTGACATCCTTTCTGTCTCTGGGAACAGGTTCTCTTCAAAGACCAGGGCTTGCCTGACTTCTGAAATGTGGCACCGGGGAAATTTGTCCAGCCAGGTCATTGGATTGGGAAGCTTTTAAAAAGTCTCTTAATTGTGTAAAAAGATACTCTGTGCTTTCATAGTATTTAAAGGAGAAACATCCTGGTTCAACTTCTAAAAACAACCAGCCCACCCAATGATGCAGACTTGAGGTGGAAGGAGTTGGCAGACTGGCTCTGTGTACGTGTGTGTGTGTGTGTGTGTGTGTGTGTGTGTGTGTGTGTGTGTGATAAGGGATGATCTTTCAGTGATTTCAGAAACTTCCACCTGGAGCCACAAAGTGTGGGATGAGATCCTTGAAAACAAGGACTGTTTCATTAGTATCCCTAGGCCTTAGCCAGTACCTAGCATACAGTAGGTGCTTAATCAATGTATTGATTAATTGATTGATGTATGCAAATTCCTATTAGAAATCCAATAGAAATAATGAAAAGGATCTGAAGAGATCAGAACTAGTTCCATCAGGTAGAGTGTTTCCACAGCTTTCCTCCCAATCTTACCCATTTTTAAGGCCCATCTCAAGTTACTGCCTCTTCTGTTAAGACTCCCAAGCTCAGTGGCAGGTTGCCCATCCCAGCCTTTAGGCAGCACCCACAGTCCTCAGTGTCTGAACATACTGGGCAGTAGCTACACAAGCTGCCCTGGGCTCTTCCACGCTTCCTGTGGGTCTTGTCTCTGCAGCTGGAGGGCTGGGGCTGGTTCACCAGGCCCTTTCATGGTATTTGATCAGTAAATGCCCTGGGATGAATGAATGTTTCAAAGAGGTTTACTTTGGTGTAGCTGCAAGGACAGAAGGGAATAGAAGCAGGGAGAGAAGGTAGAGATAGGCTTCAGGTGCCTCGGGATAAACTGAGTAAAGTCAGCTATAAAGAACGGAGCAGGGTGGAGCTGGGGGGGGGACCATCCTGGAGGGAGAGATGCCATTCTCCAGGCCTGGCCACTGTCCTTTAAGCCCTGGCTGAGCCTACACTCACTGCTTTGCAGGGTGGAGGACTCAGAGCCCATGGACAGTTTGGAAGACCAGGTAACATTAATGTAGTCAATGTACTCAATGTCTCTGCCAAAGTAATGTTAGCACCAGAGTCCAGAATATGTGGGAGTCAAAGGGAGAACTGTTTGCTTGCCAGGAAGAGGTTGTGTTTCCCTGTCTGGGAGGGAGGAGGGGGAGGGGAATAAGCTGTCTGCTGCTGTCCCTCTCAAGCCCAGACCTTCTGCCCTGGGCCCTCCATGGGTTTGTTGGGAGGCTGCTTCCATCACTCACTGTGCCTAGGACCAGTCGAATGGGTGTTTCTCAACAGACTGAGACCTGGGAAGGACCTTAATTTAGAAAGGCCAAGGTCACCCATTTCATCCTGGGCGATCTCCAGTCTCCTTGACTTTCGTCTTGCCACTGCACTCAGATGACTCGAGGTTGAACGCTTTGGTTAGCTCTGCCTCACTTGAGACATCACCCTCTTGATGTCATGGGTCCTCTTCAGGAGTGAAGGACGAACAACAACAACTTTAGTTCCACCACTTGTCCTGCTGTGTAAGTCAGACCCCTGCCTTCCTCTCTACACGCCCCCCCCCTCTCTGCCCTACCCCAATAACCCTGCTTTCCAGGGCTGGAAGCACAATCAAATCAACCATCATTACTCCTGGATAATATGCGTTATTCTCCCGTCTCAGCTAGGTGTCAAAGTGGATAGAGCCCAGAGCCCTGGACTCTGTCTGGGCTCTACACTTGTCTGGCCTCAGACACTGACTAGCTATGTGACCCTGGGCAAGTCACTTAATCCTGTTTGCCTCAGTTTCCTCATGTATAAAATGAGCTGACAAAGGCAATGGCAAACTCTTCTAGCATCTTTGCCAAGAAAACCCCCAATGGGGTCCCGAAGAGTCAGATACAAATGAAATGACTGAAAAACACAATACTCCCTTAGGGTTCCACTCATCATCCGTGTGACTTTCTAAGCCAAAATAGCCCTCTCTGGCCACCCTTCCCTCTCTGTGTGGTCTCCCTCTATTAGTATGTAAGCTAGAGGAACTGGTTTTTTTATTTGTGTCTTTAGTGCTTAGCAGAGTATTTGTTCTTTCATTCTATCTATCTATCTATCTATCTATCAATCATCTGTCTGTCTGTCTGTCTATCCATCCATCTAGTGGCAGCTTTCCTCTTTCCAGTCAACATTTTAACTCCTTTTATCCTACTAATATCAGTTGATAGCTCCTGGCTTCATTTTGACTTAGTTTTTTTTTTTAAGTTCATTTCTGTGATACGGTTTGCTAGGAGTTTGAATATTTCAAATGTCGTTGTAGAAGAATCTTATTCCTGACTTCTGTAGCTGAAGCTGAGGGAAATGGGGTGGGGAGAGGAAGTGAGAGAATGTCCTTTTGTCCCTTGCACCCCTAGCTTCAAAAGCCTCTCCCACAGACACTCAGCTATTATCAACCAATCTTCAAGAGAGAGGGAATAGATCATGGATGTTACAACTTAGCTGTCAGGGCAGAGAGCATCACAGAGTGATAGGATCAAGAAAACTTCTTTCTTGATAGACTGAGTGAGTTAACTATAGAGGAGAGAGTCTGAAGAGGCATTTTGACAGGAGGGAATTTAATTTCTTCATTGTGGAAAAGGGAATTTGAAGAGAATTTTCGAATGGCTTTTCTATGCTGAGAGAGCTACATTTTTGAACAATGGACTTAGTGTCTGTGGAGGAGTTAGCCACTGTAGTTCATGGTTAGATAAGACTATGATATTTCTCATAGCTTATACATTTAAAGATATCTATATATGTCTTTGTATGACCTAGTATTAGTAATAAATGACAGTCAGTAGCACTGGTTTTTGCTGAAGCCCGTGAGGCTAGTGTTTAACACTAAAAGTGAAAAGGAAAAGCATGGGAAAGAGGTTTCTCTAGTTTTCATAAACTGGGGTGAAGCAAATTAATTAATGATAAATATTTTGCATTTCTATTTATTTCTGAGGAAATATCAGATCATAACCCTTGATCACCTCAGAACCTGGGATGAGAATGAAGGAGGAAATGAGTCAGTAACAGAGAGGAGGGAGGGTGGATGTGGTGATTGGTTAGTGCACAGGCCTGATATCATCACAGGGTAAAAACTCTGTCTCTGTTACAAGAGGTAGTAACAATGACTTCATTGGCTGCTTATCTGTATAATCTGGCACTAGGCATCAGTGCTAGAGGGTACCTTAGAGATCATCTGGTCCACTCTTTTCATTTTATCTGTTTGTTTTAAATTTTTAATCAGTCACTTTCAAAACTTCTCTGCTCCCCCTGCCCCCACCTCTCCCAGCCTCAGTAAATCATTCCTTATAACAAGAAAGAGGTGATGGTCAAGCCAAACCCACAACTGCATCTGGTAGGAGAGGCAACATAGTACACTCCAACGGGAGGAGGGAAGTATATGCCTCCTGTCTTCTTGGAGGCTTGCAAGATCAGTTGTTGGAACAGCATTCCTCTTCACCTATTGCTCTTTTCACTGACATGGCTGCAGTAACTGGGCATGTGGCTTTTCTGATTATCCTGGTTTCATTTCACTCCAGTTCACATCATTCTTGTCTTGTTTCTCTAAATTCCTCAAGTTTGCCCAACCATATTCCACTAGATTCATGCGTCGCTATGTGTTTAGCCATTCTTCAATAAGTGAGTATCTACTTTGTTTCCATTTCTTTACTACCCAAAAAGGGCTGCTAGGAATATGTTGGTATTTATGGGTCATTTCCCCCTCATCCTTCACTCTCTTGGAATAGATGCTTAGCAAGGAGACTTTGGGATCCAAAGATGTGAATGTTTTAGTCACTGTTTCTCTGGCATTTAGTCCTAGTTCCAACCGGCATTCCAGACTGGCTGGATAAGCAGTGCATCAACATGCCCATCTTCCTGCAGCCCCTGTAACACTGGCTGGTATTTTGACATTTTGGCCAATTTCCTGAGTGTGAGGTGAAACCTCTGGGTTGTTTGGTGTTATTATTATTGGTTTGGCAAGAGTGATTGGTGAGAAGCAGCGTGACATCATGGATAGAGAGTTGTCTTTGGAGTCAAGATCTGGGTCCAAGTACCATCTTTGCCACGTACTGGCTGTGTGATGCTGGGCTAGTTGCTTAAACTCTCAATGCTTCCATTTCCTCATTGCAAAAGTGAGAAGGGTGGTCTTGATGTTGGCTTCTAAAATCCTTTGCAGCAACAAATTCAGAATTCTCTGGAGTTGCAGTGAGTACAGATTTCCATTGGCCAAAGTTCCACCGATTTGAGGTCATCTTTCATAGGGTTGTTGACAATTTCTAAGGATTATTTTTGGTGTATCCCCATCTCTCCAACTTCCTGTCTTAGAGAGTGGCCTAGGGCATCAGAAGGTTAAATTATTTACTGAGGTTTACATACTCTGTGGGGCAAGGATGGGTTTTCCTGATACAGAGGCCAGCTTCTTAACTGTTCATCAGATTAGTGAGTCAGCAAGCATAGAGTAAGCACATCCTATGCATGAAGCATTCTGTAAGTGCTGAAGACAGAAAGATGGGCACAGTCCCCACCCTCAAGAGGCTCACTTTCTAATGGGAAAGTACTTAACCACACATGATTAATAGTTCTTCTGGCAAAGCTTAGACTGGCTAAGTTGCAAAAGACCTCAGCTTGCCTAGAGAGAAGCCTTTTGGGAGATCAGTTTCTCTCTCCAGTGGAAGTTTTATTTTTTAAAAATAATATTTTAGGGGCAACTAGGTGGCACAGTGAGTACAGCACCAGTCCTGGAATCAGGAGGATCTGAGCTCAAATTTGGCCTCAGAGACTTGACACACTAGCTGTGTGACCTTGGGCAAGTCACTTAACCCCAATTGCCCTGTCTTCCTCCCTCCAAAAAGAATAATATTTTATCCCCCCCCCAATTACATGTAAAGACATTTTTAAACACTCATTTCTCAAAAATTTGAGTTTTAAACTTTCTCTCTCTCTCCCTCACCTCCCCTCTCCCTGAGACAGTAAGTGATTTGATATAGGTTATATATGTTCAATCATGCAAACTATATTACTATATTAGTCATGTTGTAGAAGAAAACACAAACCCAAAGGAAAGAAAAACCATGAAAAAATAAAGTGAAAATCATATGCTTTGATCTGCTCTCAGATTTTGTCAATTCTTTCTCTGGACACAGACAGCATTTTCCATCATGAGTGTTCTGGAATTGTCTTGGATCATTATATTGCTGAGAAGAACTACGTCAGTCACAGTTAATCATTGCACAATGTTGTGGATACTGTGTACAATATTGTCTTGGTTCTGCTTACTTCACTTTGCATCAGTTCATATAAGAATTTCTAGGTTTTTTTTTTCTGAAAGCATCCTGCTTGTCGTTTCTTATAACACAATAATATTCCATTACAATCATATATCACAACTTGTTTAACCATTCCCCAAATGAGGGACATCCCTTAATTTCTAATTCTTTACCACCACAAAAGAGCTGATATAAATATTTTTGTAGAAGTAGGTCTCCCCTACCCTTTTTTCTTATCTTTTTGGGATATAGACCTATGAGTTGTATTGCTGGATAAAAGTGTATGCATAGTTTGATAGACCTTTGGGCTTAGTTCCAAATTACTCTCCAGAATGGTTGAATCAGTTCACAATTCCACCAACAGTGCATCAGTGTCCCAGTCTTCCCATATATCCTTAGCCAATCTGATCCTTCGATTTCTTTTTCTTCTCTTATTGCTATAGCTAATATTTCTAGTATAGTATTGAATGATAGTGGTGATAATGGGCATCCTTGTTTCACTTCTGATCTTATTGGGAAGGTTTTAGCTTATCGCCATTACAGATAATGATTTCTGATGATTTTAGATAGATAGTACTTATCCTTTTAAGAAAGGTTCCATTTATTCCTATGCCCTCTAGTGTTTTTAATGGGAACGGGTATTGTATTTTGTCAAAACCTTTTTCCGTCTATTGAGTTAATAATGTGATTTCTGTTGGTTTTGTTATTAATATGATCAATTATGCTGATAGTTTTCCTAATGTTGAACCAGCCCTGCATTACTGGTATAAATCCCACCTAGTCATAGTGTATGATCCTTGTGATATACTGCTGTAATCTCCTTGCTAGTATTTTATTTAAATTTTTTTTGCATAAATATCCATTAGGGAAATGGGTCTATGGTTTTCTTTCTCTCTTTTGGCTCTTCCTGGTTTAGGTATCATCACCATATTTGTGTCATGAAAGAAATTTATTAGGACTCTTGCCTATTTTCCCAAATAGCTTATGTAGTATTGGAACTAATTGTTCTTTAAATGTTTGGTAGAAATCACCTGTGAGTCCGTCTGGTCCTGGGGATTTTTTTCTTAGGGAGTTCATTGATGGCTTGTTCAGTTTTTCCCCCCTAAGATGGGGTGTCTTTAGTATTCTATTTCCTCTTCTGTTAATCTGGGAAATTTATATTTTTGTAAATATTCAGCCATTTCACTTAGATTTCGGATTTGCTGGCACATAATTGAGCAAAATAGCTCCTAATTATTGCTTTGATTTCTTTTTCATTGGTGGTGAATTCACCCTTTTCATTTTTGATACTGGTAATTTGGCTTTCTTATTTCTTTTTTTGAACAATAAAATTACCCAATGATTTATCTATTTTATTATGTTTTCCCCCATAAAAGCCGCTACTAGTTTTATTTCTATATTCAATGGTTTTCTTTCAATTTTATTAACCTCCCCTTTGATTTGCAGGGTTTCTAATTTAGTGTTTCATTGGGGATTATTAATTTGTTTTTTTCTAGGTTTTTTTTAGTTGCATGCCCAATTAATTGATCTGCTCTTTCTCTATTTTATTGATGTAAGAATTTAGAAATATAAATTTCCCCCTATGTACCACTTTGGCTGCATCCCATAAATTTTGGTATGTTGTCTCATCGTTGCCATTGTCTTTAATGAAATTATTGTTTCTATGATTTGTTCTTTAACCCACTCATTCTTTAGGATTAAATTATTTAATTTCCAGCTAATTTTTAATTTATCTTTCCATGGCCCTTTATTGAATGCATTTTTATTGCATCATGATCTGATAAGGATGCATTTAATATTTCTGCCTTTCTACATTTGATTGTGATGTTTTTATGCCCTACTACATGGTCAATTTTTGTACAAATGCCTTGAGAAAAAGAGATATTGCTTTCTATTCCCATTCAATTTTCTCCAGAGGTCTATCACATCCAACTTTTCTAAAATTCTCTTCACCCCTTCAACTTCTTTCTTGTTTATTTTGTGGTTAGATTTATCTAGTTCTGAGGGAAAAGTTGAGGTCCCCCACCTCCTGAGTTTGATTCTGTCCTCAGACACTTGACACTCCTTCAAGAAGAAGAGAAAAAAAATGGATGCTATACCATTTGGTACATATATGGTTAGCGCTGATATTACTTCATTGTCTATGATACTTTTTAGCAAAATGTAGTTTCCTTATCTCTTTTAATTAGACCTGCTTTTACTTTCACTTTGTCTTTTACTTTTCACTTTGCTTTACTGAAGCATAGTAGATTCTGTTTCTGCCTTTTACCTTTACTGTATATCTCTCTGCTTCAAATGTGTTCCTTGTAAACAACATATTGTAGGATTCTAGTTTTTAATCCACTCTGCTATCTGCTTCTGTTTTGTGTGTGAGTTCATTTCATTCAACCTGCCCTCCCTTCTATAAGCACCCCTTTCTTGTTCCTCTCCCCTCCTACTTCCCTATATGGTAAGATGGATTTCTATACACAACTGAGTGTGTATGGTATTCTCTCTTTGAGCCAATTCTGATCATAGTGAGGTTCAAATGATGCCCACTACCCCCCATCTTCCTGTCCACTATAATAGATGATTGCTGTGTATTTCCCTCCAACCTATTTTCCCTGTTAATCCTTCTCTCTCTCTCTCTCTCTCTCTCTCTCTCTCTCTCTCTCTCTCCTTTCACCCTGTCCCCCCTCACTAGTGTTTTGCTTTTTACTATCATTTTCCTCAACCTGCCCTCCCTTCTATCAGCCTCCCCTTTCTTATTGCCCTCCTCTCCTACTTCCCTATAGGGTAAGATGAATTTCTATATCCAACTGAGTGTGTTATTCTCTGAGCCAATTCTGATCATAGTAAGGTTCAGATGATGTGTACTACCCCCCCCCATCTTTCCCTCCACTATAATAGATTTTTCATACCTCTTCATGTGAGACAATTTGCCCCATTCTACCTCTCCTTACCCTCTTCACCCAGTTCAATTCTCTTTGTCACCCCTTAATTTTTTATATCATCTCATCAAAGTCAACTTGTACTCACACCGTCTGTCTATGTATTCTTCTAATTGCTCTAGTAGTGACATAGTTCTCAAGAGTTACAGGTATCATCTTCCTGCGTAAGGATGTAAATAGTTTAATCTCAGAAAATTCCTTAGAGAATTTCCTGTTTACCTTTTTATGCTTCTCTTGAGTCTTGTATTTGTAAGTTATTTTCTATTCAGCTCTGGTCTTTTTATCAAGAGTGCTTGAAAGTTCTCTATTTCATTGAACCTCCATTATTCCCCCAGAAGGATTATGCTCACCTTTGCTGGGTAGGAGATTCTTGGTTGTGATCCAATCTTCTTTGCTTTTTGGAATATCATATTCCAATCCCTTGAATCATTCGATGTAGAAGCTGCTAAATCCTGTGTAATTCTGACTATGGCTCCTCAATATTTGAATTGTTTCTTTCTGGCTGCTTGCAATATTTTCTTCTTGACCTGAAATTCTGGAATTTGGCTATAATATTCCTGGAAGTTTTCATTTGGGGATCTCTTTCAGGAGTCAATTGATGGATTCTTCCAATTTTTATTATACCTTTTGGTTCTAGGATATCAGGGCAGTTTTCCTTGATAATTTCTTGAAATATACTGCCCAAGATCTTTTTTTGATCATGACTTTCAGGTAGGCAAATAATTGTTAAATTATCTCTCCTGCATCTATTTTCCAGGAAAATTGCTTTTTCAATGAGATAGTTCACATTTTCTTCCATTTCTTCCATTTTTTTGATTTTGTTCAATTGATATCTCATAAAATCACTAGTTTCCATCTGCCTAATTCTAATTTTTAAGGAATTATTTTCTTGAGCTTTGGTATCTCCTTTTCCATTTGACCAATTCTACTTTTTAAGGAGTTTTATCTTCAATGGATTTTTGCACAGCTTTTTCATATTTTCTGTGTGCTTCGTTTATCAAGCAGTTGATTCCTTTTTTATGGTTATCTTGCATAACTCTCATTTCTTTTCCCAATTTTTCTTCTATGTCTTTTGAGCTCTACCAGGAGTTCTTTTTTGATCTGGGACCAATTCACATTTCTCTTAGAGGCTATGCATGTAGGTGTTTTGACACTGTTGTCCTCTTTCGAGCTTGTGTTTTATCTTCTCTGTCACCATAGTAGCTTTCTATGATCAGAGTTTTTTTTATTTGTTTGGGGTTTTTTGCTCATTTTCCAACCTATTTCATGACTTTTAAAGTTGAACTCTGCTCCCGGAGTACAGGGGGCACTGTCCTAAGCTTCTTGCACTGGAGGACACCAGGGACCTGGGCACTGGCCTAATGTTGGGGCCTCTAGGCCAGGCCACTCTCCTGATGCACTAGGGAGGCTGGAGACCCCCAGCTGGCCTCCGGTGCCAGGTTGCAGGGCCTCCTGCTGGCTTGCCCAGACACAGCTTGTGCTACCCTTTCACCCAAGTGAGACAAACCTTTCCTGCATTCCTTCTAAGTCAAATTAAATGGACAGATGACAAGGAGCTTGTTCAGGTGGCTGGGGCACCAACAGAGGCGTGGAATATCTGGTGGTCTAACTTTCTCCATCTGCCTTACCTGAGATGTGCATAACTAACAGCCATTTCTAAGTGAGTCCTATTATTTGTTAAAAACTGTCTCAGATGGGTCTAACCTTATTTCTCACAAGCACCTGAAGCTGGCCTGTCCTTGGTATTTCCCTTGACCCTTTGTTCATGGAAGGAGGGCACAGGTCAGCTCTGGGTACCACCTTTCCTGGCACAGATCTGGGCTCTGAACCCCCAGCCCAATGTTGACACATTTCCTCTTTGTAAGTGGGCCCAGCCACAATCACAAGACATTCATATGTTTCATAAGTACACTTCTGAAAGCAGAATGACTCATTAATCACTTGGGTCTTTTAAATTTGTCTCATCAGACAGCACACCTAACTTAGTGACCCCCAGGGTTACCCACTCAAGCTCTATAGAGTGTAAATGGGAGACAATCCTGGAAAGAGGGCACAAGCCAGCAGTGGGAGGGGGCAGGAAAGATCTCTTGTACAAGGTAAGATTTGAATAGAACACTGAGGCAAGCTGAGGAAGCCAGGAGTTGGAGAGAAACCAGGAGGAAGATCATTCCAGGCCCAGGGGCCAGCAAGCCTAAAAGTATGGAACTAGTAGAGAGAGAGCGTAAAGACTGACAAGAAGGCTTGTGTCACAGCATTGCAGAGTGTGTGGAGGGGGGTAAAGTAGAGACAGGCTGTGAAGGTCGCTAAGAGCCAAAGCCATTTTTTTGCATTTGATCTTGGAAGTAACAAGGGGAGATTGTAGTCTATTGAGGAGGGAGTCATGGTGGCAGCATGAGCCAGACCTTTGGCCCTTGGCTGGATGATGGACTGGAGCAGGCAGAGACCTGAGGCAGGTACGGCAACAGTCCAGGTGCGAGGTGATGACACACCAGGAGGGTCACCACAACGTGAGTGAAGAGAAGGCAGAAAAGAGACTGGGCACGGGCTGGTCACGTGGGGCCAATGTGAGAGAAGGGTTGACAAATGCACCATGTTGGGAGCCTGGGTGATGGGGAGGAGAGGGGGGGTGGCAGGAGGCATGAGGCTGCTGACCCTGCTAGCAGAGGCACTGAGGCTGGGCTGGGGATCTGCCCAGGGCAAAACCCCAGTGAAGCTCTGATCTCTGATTTCCTTGCTTTGTGTCCAACCCCGATGGTGTCTCTGCAGATTTCCCTTCCGGCATTTTGATCCATGTTTTTTGTCATGATAATTTTATTGTGTTGGAGCTAGTCTTTTGTTCACTCATTCTTTTCGGCAGCTTTTAATTTTCTCTGAGAATTTCTGGCTGCTTTTGCCCTTGTAAGTCTTACTTGGCTACCCCTTCAGCAGTGATGAAAAGCCCACTTTCCCCTGAGGTTCTTTGGACTCAGAGACTTGACAAGGAGTATCACCTGATGTTCTGAGCCCCCAAAGCAAAGTCAAAAGAAGCCCAGACAGAGACAGAGAGGAGAAGAGATGGGGAGAGAGACAGAGGTGGGGTGGGAGGAGGGAGAGAAAGAGAGAGAGAGAGAGAGAGAGAGAGAGACAGAGAGACAGAGAGACAGAGACAGAGATAGGCAGAGAGGAGAGGGGAGAGGGAGAGAGACAGGGGTGGGGTGGGAGGAGGGAGAGAGAGACTGAGACAGAGACAGAGACACACAGAGAGAGACAGAGACAGAGAGAAAGAGAGAGAGAGAGCAGAGAAGAGAGGGAGGGAGAGAGAGAGAGATGGAGGCTGGGAGGCCCAGCTCCAAGGGAGCTTGGCAGACCTCTGCCTGGAAGTGGCAGATAGCCCATCATGATTCCACTCCCACTCTCACTCAGTTTGCTCCAGGTCATTATTCAGAGGAATGAAGAGGAAAGCTGGGAGAGATCCTCATCCTCATTCCACATCTGAGCCTGGCATTGCTTTACCGAGGACTTGAAGTCTTGACCCAGCAAAGCAGTTAAGTAGCTCTGATGTGCTGGGCACCAGGCTAAACTGGGGTTACACATTTTTAAACTGACCTAGTTCTTGCCTGGAGGGAGCTCTAACATTTAGTAGCTCCGTAACCATGTGATCACTTTTTAAAAAGGCTGGCTCTCCCAGCTGTCTGCCACCCTCTGGGCATGGTGTGGCCCCCATGGCAGCAGGCACCAGCACTGTAATGAGCAGCCAGCCACAAATGCACCAACATTCCTCATCTGTGTCTGTGAAAGTCCTTCCTTCCTTGTAAACGGCATTAATTGCCCTCAGATTTAACATCCTTTAAATACGGGTGATAATACTCAGTCCCCACAAGCAGGCACAGCATGCTTTTGTTCAGCAGTTGTCCATCTCTTAGAAAATTCACATATTAATGAAATTGAACCTCACTTCCTTTTTCAGGTGCAGCTTTGTAATTTACTGTATCTTAGCAAAGCATTTAACAAAGTCTGTCACAGTATTCTTGTGAAAAAGGGAGAAGATGGGAGACGAGGAGGAGATCTGAGGAGAGGAGAGGAGAGCAGAGGAGAGAGGAGGAGGGGAGAGGATGGGAGAGGAGGAGATCTGAGGGGAGGAGAGGAGAGAGGAGGAGAGAAGAGGAGGGGAGAGGACAGGAGAGGAGGAGATCTGAGGGGAGCAGAGGAAAGTGGAGGAGAGAGGAAGAGGGGAGAGGATGGGAGAGGAGGAGATCTGAGGGGAGCAGAGGAGAGCAGAGGAGAGAGGAGGGGAGAGGATGGGAGAGGAGGAGATCTGAGGGGAGGAAAGGAGAGTGGTGGAGAGAGGAGGGGAGAGGATGGGAGAGGACAGGAGAGGAGGAGATCTGAGGAGAGGAGAGCAGAGGAGAGAGGAGGGGAGAGGATGGGAGAGGAGGAGATCTGAGGGGAGGAGAGGAGAGTGGAGGAGAGAGGAGGGGAGAGGATGGGAGAGGAGGAGATCTGAGGGGAGGAGAGGAGAGAGGAGGAGAGAGGAGGAGGGGAGAGGATGGGAGAGGAGGAGATCTGAGGGAAGGAGAGGAGAGTGGAGGAGAGAGGAGGGGAGAGGACAGGAGAGGAGGAGATCTGAGGGGAGGAGAGGAGAGCAGAGGAGAGAGGAGGAGGGGTGAGGAGGAGATCTGAGGGGAGGAGAGGACCGTCTTCTCCCAGAAGCTGAGTGGTGGCTCTGGGGGCTCTGCAGTAGGGATTCTTGTTCAGATATATTGTGGTTTGGAGGACCTCCGAGGGCCCTTCAAACTCTGATACTTTGTGACATAAACAATATAGAGGAAGGTAGAGGACCTAACTAGGCAACACAGTGGATAGAGTGCTGAGCCTGGAGCCAGGAAGACCTCAGTTCAAATCCAACCTCAGACACTTATTAACTATGTGACCCTGGGCAAGTCACTTAACCTCTGCCTCAGTTTCCTTAACTGTAAAGTGGGGGTAATAATAGGGCTGACCTCCAAGGGTTATTGTGAGGATCAAATGAGGTATATTGGTAAAGTGCTTAGCATGGTACCTGGAATACAGTAGGTGCAGTATAAATGCTTGCTGTTTATTATTATTATCATTATATTTAGTCCTCTTTTCTTGACTAATACCAGAGGAGCAGAATGAGTACTTGGGGAAACTCAAAGATGATGAACTCAATTGAGGGTCAAGGAGGTCAGCTAAGAGCTGGTGGGATTTCCATGGGGCAAGAGTGAACTTCCTTCCTTCCTTCCTTCCTTCTTTCCTTCCTTCTTTCCTTCCAAAGCCTTCCTTCCTTCCTTCCTTTTTTCTTCTTTCCTTCTTTCTTTCCTTTCTTCTTTCCTTCCTTCCTCCTTTCCTTACCTTTCTTCCTTATGTTTCCTTCCTTCCCTTCCTTTCTTCCTCCCTTCCCCTCCTTATCACTCCCTCACTCATTTCCTCTCTCCATCCTTCTTCCTTAGAGGTACTTCTCCTTAGAGTCTCCGCATCATGGCAATTTTCCAGACTGTCTTGAATCCAGCTGTATTTCAAGTCTGCTCACTTAGGGAGCTTTCTTTGTTTACCTCTACAGACCTGAGCCCCAGGAATCATGTCTCTGCCCATCACCAGTGCAAGTGACATCTTTACCAAGACCTTGCTGAATAATTTGGAGGGCATAGCTGACATGGATATTGTAAGAAAAAGCCAGCCAAGGGCTCCAAGAGGATCTCCTAAAACTCAGAGCTTCCCCTGACTGAATCAGCAACACCATTTAGACTCTCCTTGTGGTCTCTTGGTTCACCTGAGGAGTGTGGGGATTGGTTTGTGGGGTTGGGTCTGTACTTCAAAAAAGGCAGGGAAGTTTCAGTTTGCAGGGCTAACTGAAGAGGAAGGGCATGAGGGAACACACACTTATTAAGAGCCTACTATATGCCAGGCTACAGGACTAAGCACTTTACAGATATTAGCCTTCCAGCCTCCCCAGCTAGATAGCTCACCTAGAGATCTGGCCAGGATGGAATTCACATGAGTTCAACAAAGGAGAGACCAGCCTAGAGTCAGTCACTAGTTAGCTGCTGTTTTTTTTTTACCAAGACTTGATTTTTTCCAAAGCTTCCCAAAGATAGGGTAGAATACTCAGGATTTGAGTTTGGGGTAGAATACTTGGGATCTGCAGAAGGAAAAGTAAGCCAGAAATGTAGTCACCATATGATTCCATCCCCACCTCCCTTTGATCCACTCTTCATCAAGGCAGAGAACTAGATTTGGAGTCAAGTAGGCTGCATGCAAGCCTTGTCTCTGAAACACGTGGGCTGCATGACTCTGAGCCAATCACTCAACCTCACAATGTCCCCAACTTCTCGCTCTGAGAAGAGATACTGCAGGGGAGCTGCCAGACTGGTTGGGGGAGATGGCTCCCTATGCTGATAAAGCCACAGGTCCAGCTGCACCCCTGCCCCACCCCTGAAGGGGCGCTCTACCATGATCCAGAGCTGACTGTAGGAAGACCAGGCACACTTCACAAAAATCCAATTAATGGGGAGCAAGAAGAACCTCTTTGAGCGTGATCTTGCTTTTGTTTCCCTCCTTTCATTGCTGCTGCTGCTCCTGGACACGTAGTAAGAGTCTGGAAGTAGGGGAAGATGCCATTTTGATTAGAGGCGGCTAGCCTGATGTCTGGATGAATTTCCCATTTTCCCTATGCAGGCATCAAAGAACTTTAACATAATTTAAAATAATTGGATGTGTCCGATGGCAGATTATCTGAATCCACAGAGAACGGTGAAGATGCTCACTCATTTTCACTATAATATAACCAAAGAATTGCCACAGGAAAGAGACCAGACTGAATTTGTCTGAGTCAGAAGGGATGACAAGGAGCATGACTTGGGAGACAGGCTAGAATGTGCATAGACTCTGTGAAGGTAATTCTATTCTTCAAAAATTAATCGTTTTAAAGGCCAAATGAAATATGTGGTATCCTAACGACCACTTCTGACATACTGTTTGGGGGTTGAGCTGTCTGTTTTCTATGTCCTACAACTGGATATTTTGATGGATTTAATATTCATAATCAGTTGTATCTGAAAAGATGCAGTTGATTTTCCCTGAATGTGAGCACTGTCTTGGAAGTCGTATTTAGAATATGACTTGACGGTCAAGGACCCAAAGAGTCAATAACAACGTGAGACAGTGAACATTAAGCATGGGCTGATGATTGCCTGAGCTTTGAGTTTAGGGAGAAAAAGTCTCAAACAAAGGCCAAGAGTGGGAGTGGAGGAGTCATGACCGTGTGAATTCATGCAGACAGATGGAAAATGAATCCACTTCCAAGAGGGAGGCTCCAGGATTGATACTTCCCCTTTAAAACCATCACCTTTGGAGGGATTCTTAGCTGTAGTACACTTGGCAGTCCTCCTGGCCTCGGGTGTTGACAGAACAGCTATCGCCCCTGTGTCCTCATCTAACGAGGGCTGTCAGACAAAGGGCTACCCTACCCTAGCCAGGGAAGCTGGTACAGCTCTTATTCTTACCTTAATTTCTTTTCCATTATCACTCCCACCTATCCCTCCCCCTTCCCTCTCTCTACCACTTCTCCCAATTAGGAGACAGAAAGAGAAAAAAAACTTGCAAAAAATATGCCTAGCAAGCAAAACAGCCTCCTCCTTTGGCCACGGCCAAATGTGTGTCTCATTCTGCATTTAAATCTCATCATGTCTCTGCCAGGAGGCCATTAGCTTCTTCATCTTCAGTCCTCTGGAATCACAGCTTGCCAGCGAATTGCTTAGTTTCAAAGTTATTTTTCTCTGTAACATTTTTGCCAATATGGAAGTTGTTCTCTTGGTTTTGCTCACCTCCTTCTGCATCGGTTTATACATGTCTTCCTGGTTTCCACCGAAACTGTCCATGTCACCATTTCTTATGGCACAATAATATTCCATGATATTCGTACACAATGGATAGTCCTTCCCTGATAAGTAGACACCCCCTTAGTTTCCTAGTTTTTGCTATTAGCAAAAGAGCTGATATAACTATATATGTGTATATATATATATATAATATATATATAGTTATCTTTTCCCTCTTTCGTTGCTCTCCTTGGGTAGAGGGCAACTAGTGGTGATTCTGAGTTAAAGGTTAAGGCCAGTTTCCTGGCTTGGGGGGCACAGTTCAAAATTTCTGAATGGTTCAACCACTTCCAAGCTCCTCCAAGAGGGCACTGGATAGATGTTTTCTCATAGTCTGTCCAACATTTGTAGGTTCCTATTTTATTATCTTTGCCAATCTGGTGGGTGTAAAGAAGAACCTCAAAATTGGTTTAATTGGCATTTCTCTAAATATTAGTGATTTGGAACATTATTTCACATGATTGTTGATAGCCTGGATTTCCTCTTTTGAAAATTACCTATTCATATCCTTTGGCAGTTATCTATCTGGGAATAGTTCTTATATATTTCAGTCAGTTCCTTTAAAAATCAGTATCTTGAATATGAGACCTTTACCAGAGAAACTTGGTGCAAGGATTTTCCCAGTAATCTATTTCCCATCTAATTTTAATTCTGTTGGTTTTGTTTATATGCAAAACACTTTTTAACTTTGGAATCAAAATTATCTATTTTATCTTCTGTGATTCTCTGTTCCTAGCTTGGTCATGAACTAGTCTTCTTTCCGTAGATGTGACAGGCCATTCTTCTTTGCTCCTCCAATGTCTTCTGGCACAGCCTTTGAGTCAAGGAAGGGAGAAGAACCAAACTCTGCAGAGATTACAGTAGGTCTGGGAGCCCAGTCTTCCTCCATGGCCTGGCCCACACTCATTCCTTCTGACTGGTAGCCACTCTTTTCCAGCTTGTTCCTTTTTCTAGGTCTCTTATGCCCAGAAGCTTCCACGATAGAAGCCTCTAGCTATTATAGTTAATTGGTACTTTCTTGTCTGTAGGACCCTGCTCCACCCTATAAAACAGTTGAATGGCCCTGTCATCTTCTCTGCACCAGGAACTGCAAAGCACCAAATGCATCACCCTTACCATGAGGGAGAGGCTGGAGCTAGCATCTTTGATGCCAAGAGAATCAAACCACCACCACTAACTTGACCACCACCTCCTCTCCCCCTTCCCCCATGGAAACAGCCCCAAACTGTGAGCCTAGGAGCCCTGGGAACAGGAGTGCCCCAAGAAGAGCCATCCTGCTTGAGTCCTAGCCCCCACAGCCATTATCCAGGGGAGCCACCCTGTGGGGGAGGGGCCTGGCAGCCCCTCTGTGACTGATGCAGGCACAGTGCCCTGTGGAGGCAAAGATGTCAGTTTGTGATGAAGAACTGTCTAGCACTTCCCTCCCTCCCTCCCTTCCTTCCTTCCTTCTTCCCTTCCTTCCTTCCCTCTCTCCCTCCCTTCCCTCCTCCCTCCCTCTTTCCATCCATCCCTCCCTCCTTTCTTTCCTTCCTTCCCTCTCTCCCTCCCTTCCCTCCTTCTTCCCTCTTTCCCTCCATCCATCCCTCCCTCCCTCTCTTCCTTCCTTCGTCCCCTCTCTCCCTCCCTCCCTTCCTTCCTCCCTCTTTCCCTCCATCCCTCCATCCCTCTGTCCCTCCCTCCCTTCCTTCCTTCCTTCCTTCCTTCCTTCCTTCCTCTGCGCCTGAGGACAATGGTATGTAAAGGATGGCCAGGCTCTTTTGGGGAGACCTGGCCCATCTCCAGCTTCAAGGCCCAGTTAGGTGAATGTGTCCCGAGCTCCCCTTTGCACAAATGTCTCCAGGAAGGGCTGATGGGCTAGGGGATACATGGCTGCTCACTCCTGGAGCCCCTAGGCCTGGCCCTGCTACTGAAGCGTCCCAGGGTTGGGAGGGAAGGTGCTCCGTGCTCGGAGCTGGACTGGTCACTCCCATGGCCCATCCACTCTGGATCCCCTAGGCCTCAGCTCAAGGCTGAGCATCCTAGGGAGGTCTTTGTGGCCTGCGCCAAACTAAGCCAAGATGTGATTGGTATGAAGCCAAGTCCTATAAACTGGATTAATCCCCCTGCCTCCCATTCCCCATCCCTGGTGTGTCTTTAACTGAATTATTTCCCTTCCCTCTCAAATTTATTTACTCATTAGCTGGCCCGTAATGAAGACGCCACAGTGCATAATTCTTCAGGCTCACAACTAGGTTATGTCAGGCTAGTGTGCTTTCTCTGTAACCAGGAGGAAAACTGCAGCCTCTGCTATACGGTTCCGGGGATCCTTCGGGGGACAACAGGAAGGCTGAAGCCCCTGGTGGTCAGCCCTGTGGAGTCTGGTGGTAGGCTAGGGTGGACACCATCAGCCCTCTCCTGCAGGACCTTTGGGTGTCCCTCCCCCTTTCTTCCGCTTCCAGGTTCCTTATCCCAGGAGAAGAGCCTCTGGGCTCTGAGAGGGAACAGCCATCGACCTTAGCCCTCTGCAGATTAGAAGGAAAGACACTCTAGGCTAGTGACCAAACCAGACTGGCCTCCCACTTCGCCCTGGTTTTGCCTGAGTGCCTCTCAGGCCTCCCTCGAACAGGCCACACTCCAAGCCTGAGCCGAGGCATCTTCTCCCCATGGCTCTCCACCAGACGGAATTCCCTTTTCTTTGCTTTCTGACTGCAGCCACAGACATCCTTGCCTCCCCCCACCCCAGTCCCTGGTTTCCTTCCACACTAACTCACCACAAGCAAGCTTCTTTGACCAAGAGGCTTTCCTGATCCTCCCCTTACCCTCGGGTCCCCCACCCCCCAGCTGCTTATGCTTCCCTCCAAGCCTGCCTGGTGTTCATTTTGTATATACCACATAGGGTCTTAGCTGCTCTCCCCTCAGTGAGTCCGGGCTTTGGGAAGTCAAGGAAGCTTCCTTTGTCTCTAAACCCTCGGTGCTCCACCTTCTCCCATTGCCTTGCCTTCCCTTGTCACAGAGAGGTCAAGGGCACAGCTTGTCCTCTGCCAGGCCAGAGCTTAGCCCTCAGGGCACAGTCCTTCCTCTAACTCATTGGGCCTTCCTCTGTGATGGTTTTTGGCACCCTCCAAACTTCCTGTCCTGAGCAGCATCATCTCACTCTTGTTCCTTGGTCTATGTCTCCTCACTGCCAAGTTTTACATATTTGAAAATAACTTTTTAGTCACTTTGTTAAGCACTATGTGCCAGATGCTGTGCGAAGTCTCTGCCCTTGAGAAGCTTCCAGTCCTTTGTCTGAGGATCTCAAACCAGACTCCTCAGGAGCAGTCCACCTTTGCTTTGGTCATTGGCAGGCTGGCGCCAGTTACCATTGGGCTCTTTCTACTTTCTTCTTCCCAGACTACCCAGGTTCATTTTTCTTGAGACAACTTCTGATTCTTCACTGTCCAGTTAACTCTCCCAGCTCCACAATAGAGTCACCAAGCTCAGACGGAGATTGAACCAAAGCTCCATGTTCAACAGTGACTCCAACAGACATTGTGACTGTCAGACCCCTGTGGAATGGCAAGTGAGGTCCCACCTTGAATTATAGTCTAAAGGCTGAGCTAATTCTGCCATTTAGGCTCTTCCCAGTGACCGGTCTCGTGCAGAACTGTGAACGACTAGCACACGGGGAACGTGAGGAAAGGGGATTCTGCCCAATGGCGGATGGTGCCCCAGTATGGCTCAGGCTACTCTTCACTGAGGAGTAATTAATGTGGGGAGGGGGCAATTCCAGCCAATTAAAACACATGTTTAAGAGCCTCCTACATGCCAAGTATTGTTCTAGGTGCTCGACACAAAAACCCAGAACATCCCTATGCTCTAGAAACCTGTTTTCTCCTGGGGGGAGGAAGAAGGGGGTCAGAGGATACACCAGGCATGTACCCAAGGAAGACTATATGAGATACATAAACAGTCATTCTGGGAGGGGTGGAAAGAGCACACACATCCCGGGGCATCAGGAAATGTCTGACGGAGGATGGGGCACAGAGCTGTCGGGCAGAACCGTAGTGGCTTTCCGAGAAGAGATAGGGTCATGGGGCTGAACAGAGCAAGGCCAAGCTTCCCCTGGTCTTCACCCTGGTCTTTGTGGCTCAGGTCAATAAGGCAGCTTCACTGTTTTTCTAAGTGTAAAGACTAATGACCTCAGGGTGGCAGCAAATTGGGGGCATCTTCCTGGGAATTCAACTCCAGGATTGGTTCACTAACCTTCATGGCGTCGGAAGGCTGCTGAGAAGGAAGGGGCTGACCACGGCCCCCATGCCCTCTGTGCGCCTTCCCAGAGCCATGTACGACTCATGCCTCTCTTCAGGTAAGATGTTGGGGTTCCCTTAGAAACTCACCGGAAGCCATTTGCACATTCTGCGTGCTCCCAAACTCACATTGCTCTTACTGGGTGGAACCTATTTTTACTGAGGTTCAATTGTAATCATCTGTACAGTGTGTTCTTCTTGGCAGAGCTCCAAGGCCAGCTCTCTTTGGAATAGAACAATCACGGCAAGGTTTCCTGCTGTACCAGGTATTAATGGATAGATACATGAGCCTCCTGCGCAAGCTGAAACTATGGAGAAAATCAATGGCCCAAGCCTGGGAAAGCTCCCAATGTGAGACTCTTTGAAGTCCCCTTGAGAGGGCTCAGGTTAACCCAGTCTCCCTCCTGCTCATTCTGGCACAGAACTGACCCTCCAGAGCTGAGCTGAGTCCAGCCCCTGCCAGACTCTGGCACATTCCATCCCACTGAGCCAGACAGATTCAAGTGTGACCCTGGTGACCGCTTGTCTGCTGTCTGAGGACCAGCCTGGCTGGGTGTGCAGAGGCTCCAGCCTACACTGGGCCAGTTGGCAGCTGGACAGGCAGCCGTGGAGTTGGTCCATCAGAGCTCAAGCCAAGGGAGGGGAGTGGTATAACAGCTGGGCTGCCTGTGAGAAATTAAGCCGGGCTTTGAATGACTCTGAGCTTCCCCCTGAAGCAAATGCCCATCTTCCCAACAGCACTGTTCTGGTGATGCTCTAGGGCTGAGTCACTGAATGCTACAGCTCCCAAGGATGAACACTGAGGGTCACCCAAAGGGCAGTGGAGACTCCCACAGCAGGCATGAGCAAGACACAGCCTTGGAAGTATGTATGGCTGGGGGGCGGGGAGGCTGATCACGAGGTGAGAGCCCACAGGTTTGGTCTGTTAGCATCCAGGCAAGGTGGTGAAATCTGGAGGAAGGACATATGGGAAAGTATGGATCAGTGGGCTGAGGGTTCATAGAGAGCTCAGATAGGGGCATTGAGCGTCTGACAATGACTCATTCCTCACAACAACCCAGGGAGGCCACCATGACTGAGGAAGCTGAGCCTCAGGGAGGCATCATTGGTTCCCTGATCGAAAGTAACCAAGGTGGAATTTGAACCCAGGTCAATCTCCTCACTCCAAGTCCAGGGCTCTGCTAATTGGTCTATTCCAAAAAAGGATGACATTGCCAAATATGACCAAGTGCATTGGTGCATCTTCCCCATGTGCTCCTTCTGTACCTCCAACTCAACATCACTCAAGTGGGAAGCATGATCTTTGCCCTCGAACCCCCTCCTCATTCTGACCTTTCCTCAAGGGCACCAGTGTCCTTTCTGCCCCAAGCATCATGGTTGGACAATGATGGATCACAGCATTTCTGGGGGGTGGGGGTGGAGGTGGGGGAGGCTCTTCAGGGGCCATCTGAGCCAGCCTATGATGGATCGCCTCATTTTCTACTTGTATAATGAGAAGAATTAATAACAATGATTCCTAATTTCAGATGGTCCCTTATGGTTTACAAAACACTTCTTAGGGATTGTCTAATTTGATCCTTACAATGTCTTCATCTCATGTAGGATGATAGTGAGGCAGAGAAAGGTTGAGTGTGTTGTGCAGGGTCCCACAGTTGGTAGGTGCCTGGGGCACGATTCGCACCTGAGCTTTCCTGACTCCACGTCTGATGCTCAAGGACTCCCAGTACTCGAGGAAGCCAAGCACTCTGCTGAGAGGCAGGACTTAAGGGCAGCTTTGTAGCCCTGGGGAGAAAGGAGATTGGAAACAGCTGCTGTGGATTCCATGGTGGTCCTTAGGAAGAACTGGGGGATGGCAAGCCGCAGAGAGGGCGGGTCGAGAGCGTGGAGCCGAGGAGATGGAAGGTGAGGGAGATCCAGGCTGAGGATGAGCTCCCTATGAACCGTGGTCGAGTGAGAGGAGGGTCCGAGGAGGAAGAAGAGCACTTAAGTGGAGTGGGGGCTGGGCTTGGGGGGGAGGGGTACAACCCAAGTGTCATGGGGGCTGGCCTTGGGGGGGAGGCACTCTGCCACCTGGACCCTGAACCTTCTTCAGCCTCAAAGGGATCCAGGCCTTTCAGGGACAGCTCTTCGACCCCAGGATTCATTCCAGTTTAGCCTGGGAAGGGCCCCTAGGGAAGACAATGACAGCCGATGTTTGATAGTAGCCGGAGAGGTGATCTTATTTATCTCCCCGAAAACAGGCCCTACCCCATTTTACGGAGGAGGAAACCAGGGTCGGGAGTGGTGGAAGGGGTGCCCAGGGTCACTGGGCCAGTGAGTTGTCAAGGCAGGATTCTTCTCCAGCCCTCTCTCCACTTTGCTTCTGCCTGGGCCTTGATCAGTACCACAGAGGCAGAGATTTGATGCAAGGGACAAATCTATAAGCTGGACCCTGCAGGAGTTACCCACTGTATCTTGGGAGGCTAAATGAGGTTGTGCACAGGGACAGATAGATGGAAATCGGCAGGAGACTCCATGGAGCCGGGCGACAGTGTGTGTGGTATTGTGTGACTGTGTAGTTTGGAGTATTCATTGGGGAACATCTTGAGGTGCGTTCTGTTAATGCCAGCAGATACTGTGGACGTCGAGCATCTTGGACAATTCCAAGGAGTCTGTGCATGTAAATGTGTGTTTGAGTGAGTGTGTGTGGGTATGTGAGAGAGAGGATGAGTGTGTAAGTGTGCATGTGTGTGAGGGGGATGCCCCACACTGAGAGTGCCTGCTGAGAGGAGGGCAGAGGAGCCGGCCCAGAAACTGTGTTCCCCATAGCCAGGAAGAGATCCCTGGCTCTGAGAAATGACCAGTGAGCTAGCCAAGTTTTAGCCTCCGAGGGAACCCAGGGAGAGTAACCCTAAATGCCCTCCATTGCTTGGAGGGCCCCTACGTGCCGTAAATGAAGGCATTCAAGAGAAGAGGGCATGTCCTGGGGACAAAGAGCTTCCCAGGCCTTTCCTCCTCCCCTGCCCACTCCTCTCTGCCCCTGGGAACCCCTGCTCAAAGCGGCCTTTTTCTCTGTTGCTCTGGAGCTGCTTCCCCACAAGGTAGAGGTCCAGTGGCTGACTCATCTTGGAAATTCCTGCAGAGGCTTAGAGTCTTTATGGACTATAGAGAGGCTGCCATTTTGTCTCTGGTCATGCACTGTGACAGCTATGGTCTCCAAAGCATTTCTGCTGGGTATCTGGGCTTTTGTCTTAACATCCTTTAACCAGCCAAAAGTTCTTACAGGCTCATGTTTCTGGGCTGATGCACGATTTTAATTCCATTTCACAAGCATTATGTACTAATTGCTTGCTGTATACAACCAGATGCTGATGGCAGGTGCGGGGCCCTGGCGATTCAAAGCCAGAAGAAGCATGGTGTTTGGTGTTTGCATTTGATCCTTTGACCATTCAGGGAGGCAGGTGCTAGAATGAAATTCCTACTTTATAAACGAGGAAGCTGGGGCTGAGCTCAAGTGACTCAGCTCTTCCTGAGTCCAAGCCCAGCAGCCATTTAGCTGAGAGAGTTGATGCCCTCAAGGAGCTGATGCTCTGTTGATGGAAGCATCACCAGCAAAGAAGTAAAATAAATAAGAAAGGCCTCTTGGATAAGATGGCTCCAAGTCATTTGGAGATTCCACAGGGCAGAGATGAAGAGGAAAGGCACCCAGGGACGAGGCACAGTCGGTGCAAAGGCCTATGGGCTGGAGACAACGTTGAGGAGGAGGAAGTATGAGGTGGGGGGAGGTGGAATCAGGCTGGGGGGTGGGGGAGGATTATGGAAGGCCTTAAATGGCTTAGAAGAGCCCAAGGGGGCAGGGCCAGCCCTGAGGGAGACCTCCCAGGCCACAGCCACATCTGGTCATCCCATCTAGGTCCCCAAAGGTGCTGATCATGTTTGGCCACAAGTCCCTTTTACCTTTCTGGACTAAAAGGCTCTCTCCACCCTCCTTGCATTCTCTTTTCAACAGTTTCATGGAAACCATCAGGTCCCTTGTTCTGGGGACTCTTTCACAAAAGTGGACCAAGAGGCACCCTGGACTGATGGGCTGACTGGCAGCTTCCAGTCTGGGGCTCAGCTGAGGGAGCTGGGGGTATAGATAAGCAACTGGATTCCTTTAGGCCAGAGGGGTCTGCCCTTGTGGATGAGACCAGCCAGGATTATGAGCTGTGCCCCAGGCTTTTCCTACCATCTCCTGACTCTGCCCAAGCTGTGCACCACTCCTCTCCCACCATCATGTTTGGGAGGCACCACCCTGTCCCACCCCCATCTCAGCCTTTTCTTTTAAGGAGCAGTTCCTATGGCCCCTCCTCCAGAAGACCTGCCTTGGGTCCTCTAGTTTAATGCTGTCTTCCCCATCCCAAATTGTCCCGCAGCCTTTGGCTGCATCTGTCCTTGACGTTGCTTCAGTCCACTTGGGATCAATTTTATTGAATCTGTCTAATCCCCCCTTCTCTCCCTGATCAAAAAGACAAAAGAACGTGGAAAGGGACTGGGGCGTTTTCCACTTTTGTCTTTAGACAAAGGCCTTGCCCATGGGAGGCGCTAAATAAGGATGTGTTTGAGTGGAATCGGCACAAATGAGCTGACTAAAACGATGGCCAGCCCTGGCGCTCCTCCCACAGGACCGCACATTTCTTACTGTTCTTAATTGGGTGCGGGGGTTGGACACCGCATGTCTGGGGGAGGGGCATAGAGGGAGGAGTGAAGAGCCTCCAGAGCTTAGACCCGGTGTACGTTTCTGTAGTGCTTTCGTTTGCAAAGAGCTGTGCGATCTCCCTCCACCTTCACAATCCCCCCTACGGAGGTGCAGTTACTGGGAACTGAGGTTGGCTCTCTTTCCTCCCTGGATGATGTGCCTTCGCCAAAGAAGGCTCTGGGCTCTGAAAGACCAGAACTGCAGCAGCTCAAAGGAAATGGGCGATGCTCTCATTCAGAGCCACCTCTGCTCCCATGCTCACGTGGACCGTTTGTGCCCGACCCAACTTCCCAGCTCCTATTGGAGACCAGTCACAGTCGGACGCACTGCGCATTGTGGTGTCATTGTGATCCTCTTGGAGAACAAAGGACAACAGCCAGCCACCCAACGTAGTTGCTTACTTACTGCCTCCCCCATTGAAATGTGAGCTCCTTCCAGCCAAGGACCAGGCCTTTGTGGCCTTTTTTGCATTGCTGGTATTGGTCACGGTGCCTGGCATATGGTGGGCACCGAATAACTGCTTGCTGTTGACTTGACTCCCGTGAATTAGATAAATCATACAGTTGTCAGACTGTTAAATGTTAGTTCCCAGAAGTGGATGTGAGTAACACAGAATCTCAATGGGCATCATCGAATATCTGCAGAGATCAGACCTTCTCAAGATAACCCTGGGCCTTCTCAGTGCAGGGCAGGGAAATGCACTCCCTGACAGTAGCTGGGATTTCTAGGGGTTGGGCTGCTAGTTGCTTGGGCTGCTAGTGGGTCTACAAGGCCTTGGGTTGACCAGAGGAGAGCTCTGTCGACAGTGAGGGGGACAGGAGGGAGGACAGTTCCTTGCTTCCTCTCCTGCTCCACCGCTACTTCTCCCATTGAATATGGGGTCATTGCCAATTTCTTTCTGTTTGGGTAAAAATACTTTTAATTAGCATGGTTTGGAAATGCTTATCTTCAAGAGTTTCTGAATAGTGGAACAGGAAAAAATATAACCTGAGAATAAATGATTCCTATTAAAACTGTACTCATAGATCCTCAAGTGTGAGAGCTGAGAGAGACCGTAGAAACCCTCTAGACTAGCTCCTTCATTTTACAGATGTAAGAGGGAGTGCCCGCCTGAGATTTCTGCCAAAGCTGAAGGTCTCTCTGGAGGGGCTGAGAAAGAGAGGATGGAAAACAGATATTCACTGCCCTGGAGAGGGTGGGAGGTATGAGAACCTTAACGACACCGAAGAAGCGGGTCAGACAAAGAACTCGCCCCAGGCCATATTCTGCGTTTATACCTTTGTTCTCTCTAACTGCCTGCAAATATTTCCCAAAGGATTATGGGAGGTGAAAATGATCAGGCTGGAAACTAAACAACCTAAGGCAGCATGCAATGGTTTAATGAGTGACCCTGAAGAGAGGAAGAACTGGAGAGCAGGAGGGATAACCCTTCACTCCTCTCTGACCTGGGGGTAACAAGCCCGGAGAGTAGCTGCCCTCAGCCTCCATCGAAGACCTATCCAGCTGCTGGTCCCGCCGAGACTCTGTGCCCGTGAACATCCAAGCGGCTCAGAGGGACTTGGTGAGATGCACCTCCGGATGAGCGAGTGTGTTCCCTCCGTATGTGCCTCACTACCATGTATCATGCTCATCGAGTCCCTGCCCACTCTTCCTCGCTCCTGGACTATGAGTGTGTTTGTGGTACATGGAGTCCCTATGATTGCTAGGCACTGAGGGTCAGGTAAGGCAAAATCATGGTCTTTGCCCTCAAGGATCTCACATTCTAATGTGGGAAGCAATATTTAAATACGTATGGACACGTAGGTTATGTTCAGTGTAGATAAAGGTCATTTCTGAGAGAAAGCACTAATAGCGGAGAGGACCAAAAAAGCCTGGTGGAAAAAAAAAAACAAAAAACATTGTAAATGATGCTTATTGAAAATTTAGTTCCCTGATGGTAAATCAACTGAGAAAACTAGTGGAGATAATTAGCAACTTTAGCAGGATATAAAATAAACCCACACATTTGTATATATTACCGCCAAAGCCCTACAGCAAGAGGTAGAAAGAGAAAGTCCATTTAAAACGACAATACACAGTATAAAATACTTGGGAGGCTACCTGCTGAGACAAATCCAGGAATTACATGAACACAGTTACAACGCACTTCACACAAATAATTTAAATTTATTCTTTATTAACATATTACACTAGTATATAGTATAAATATTAAAAATTAAGATTTAAATAGAGAAATATTAATTGCTTGTGGGTAAGCTGAGTTAATATAATAAAAATAACAATTCCACCTAAATTAGTTTCCTTATTCAGTGCTATACCAACCAAACTACCAAAAATTATTTTATAGACCTAGAAAAAATAATAACAAAATTCATCTGGAAGAACAAAAATCAAAAATATCAAGAGAGTCAGTAAAGAAAATGTGAAGGAAAGTGGCATCGTTTGTCCCAGGTCTCAGACTGTGTTACAAAGCAGTGATCATCACAACTATCTGGCACTGGCTAAGAGATAGACCAGTGGGTCAGTGGAGTGGATTAGGCACACCATACACAGAAGCAAGTGCCCTTAGCCTTCAAACAAACCCAAAGACCCAAGCCTCGGGGACAAGAACTCACTGTTTGACAAAAATTGTTGGGAAAACTGGAAAACAATATGGTGGAAACTAGGAACAGACCAACGTCTTCCACTATATACCAAGATAAGGTGAAAATGGATAAATGATTTATATGTAAAGGGTGATATTATAAGAAATTAGGGGAGCATGGAATAGTTTGCCTGTCAGATCTATGGATAAGGGAAAAAGTTATGACCAAACAAGTCAGAGAGGATATAAAATGGATAATTTTAAATATAAAGTGGAGTATAAAGTGGATAATTTTATTATATATGGTACTGATTTATTATATGTGAAACCGATCTAATCATTCTGGAGAACAGCTTGGCAAAAGGCTATAAATCTGCGCATAACCTTTGACCCAGCAATACCACTACTAGATGAATATCCCAAAGAGATTTTTTTAAAAAAGGGACAAGGACCTATACGTACAAAAATATTCATAGCACTTTTTGTGGTGGCAAAGAATTAGAAATTGAGAGGACGCCCATCAATTAGGGAATGATTGAACAAGTTGTGGTTTATGATCATGATGGAATGTTATTGTGCTGTAAGAAATGACAAACAGGATGCTTTCAGAAAAACCTGAAAATTCTTATGTGACCTGATGCAAAGGGAAGTGAGCAGAACCAGGAGAACCTGTGCATAGCCACAGCAATGCTGTACAATGATCAGCTGTGAGATGCTTAGCTCTTCTCAGCCATCCAAGGATCCAAGACAATTCTGAAGGACCCAGGGTAAAAAGTACGCTCCATCCCCAGAGAAAGAAGTCACGGGGTCTGAATTCAAATTGAAGCGTACTATTTTTCACTTCATTTTAAAATATTTTCGGTCTGTTTGCTTTCACAGCATTACTAATTTGGAAACTGGTTTTGCATGGCTGCATGTGTGTGTTATTGGTGCTGCTTGGTCATTTCAGTCACGCCTGACTCTTCACGACCCCATTTGGGGTTTCCTTGGCAAAGGGACTGGACTGGTTGACCATTTCCTTCTCCAGCTTATTTGACAGATGCGGAAACTGAGGCAAACAGGGCAAAGTAGTTTGCCCAGGATTACACAGCTAGTAAGTATCTGTGGCTGGATTTGAACTCAGGTCTTCCTAACTCCAGTCCCAATGCTCTATCCACTGGGGTGCTTAGCTGCCCTTGTATAACTTATATCAAATTGCTTGCCTTCTCAACAGGGGGAGAGGGGAAGGAGGGAGAGAAAATTTTAAAACAAATATTAAAATTTTTTACATGTAATTGGAAGAATATATTTAAAAAACCATGTTCACCCATCCACAATACTCTTTTATTGTCATTATCATCGTCGTCATCATCCTCAGGTCTGGCTTCAGCCCTGTTCTTGGAGCACTTTCCTCCCTTGGCCTGGGCTATTCTCTACCTCAGGAGCCTCTGGGCTGGAGGGAAGCGAGCAGCACCCTGGCTGAGCGGGCGGAGGATGGCTGTCTAAATCCATAGTCTATATGCTGGCGTTGGGTCAGAGGCTGCTTCGGGCTCAGATAGTCTGTGATTCTAGATGGAGCCGGGATTGATCTTCCCCCCAGTAGTCATCAGTTCCCTGAAAGGTCCGTGATGGGAGCAGAGCTTGAAGAAGGCCAATCACCACAGGAGTGGACCAGGCCTGTCCTCAGCCTTGTACCTGCAAAGCAAACCGGGTATTTCCTTAGAGTTTCAAACACATTGTTTGACTGAAGGCTCTCACAGCCCAGAGAGGTGGGCACTCCAGGTATGCCTGCACCCCTTTCACAGAACAGGAAACCAAGGCTCAGAGAGGTGGCACTTGGTCAGCAAATATCAAAGGTAGCATTTGAACCCAGGTCTTTGAGGCTTCAAATTCTGTACACTAGGCAGCCTTTCCTCCTGCTAACAAAAGGAGTTGGGCTGATTGTCTGATCTTACCTCCCATGGCCAAGAACAACAGAGACTCCTCACCCAACTAGGGGAACCTGGCCATCTCAGACACAGGTGGCTCCCACAGAGGGCACTAATGGCATGTTTAGGACAAAGAGGGAAATGAAAAGCTGGTGGCTGAGACCCCTTCCATCCAGGGACACACAGTCAAGGTCATCTCCCCCTTCTTTTCCCAAGTGAAAACAACTCAGCAAGCAGTCCCCAGGGAGCTGGTCAAGCTGGTGCCTGTGCCTGCTGCTCGTGACTGTGCCAGTATCCTGGGGCTGGATTGGGGGAGTCGGAGTGGGCCCAAATTTCATCCCTGCTTGCCCTTGTTTTCTGAGAATGCCACTTCAAGGTAGGGCCTGAAGAGATGGTGAGATGGGTGATTTCTGTCTTCAATTGAGCACCCAGGAGGCTCTGGGGGATGGGAGTCCTCAGTCTGTGGCTGTGGCCATGAGCACACAATGGAAGCTTTCCTTGGGTTTGTTGCTTTAGTAAGGCTCTGCTGCTTTTTCAACACTTGTCCTTGGTCAGAAGGCCAATTGTGTAAGAACGATTAATGGAATCGATTTATTTTTAGTAGTTAGAAGCTTCAGGGCCCCAGAAAAGGGCTCTCTGATCTTCCAATTATTTCAAGCTGAGGAGCATTTTACTCTCTGAAGGTGAATCCCAAATCTTGGCCCATGGGGCCTCCTCAAGAGCCCACAGACTTTTGTATACCTGCAGGCCAGTCTGAGAAGTCACCAACAGCTGGAAGTGTCTCTTTGGGAATGACTGGGACTCTGCAGCAGAGGCCCTGAGCTGCAGTGGCTGGAGGCAGATGCCAGAGAGCAAAAGAGGGGTGCTGAGAATCCATGTGGGGTGGAGAGCCAAACTGTGGGACGTTTATGCCCAGTGTGAGACAAACAGGGAGGTCTTGGAGATAGGACAGGCCCAAGGACAACTTGCTGGAAGAAGCCTCTCTGGCCAGGTGGCTGCCTGGCATCCCTCATCGCTCAGGGCCAGTAGCCACTTGAAGACTTATAAACCACAACCACAGACACCCCCCCCACCCCTAAACTGTGCCTTCTCAAATGAAGAAACACTGTTGGTGGGCTTTAAAGATTCTATTCCCGGACCCTTCAGGCCAAGAAGGTCAAGGTGACTGGCCTTCCTAGTCCAGCACTTAACTAGGTCAAGTAAGGAAAATGAAGAATGGGTAATAAGCCCATTCAGCTCTGGCACTGGTGCCCAAGTTAGGGGGCAAGCGTGGTCTGAGCTATCCCCGATGGGCTGGAGGCCTGATTGATAAAAACTCTGCCTTCAGCTCCTCAGACACCTGGAAGGCCTGACACAGCAGCACCATGAGCTTTTGAGGAGACAGAAGAGGCACTTTAGGCCTGTGGAGGCCAGATGCTTTGGGTTCAAAGAAAGGAAGAGAATGGAATCTGTAGGCTGCATGCTGGTGGACTTCCTGTGGAGTCCTGAAAGATTCTAGGACATAGCACGAAAGGGAGGTTTAGTGAACATGCAGAGAGGGGACAGTGGCCACAGAAAGCCAGCCAGGTTTTGTCCAGGTTGCATCATGCCCCACGAGCCTCATTCCCTTCTTTGACTGAGACCCCCGACTGGTAGCTGAAGGATGGTATAAATCCATCACCTAGATTTTAGCAAAGCATGACCTAAAGTGTCTCATACCATTTCTGAGAAAAGAAAAATATGGGAAGATATGAACTGGGTGATTATGGAGCTGGCTGAAAGGCTGGCCCCATCAGGGAGCTAAGACTGACTAGGAAGAGGGTCTCCAGAAGGCCCATATGGCCCACTTATCACATTTGTCACTGGCACAAAGCCAGGACGGAGACCAAACTCACTGGGTAACATAATAAAGATTGAAAAAAATGGGCTCAAGTCTTTGAATAATGGGATGTGTTGAACACAAAGAAGTGAAACAAAAATAAATGTAATATCGGTTCCACAACACAAGATGGGAGAGGCCTAACTTAGAACAGTTATATTAGGAAGGCAGAATTTATGATTTCAAAGAGAATCTCATATATGCCTAAAAGGTCCGGAACCGCAGGATATAAGGAATTCTCTAGGCAGAAGGCAGGAGAACTAAAGCATGTATTTACACTCCACAATAACAAGCCCACAAACCAGCGTCCCCATTTTGATATTTTCATCAAAAGCTTCCAGGCCCAATAAGTCCGCCTTATAAGAGTAACCAGGAGGCCACAGAGAAGCGAGATGGTATAAGGCAAAATTGTATACATGCTTCCCCTCTACGGTAAGAAGATTACCCACTAGCCTCTAGTCAGCTCTGCTACCGGCAGCTCAGCTTCGGCTGTAGGTGTCTCTGGCTCCAACTGGAAAAGGAAAGGAGGATCTTCAAGCCGTCCTCTCCTCTCTTATAGAGTTTTTGACATCATCAAGCGCTGCCTGAACGACCAGGGCCAATTGGTTCTTGACTTGGCCCTTCCCCCTAGCGTAGACCACATTAACACACTTCCCCTCAGCCAGCCCCACGACTCATCACACAGGAAGCTCTGGTCCTGCCCCGGAAGAGCAAGCCCCAGCGTCCAGGGAAGCTCAACGAGGCAAGTTGAATCATTCAAAGAAAACAAAGTCCATTCTGGCTACACTCCACCCCTCACAATGTTCTAGGATGCACAATCCAATCATAATTCAAATTAAATTATATATCCTAGAACATTGTGATCCAATTATGCAGGAAACTAAAACATCATTCACAATAAAGCAAAACATATCATTCAGTGACATTCCCAAATATTGGTTTACGATTCAAATGTGATCCACCCCTAGATCCCAGCCAGATAATCTCTTCAATCAATCATCCCAAAATAATTATTAATAATTCAAATGTCCACCCCTAGATCTTCATATCCATTACATAGGATCAATAATATCATAACAATAAAACAATATAGCAAGGATAACACAAAATAAGTACACAGAACACTATCATCATTCCCCCCCTCAAACAATTGGGGCTCAAAATCTTGGGGTAATGGGTGAAGGTCTCATTTTCCATAGCTTCTTCTTGCTGAAATTGGATGTAGAGGTGTCCCTGCCCCAAAGAGTCCCATTCCAGAGTTCAGTTCTTTAGCGAGCTGGCAGGAATTCCAAGAATGCTACGTACTTAGGCAGTCACCGGAAACTGCAGGGTGCTTAAACCTGCAGGAGACAGAACTAGCGACAAGGTTAACTAAAAGAGAGAACAAAAAGAGTAGGCAAGTATGAGCTATTATCCTTCAAATAAAATCATCTCCAGTTTAGTTGAAATTTCAGTTATGCAGAGATCTAATATCAGAGCCAAACTCAGATGGGAAATGTTTCTTTTTAAACGGAACACAATGAGGAAACTAAGCCAAGAAGATCCCACCCTAGATGGAGACCAGGATTGTCCTCCCAGCCTTTCCCCAGATGTACAAGGGAAACCAGGAGGATCCCATCCTAGATAGACTAGGATTGTCCTCCCAGCCTTTCCCCAGATGTACAAGGGAAACCAGGAGGATCCCATCCTAGATAGACTAGGATTGTCCTCCCAGACTTTCTCCAGATGTACAAGCTTTCATCCGTTAATCACACAAAGTCACCTTCCCTCTGAGTGGCTTGTGTCAGTTACCAGCATCAGCCATACCTGTGGGGTGCGTGAATCTAATATTATAGCCCTATTCACGGTAAAATATATGGTTCAGGGGCACGATTTGGTAATTATCTTCCCCTGAATAGACAACTGTTACAGTGTTGTTCTTCCCATGGGCTATGACTTCTGCAGCCTTTGGAATATCATCTGGCTTCCGTTTTACCCATACCTTAGCTCCCAACTTTATTCTATCAATGGAGCAAGCCCCTTTTGCCCCTCTAGTAGTTATTCTGGGAGGAGGGTCAGTTTTCACAAAGGGTATTTTTTCACAGGGGATAATAATCACTTGAACTATCCTATCATTCCTACCAAATTGTACAGGTTTTTCACCCAAATTCTGGAGTGTCACAACAATTTATTTTTGATAATTCGAATCTATCACTCCAGCCAATACATGTACTCCTTGAGCTGCTAATCCTGGTTTAGGTAATATCTGTCCAAAATGATTCTTGGGGATTCTCATACATACTCCAGTAGGGGTTTTTCTTATCTCTTTCCTATTAATCCTAAAATTCTCTATACAATGTAAATCATATCCTGCCGAACCAGGTGTTCCTGGACATGGTAGGGGGACATCTTCCCTCACAGTCCAAAATTCAATATTTTGGATCTCACGTGTTTGCTGTTCTCTAATCTGCAAATTTGGGGTCATCATTCTGGCTAGAGGTGTACTCCCCCCTAAGGGCCTATTATTCAAATTACATAAGGCAATAGACAAATTATCCTTCCAACATCGATATGAATTATTAGAGCTTAATTTTCTCAGCTGTTCTTTCAACAATCCATTCATTCTTTCAATCAGCCCAGATGCTTGTGGGTAATATGGAATATGACATATCCATTCTATATTGTTCAACACACAATATCTTTTCACTTCTTTACCCTTGAAATGTGACCCATTGTCACTTTGAATCTGCATTGGGGTTCCATAGTATAAACTTACAATATCTAGGGTTTTACAGGTGTTTTTCTGAGTTGCGTCCTTATAAGGACAAGCCACTAGGACACCTGAATAGGTGTCAACACACGTACATACATATTTACATCCTTTATCCTGGGGTAGTGGGCCAATATAATCTATCTGCCAAATCTGGGCTGGAACTTTTCCCCTTGCTATTTCTCCAGTTACTATCCTAGGAAGAGTTCGTTCTTTTTCTAATTGACATATACAACACCCCTCTGTTATTTGTTTTAACAACGCGTGAGAGATACTGATACCCCGATCCTGTGCCCATCGGTGGGTGGCCTGGACCCCTAAATGGCCAGCGGTCTGGTGGACCCATCTTGCTAAGGCTGAGTCATCAGTTGGAGTTGGAGTAGGGACAATACATTCAGTGGCAATCTTTGCTAGTCGAACCGCGTGTGCATTGTACTCACGCTCTGGTGTGGTCAGGGTTGCGTGAGCATCAACATGAAAAACTGACAAATCCGTAACCAAAGACATGTCCCATATATTTTCCCATAACTCTTTACCCCAAACTTGTTTGCCATGAATCTCCCAATTCTGATTCCTCCATATAGGCATCCAAGTAGCTAATCCATTAGCTACCGCCCATGAATCAGTAAATATATGACACTGTCCTCCCTTCTCCATTCTGATGGCCTGATGTACTGCCATCAGTTCAGCATATTGGCTACTTCCCCCTATCCCAGAACTTTCCAGAGTTTGCCTAGTACAGGGGTTATAGGCTACTGCTTTCCAATGTCTCTTCTGTCCTAAATATTTTGCTGTTCTGTCAGTAAACCAAGCGTGTTTCTTCTGTTCTACACTTAGTCCATCATACCCATTATTCCATTTCACTAAGGATGGCACCATCTGTTGCTTAGATTCAATGGGTTTTTCATTTCTCTCAGTGCCAATGTTCGCCACCGATTCATGTAAAGCAAAAACTCCACTTTTGCCTGCTCTGGACCTATTCTGAATATACCACTTCCATTTGATTATGCTCACCTCTTGTGCATGTCCAATTCTGTGAGAAGCTGGGGTACTCATTACCCAAGTCATAATTGGAATTCCAGGCCTTAATATCACTTCATGACCAAGGGTTAGTTGCTCAGTTTCTACTAAAGCCCAATATGCAGCTAACAGCTGCTTCTCAAAAGGTGTATACTGCACTCCAGATGAGGGCAGTTTCCTTGACCAAAAGCCTAAAGGTACACTTCGGCTCTGTTGTTTTTGCCACAGACTCCAATTTGCATAGTCATCTTGTACAGTCACTTGTAACTCCACTGGCCCATTTTGCATAGGCCATAAGTCCAGAGCTAATTGTATAGCAGCCTTTGCTTCCTCAAAAGCTCTACTTTGTTCAAGGCCCCAGTCGAATTCATATTTCTTTCTGGTGACTTTATACAAGGGTTTTAAAATCTGTCCCCCAAATGTGGATGTGATGTCTCCAATAACCAAATAGCCCTATGAACTTTTGGGCCTCTTTCTTATTAGTAGGGGTGGGAAAATCCTGAATTTTTTGTTGAGCTTGTGGGAGAATTTCTCGCAGTCCTCTATTCCACTGTATCCCCAAGAATTTTACAGTTTGAGCTGGCCCCTGAACCTTTGCGGGGTTGATTTCCCATCCTTTGCTTTTCATATGGTCAGTTAATAATGCTAAACACTCCTCCACTTCTTTTATATTCTTTCCCTGTATCATGATGTCATCTATGTAATGTGTAAGCTGTACACCAGGTAGCTTTAATTCATCCAAATGCTCAGCTACAATCCTGTGGCAAATAGTTGGTCTATGAATATATCCTTGCGGCAGGCGTGTAAATGTATACTGTCGGCCTTGCCAAGTAAAAGCAAACTGGTTCCATTGCTTGGGGTCTATTGGGATCGTAAAGAAGGCATTGGCCAAATCAATAACTGCATACCAAGTCCCTTCATGTTTTTGTATTCTCTCTATTAAAGTAACCGTGTCTGGAACAGCAGCATACAAGGGAGGAGTCACTTTGTTTAGCTGTCTATAATCTACTGTCATCCTCCATGTCCCATCTGACTTTCGGACTGGCCAGACAGGGTTGTTCCATTGAGTAGTTGTAGGGACTAACACTCCTGCCTCAACACATTCTCTTATAGTGTTGGCAATTTCATCTTGCCCACCTGGCACACGATATTGCCTCAAAGTAATTACTTCAGAAGGTTCGGGCAAAGTGATTGGATCCATCTTGATTTTCCCCACTAAGACTGCATTAATGCCTATTTTCCTCACAGCAAATTGGTACTTCCCTTCAGGTAAATTTAAGGTCATACCCTTCAAAATGTCTATTCCAATGATGCATTCAGGAATAGGCACAACAACCACACTATATTCTTTCTTGGGCAACTGTCCAATTTTCATCATCAATTTAACTTGTCTGGCTGATATTTCAGTCCCTCCTAGTCCTGTGATGGTAATAGGAGTTCCATGGCTGAACTTGTCTGGATTCCCATAGATAAGGGTGGCCTCGGCCCCAGTGTCTATTAATGCCCTAGTTACTGTACTTGACCCATTTTTCCAATATATGGTCAAGTTAATGTGAGGTCTGCAATCCAGCTTACGTATTTCCTTAATTTGGGCTGGGGCCTAGCCTGTTTCCTAGTATTCCCTGGCATGTGATTCACTTGGGTATAAAGGTTCACCATCTGTAGCATTTGAAGGAGCAGTTCTTATTTCCCTATCTCTCCTGTTATCGAGTCCTTTATCTCGGTACATCCTGTACAATTCATTGGTTGGAATACCATCTATCATTTCAAAACCTACCCCTGCTCTCAATAGAGCAGTGAACATTTCTTGTCTTGTCACTCCATTTTGGTGCCAAGTTTGCTGGCTGTTCACCCTTCTCTCTCGAGGAGATCTGTCCCTTCCCCAGTCTCCTAAGTCATGTAACTGTAAAATCTTATTTATCACCTCTGTAAGATGGCTCCCTACTTCCCCAAGTAACAGATTCAAAATTAGTTGTTTATAAGCAGGGGGAGCTGTCCTAATCATTAAATTCCTGTGAGGGATTCCTATGGGATCACTGTAATATTTGTCTGCAGTTCCTGTCATAATAGCAGTCTTCATTACCTCCTCCTTTAGTCTCATGATACAATCTTTAAGTGAATACCAGGGTCTGTGCTCAGTGGACCACATAGAATCATTAGTATATCTCTTATTGCATCCCGCAGCAGCTAATGCCAACAAAGTAGTCCTGCTAGCATCATCTCCTCACTGATGATGTTCCCTAAAAGCTTGCTGAACTAGAGGATCGTGGCTGATACCTATGAATCTCATACAGTCCCTCTTATCTACTAATATTCCCTACCGGCCCCTTGATCACTGAGCCTTACCATCCAAGATATTAATGGTTTCTCCTACTCTTTGGCTGAATCTACTCAAATATCTGTGACCTCTTGTGGTGAGAAATCTTCCTGAAATTCCCTCGTAACTAAATTGCCACCTCTGGTTTCTGTCCTCCTCCTCTCTACGGGACGACGCTTGTCTGAGTATTTAACCATCTCCCATTCTCTGTGCGAGGGATGTCCTGAACCCTAGTAGCGTTTCTGTCTCAGCCCCTAACACTGTCTCATTTTCCCCCCACTCGCTTCCCCTGCCACCATGGCAAGGACAAAGCAGGCAGTCAGGCTTGGTCTGGGCTGAGTTGGGATGCACTCTTGGCTTATTGGGCCTCCTTCTGCTCCTAGAAAAGTTCTCATCTGAGTCAGTGGGTTCTTGAGCAGCAATTTGTTCTCCTGCTATCTGAGATTCCCCTTCTTGCTGTGGGGTAGGACTGCCCCCATCTCTTTCACTTAATCTCAATCTTTCATATACTAGCCGGTAGGCTGATAACACTATCCAGCTTGCTAGATAGTGATGCCCCTGACTGAATCCCAACCTCTTGTAAACACCTTTCCAAATCCTTAGGATCTCTCTCTGTAGCCTTGGTTCCCAGTTTTCACAGGTTCCGGCTTTTTTAGCCAATTCCTTTGCTAAGGAGGAATAAAAATGGA